>NC_058133.1:54072136-54092084 GCF_016433145.1 Gracilinanus agilis
ACTCCTTCCTTCCTTCCTTCCTTCCTTCCTTCCTTCCTTCCTTCCTTCCTTCCTTCCTTCCTTCCTTCCTTCCTTCCTCCCTCTCTTTTCTTTCTTTTGTAACTTTTTGTTATAGAGGGAAAAATTTAGTAGCATACTGACTTTGCCTGATATCCTACCATGAATGAATAAATAAGCATTTATTAAGCAAAACACTGTGTTGAGCACTTGGAATACAAATTAAAAAAAAAAAAAGCAAGACAGTCCCAGTCCTCAAAGGGGCTCACAATCTAATGAGAGAGACACGGTATTTTAGTGTTTTCTGCTGTAAGTTACATGGAGAAAAGGTCCAGTGGTTCTTAAAATGCAGTAGCAAAGCAGATGTAATGACTATTCTTGAGTGTCGTTTCCTGTGATAAAATCACATCTGTTTCTGTTATTGAGTTGACAGTTCAATCAAAGTTGACTTTGGTGGTGAAAACTTTTTTTTTGGATTTACAGTTGCTTTGGCTACTAAGGAGGCAGGGGTGTAGTATCTGCAGCAGCTGTTGCCAGCTTTCATTTCTATGAGGGTTGCTTTCCTGGACAGTATGGGAGTTTGGGATGGAACAGGGCTGGCTGGGGAGTGAGGGAAAAGAAGAAGAGGTGCTGTTTTTACTTGGACTTAACCTTGTTCCTGGCAGTTGATCATTGGTTAGTGTTGTTGGTGGTGAGAACGTCACATTTCTTCTCCACAAAAATTGTTCCCTTTGATTATAGCTATGGAAGTAAGGATGGTGGTGTCTGAGAAAACTCCTATTTGCAGGGTGCTTGGATGAAGAGTCCTAGGGTGTCTCCAACTGAGCCCAGAGGAAGTTTGATTCACTTGTTACATGCCTATCTAATGAGGATTGTAAGCCCCTTGTCTATAAGTGTTGCAGCCCTAAATGATGACTAGAGGGGCCACACTGGAAGTAGGGCTGTTATTTCTCATTTCTAAGGGAGTTGCTGTTATTTCTAAAGATCTTGGGCTTACTTATCTGTGGGGCCTCAAAAAGAGATTTATAGTTTCATGACAAGCCTTTATGTGTTAGTGAAAATATATTATTGTGGTTATTTGTTCTTCAGTAAAGAAATTAGAGGTTAGACTAATGATTCATGTTTATCATATGCAGAAGTACAATGTTTAAATTTGCCAAGATTATAGCCAATTCTTGGTTATGTACCACCACTTCCCATAGGGTTACATATAGATTCATGACAGGGCAAGAATTATAATTCTAAGGCTGCTGAAAAGTAGCTTTTCTTCTTACAGTAGAGTGCTATTGATGTTTCCTCTAGCATTTCCTTTTTTCTCATTTCTTTCCACCTTTTTCCTTTAGCCTCCTTCAGATTCTGAAGAGACCCCAAAATCTTATAAGGTATACTAAAAAACTTGGGTGAATTACTTAACTGTGATGGTTTTGTTTGTTTTTTAAACATCTTAACCATCCTATACTCTATTTATAATATTTAGCAGAAAAATTAAAAGAAAGGAAAGGAAGCAGCTGGCATTACTAGATCACTTTTGGTAAAATTAGACTACAGAACTTAAAAAATCACAGACAGATTGAGACCATTCTTGATGAATTAACAAGTTGTAGGTCACCCAGACACATTACTTCTTTAATTTCTTTTTCTTGCCATTTCCTAGCTTCTTAGAGCCATTTTTATAATTTTTTTTTATTTTAAAAATAGGCAGAAGAAAAAGGAAGCCAAATCTTGAATTGCACTTTATTATTATATTATTATTATTTGTTAGTGTTTTTGTTTAAAAAGAACAAAACAAAACAAAAACACGATGGGAGATGTTTTCAACAGTTAAAATTTATTGTGTCTATTGTGCTCAATGTTGAGAACACTTCTTTTTCAGCCCCCTAATTGCCTTCCCTGCCTCCTGGCTCTCCTCTTCTAATCTTTTACACATATACAGGGCCCAGATTAAGCTTCCTAAAACACCACAGTGATTAGGAGCCCATCACCCTTTCCAAAAAAAGATCTAATTTTCTTTGAAGTTTTAAGATTATGAGGCAAGTGGTAGCGAGATCCTATAAATCATTTGGCTTGATGGAGGGGAGTTGTTAGTCACTAGTTCTTTCTTGAAATATATATAGCACTGTCAATTTAAATTAGGAATAGAGCCTAGAGGTCATTGATTCTAACATTCTCATTTTACAGATGAGAAATTGAGACCCAGAAATGGCTTGAATGGTTTGAACCTTGGGAGGAGGAGGAGGGTATTAATGCTTTTACTTCATGCCAGTGATTGATTAGGTTAGCTGCCATGTCAGAGAACCCAGGCTTTGTCACTCCTCTACTCCAAAGCATTCAGTGGCTTCCCTCTTATCTGTAGGATAAAGTCAGAATTGCTTAATCCAACAATCCTTCATAATCCAGCCACTTCTCTACAGTCTCATTTCCCCTTATTTTAAGTCTGTGAACTCAGTACAAATCTTGTACTATATTACTCCAAATCTCCTATTTTCCCATCTGGAATTCTTGCATTAGCTTCTATGCATGTGTAATTCAAATTCTCTTTTCTTCATGAAGCCTTTCTAGATCAAATATCTCAAACTATTCCTTCCCTCCTATGAACTCAGAGCACTCATTTTTCTATGCTTATGGTGACCATATAGTTTGACCTGATTTCAAGAAAGTCATTGTATCAAGGTTTTGTGGAAGGAATATCTTTAGCCAAAGCATATGTTCCCATTTTCGGTTCAGAAAATGTGGCTATGTAACTATACCACTTACCTCACAATCATGTACTGCTTTGTGGTATGCTTTTTTTTTGGTCTTTAGTTTCCATGTGTTTGTCCCCCTAACTAGACTGCATATTCCTTGAGAACAAATAAATAAATGTAATATCTTGTTCAGATATATGCTCAAAGAGCTTTGACAGAATAAGTAGGCATCCAGGAAACAGAGGAAAGTAATTGATTTCAACATCTTTCTTTTGTATCTCCCCACTAACTCTTTTTTTCCACTTAATGTCTGTACTCTCTGTCTCACACCAGAGGGCAATAATGAGATGACTGGGAAGACACAGACAATCTTAGTGGTGGACAAAACTAAAAAAAGAAAGGATGTTAAAAAAAACATAACTAGGTCAAAATAAACTCAATATGATGATATAGTCTGGTGGCTTATTGAATTCAGGTATGAACAAAACACAAAGATCCTAGTTATATTAAATTTTTTTTATTTTGTTTTTTAAAAGTCACCTAGACTTTCTTATTTGTAGTTGGCTTGTGTTATGTGAATAAATCATTATGACTCCCAACAACCTATTTCTAAAAGAATGATAATAACTGCCTCTTCTGATCTATTATGCTTTATTCATGAACATTTGGGATGTTGAGAAATGTGAGATTCTGATTAAAAAGGGATTTTTTCTATAGATTTTTAAACAATCTTACTATGATAGTATTTGTTGTAAAGTAGAATTCCATCTTGGATTTCATCCAGTGTTAAATATTGATGTGTGGAAAGAATTTTTATATAAGATATTCTCATCTATAAGAGTGTGCCCTGGTTGGGATCCCAAGACCACTTTTGACAAGGTTCTAATTATATGTTGCTTTATGCTTAATTTATTATTCATTGGGACTGATGTTTTAATTTTAAATCATCTCTGCTAAAAAAAATATCAAGTAGTGTTTTTCATCATTACAGATTAAATAAATAATAAACTTTTGGTTACAAAGGATACATGAGTACTCCAGATTATAATAGTAAACATTTTTCCTTAAATTTACAATACTGTATATTCAATGTTAGTATTTTCCCTGATATTTAAAGAGTATTAAAACCAAGGGGCCAATTTTTGTTGTAAATGTCATTTGCTTCCAATTATATTCATTTCTCATTTACTTATTGCCCTTGTAACTTAACTTTTTCAAACCCTTGACCATACTTAATTCTATTAAAAGGAAAAGAAAGTTGTCTCCTTTCCTGTGTGCTTTTGTTTAGCCAGAATTCCAATAGTCATTTAAAATAAAAAAATAAAAATATTAACCAACTAATAAATCTGTTCCATCTGCTTATATTTGCCCTAGCTCTAATTTAATTTTTTTACCTTAATACATTGGTAGTTTTTTTACTTTTTTTTTTAAAATTTAAACATTTATTAATATTCATTTTTTTTAAACCCTTGTACTTCGGTGTATTGTCTCATAGGTGGAAGAGTGGTAAGGGTGGGCAATGGGGGTCAAGGGACTTGCCCAGGGTCACACAGCTGGGAAGTGGCTGAGGCCGGGTTTGAACCTAGGATCTCCTGTCTCTAGGCCTAACTCTCACTCCACTGAGCTACCCAGCTGCCCTTTAATATTCATTTTTAACATGGTTACATGATTCATGCTCCTACTTTCCCCTTCACACCCCGTACTCCCCCCACCCATGGCCAACGCACATTTCCACTAGTTTTGTCATGTGTCCTTGATCAAGACCAATTTCCAAATTGTTTGTAGTTGCATTGGTGTGGTAGTTTCGAGTCCACACCCTCAATCATGTCCACCCCGACCCATGCGTTCAAGCAGTTGTTTTTCTTATATGTTTCCTCTCCTGCAGTCCTTCCTCTGAATGTGGGTAGCGTTCTTTACCACAAATCCCTCAGAATTGTCCTGGGTCATTGTATTGCTGTTGGTACAGAAGCCCATTACATTCGATTTTACCACAATATATCAGTCTCTGTGTACAATGTTCTTCTGGCTCTGTTCCTTTCACTCTGCAACAATTCCTGGATGTCTTTCCAGTTCACCTGGAACTCCTCCAGTTTATTATTCGTTTTAGCACAATAGTATTCCATCACCCGCATATACCACAGTTTGTTCAGCCATTCCCCAATTAAAGGACATACCCTCCTTTTCCAGTTTTTAGCCAGCACAAAAAGCGCAGCTATAAATATTTTCTTACTAGTCTGTTTATCTATGATCTCTTTGGGGTACAAACCCAGCAATGGTATGGCTGGATCAAAGGGCAGGCATTCTTTTATAGCCCTTTGAGCATGATTCCAAATTGCCAGCCAGAATGGCTGGATCAGTTCACAGCTCCACTAGCAATGCATTAATGTCCCAATTTTGCCACATCCCCTCCAACATTCATTACTCTCCCCTTCTTTCATTTTAGCCAATCTGCTAGGTGTGAGGTGATACCTCAGAGTTGTTTTGATTTGCATTTCTCTAATTATTAGAGATTTGGAACACTTTCTCATGTGCTTATTGATACTTTTGATTTCTTTACCTGAAAATTGCCTATTTATGTCTCTTATCCCCTCCCTTGATTAACTTCCCTTTCTAACCCCTCCCTTATTTTTCCCCTCTTTTTGTTTTTAAAGGCCTTATGAATTCCCTCCCCCTTCTTCTCCCCTCCCTGTTTTTTGACCTCCCCACTCCCCTGCTCCCCTTGGTTTATCCCTTCTGACTTTCTCAGAAGGGTTAGATAAGAGTTTTATGTCCCAATGGATAGTATAGCTACTCTTCCCTCTCCGGGTTGATTACCCTGAGAGTAAGGTTTGATTATTACCTCTTAATGCTCTCTTCCTCTCCTTCTTATAATAGTATTTGTCCCCTTTCCTTCCCATGCCCTCTTTGTGTGTAATAGAATATCCTATTTTTCTTATTCACTCACGTTTCTCTTGGTGTCCCCTGCTATTCACCCCCTCTTTCCCATCCCCTATGTCATCTTAGATTATTTAGTGTTCCACCCTCTCCCTGTGAATTATTCTTCTGATTTCTATAATAGAGAATACTATAATAGTGAATAGAGTTCACTACAGAGAATTATACATAACATTTCTCTACATAGGAATACAGATAATTAGATCTTACTGAGGCCCTTAAAAAGGCAAGTTTAAAAATTATGAGTTTTCTTTCTTTCCCCTCTGTTTCTTATTTACCTTTTCATGTTTCTCTCGATTTTTGTGGTTGGATATCAAACTTTCCATTTAGCCCTGGTCTTTTCTGTGAAAATACTTGGAAATCTTCAATTTTGTTGAATGCCCATACTTTCCCCTGGAAATATATAGTCAATTTTGATGGGTAGTTGATCCATGGTTGTAGGCCCAGCTCTCTTGCCTTTCTGAACATCGTATTCCAAGCCTTGCGGTGTTTTAGCGTGGATTCTGCCAGATCCTGTGTGATCCTGATTGGTGCTCCTTGATATTTGACTTGTCTCTTTTTGGCTTCTTGTAAGATTTTTTTCTTTTGCTTGGAAGCTCTTGAATTTGGAAATTATATCCCTGGGCGTTTTCTTATCTGGATCGAATGTCGAGGGTGTTCTATGGATCCTTTCAATGTCTATATTGCCCTCTTGTTGTAGGACTTAAGGGCAGTTTTGCTGAATAATTTCTTTTAGTATGGAGTCTAGGTTTCTATTAATTTCTGGTTTTTCTGGAAGACTAATTATTCTCAAATTGTCTCTTCTAGACCTGTTTTCTTGGTCTGTCACTCTCTCATTGAGATATTTCATATTTCCTTCTATTTTTTCAGTCTTTTGACTTTGTTTTATTTGTTCTTGTTGTCTTGAGAGATCATTAGCTTCTAATTGCTCAATTCTAGTCTTTAGGGACTGGTTTTCGGCTATGATCTTTTGGTTTTTGGCTATGATCTTTTGGTTTTCGGCTATGATCTTTTGGTTTTTGGCTATGATCTTTTAGTTTTCAGCTATCATCTTTTGGTTTTCCTTTTCAATCTGGTCATTTCTGGTGTTGAATTTGCTTATCAGTTCATTTGATTTCTGAGCCTCACTTTCCAATTGCAAGATTCTACCTTTTAAACTGTTATTTTCTTGCCAGATCTCTTCCATCTTCCTCAAAATCTCAGTTTTGAACTCTTCCATAGGTAGTGACCCATTTTCCTTATTTGAGGATGGTCCGGATGCTTGTTTGTTCTCCTCTGTTTGTTCGGTTGTCTGGATTTTCTCTGTGTAAAAGTTGTCGAGTGTTAAAGACTTCTTTTTCTTGTTGTTAATCTTTCTCTTCTGAACTTCCTGAGTCTGGGTAGCCATCATTAGCCCAGCAGCTTCTTAGGTTTATCCTCGCGCTCAGCGACTGTCTGCGGTCTTTTGGCTCCTGAGGTCTGAGGTCTGGTTTTTTCCAAGATCAAGCCCCCTGGTGGACCCCCTTGCTTGATCCTCTGCAGGAGGTTTCTTTACAAGTCTCAGGGCGCTGCTTCCACAGTCGTATACCCGTCTGCACTGGTTCCCCACTCAGGGTTTCAGAGCCTTAGCTCGCGGCTGTGTCTGCCTCCGCCTGCTCTCTGTACCCTCACTCTGCGCCCCCGCTCAGAGTCCGTGCGCATTCTTTAGCTTTTTGGGGACCTAAATCTTGCTGCTCTCAGGAACAGGCCCTGGAGCTGCCAATGACTCCATGGGTGCCCCAAACTTGCTCTATTTCTTTTTAGCTGGCTTCGGCGCTATTGGTGGTGTGTGTGGAGGGGCTGGGGGGTGGTTGTTCAGACCGTGATTTAGTGAGAGCTGTTTCACCCCTTTATAGCATGGAAAAGTCCCTATTCCACGTACCTTCCACGCTGCACCCTGTTGTGGGGTTCCTCCATTCTTCTGGACTTATTATTATGTCCCCTTGATGAGTCTTGTGTGTTTCGGTCAGGAGAGGTTAAGAGCTGCTTCTTACTCTGCTGCCATCTTAACCCGGAACCAGTTGTTTTACTTTTAAAAGGACAACAAAGCCTTTTGGTTATAACTAGAGGGAATACTAAGTTTGAAGGTATATACACCACATTGTGTCAACCGATTCATCTTTTAGTGGAGTAGTGGAAAGAGTAGAGTCACAGGGTTGAAATTTGAATATTGGCTCTGCTGTTTATGGCTGGTATAACTGGTTAGAAGTCATTTAATCTTTTTTGAGTCTTTTCATATGTTCAGTCATTTTTCAGTTATGTTCTTCTCTTCATGACCCTATTCAGGGTTTTCTTGGCAGAGATACTAGAGTGATTTGTCATTTCATTTTCCAGTTGAAGAAACTGAGATAAATAAGGTTAAGTGACTTGCCCAGGGTCTTTAAGTACTAAGGTCAAATTTGACCTCAGATCTTCCTGATTCTAGGCCCAGCACTCTGTACCCTATGGCACCCCCTAGATGCTCCCAATGGGCCTTAGGTGTCCTCATATATTAATTGAAATCTTTCTCATAAAAATTTGGAATAGTAAAGAAAAAAAAATTAGGCGAAGCATTTTTTCTTAAATAGAATTTAGTTTAGCTAGGGCAGTAGAAAAAATACTTTTTAAACAATAATAATGAGTGATAACTTTGGGACCCATTCTTTTGTGTCTTGAGGAGATCATCTTTTGGAACGATTAGTGACAGAATGATAGGCATGTTGTGGAAAGTAGACCTTTAATGCAACTGTGAGCTACTTTGTAATTCTAATATATTTATAATCAGTGAGCTAATGTATTGAGTTATAACTCAGTTCATATGTGCATTGGACAGTGTTAAATACGTTGAGCAATAGGATATATTTTCATAACATATATTTATAAAATGATTATTCACACAAGTTATGTTTCCAGAATTTATTGCTTATGTATGTCTTAGATGTTAAAACTTGTGGAGATTGCTTACTAGAAAACAGACTCTTTTCTTTTATGTGGCATTCCTTTGGATCCCTTCCTTTCTCGTCATAGTTGATTGTCAGGGACCTATGATTCAATGATTGACCTGCAGGTACAAGTATAGGTGGTGGTTTATTAAGCCCATTGAGGGAAATTTAGCTCTGTTAAACTCTTTAATACATAGAGACTTTATGTTAATGTTATTAATCAGAATGCGCCTAAACAGAATGCATGAACTCTGTAATCATCCAGGGCTTAATCATGGCCTGAAATCCATGGAAAATACTTTGTTTCTTTTTTTGTAATACAAATTACTTTTTCTTCTTTAGAATTCTCTGGAACATGGTTCTAATTCTCAGCTGATGGCTGTGCAGTATACAGAAACAACCAGCATCAGGTAAGAAAAGATGGAAGCTCTTTAACAAAAAATAAAAGCCTTTGGTTAGACTATGCCAAGTTTTCACTTTGTTTGGAACTAAGGTGTTTATTGGATGTTTGCTATTTGTTAAAACAGAAGAATAATAAAATGAAATGAAAATCAGTGAAAAAATTTTTATGGATTATATTTACCTTTTAGTGTATGAAAGATTTTTAATTAATTAATTACTTAATATTATGTATATATTTATTATATATTTACATAATATAAACACAATTATTTAATTAGTTTAATTGAATATTATATTTATCAAACATTTCTTTTTCTACTTCTCATCACCCTTCTCCAGAAGGACTGCAACCTGCTATGCTAATTATCTTTTGAAGTCTGAGAAAGTCTGAGTCCCTAGCACTGGGGAGAGTGAGAGGGGATTTGGGTGTGGTATTGGGTTTTGTTAAAAGCCTGTGCTTGGGGATTTTAGGTCTAATACTATTAATGGTATTATGGCCTCATTGCTTATGTGTAGCAGGGAAGGTGGGAAAGATGTGCTCAGTGAACTCAGGATCAGTTAGTGATAGCTCATGGGATTTTGGTTTTGTCTTCTTTTGGATTTCAAATTTCCTAGTCCATAGAGTCAGCTGAAGTTGCTTTATCTTTAGCAGATAATTTCTGTTTTGGAGAAGTTTGAAGGATCATGGGGATTAGAGAAAATATCTAGTCTTCTGTCTTGTTGCTTACGTGATCTGGAAGTCTCTTCTATTTTTTCAGTCTTTTTTATTTTAATATTTCTTATTGACTTCTGTTTGGTCCATTTGAATTTTTAGAGAGTTTGTGGCTTGGGCAAGATTTTATATCTCTCATTAAGCCCATCTGTTAATTCCTTTTTCAGTTCTCTCTTCTCTAACTGTCATTTCTTTTTCCTTTTTTCCCTTTCAGCACTCATTTCATTAAACACACACACACACACACACACACGCACACACACACACACACACACACACACACAAAACCCCTCTTGCTTTGTCTCTTCCATGAATTCTGGTGAATCTGTGCCCATGTTGTATTTTAACTTGAGGCTTGGTTTAGTGTTGTTCTCTTTTAGGTTTGTGTCTTGCATATTCCTGTCCCAATAATTGCATTTTTATGGTGGGATTTTTTTTTTGTTTGCTCATTCTTCTAGCTACTTGCTGGTTTGAGACTTTGTGTTGGAGCTGGGCTTTGCTGCATTTTGTAGGTTGGGTCTGTGCTGGACTTGTTGCTTTCTTGTAGTATTGAGTGTTATATTATTCCACAATCTCAGAGACAGTCTGGGGATCTATAAGCTTTCAGTAATCCCATGTCTTCTTGTCCAGGGAAAAGTGATTGTCAAGTTCCCTTGCTCTGAACTCTACAAGTTCTTTTTTTTTTTAAATTTTTTATTTAGAATATTTTTCCATGGCTACATGATTCATGATCCCTCCTCCCTTTTTCTCCTTCCCCTTCCCAAAGCCAACAAGCATTTACACTGGGTTATACATGTATCATTGTTCAAAACCTATTTCCGTGTTATTTGTATTTGCAGTAGAGTGATTCTTTAACATCAAAACTCTAATCACATCTCTATCTCACTATGTGGTTGATCATATATTTTTCTAATGCATTTCTGGTTCCACAGTTCTTTCTATGGATGTGGACAGCGTTCTTTCTCCTAAGTTCCTCTGGATTGTCCTGGGTCATTGCATTGCTACTGGTAGAAAAGTTCATTACATTCAATTGTGCCATAATGTATCAGTCTCTCTGTACCATGTTCTCCTGGTTCTCCTCTTTTCAATTTGCATCAGTTCTTGGAGGTCTTTCCAGTTCACATGGAATTCTTCCGGTTCATTATTCCTTTCAGCACAATAGTATTCCATCACCAGCAGACACCACAATGTGTTCAATCATTCCCCAATCGATGGACTCCCCCTCATTTTCCAATTTTTTGTCACCACAAAGACTGCGGCAATGAATATTTTTGTATAGGTCTTTTTCCTTATTATCTCTTTGGGGGTACAAACCCAGCAGTGGTATGACTGGATCAAAGGGCAGGCAGTCATTTGAAGCCCTTTGCTCATAGTTCCAAATTGCCCTCCAGAATGGTTGGACCAATTCACAACTCCACCAAGCAGTGTTAATACACTGTCCCAATTTTGCCACATCCCCTCCAACATTTATTACTTTCTTTTGCTGTCATATTGGCCAGCCTGCTAAGTGTGAGGTAACTGCAAATTCTTGACCTAGGTTTCAGTCTGAGCAACACTAGAATGTTGCTGAATTCAGTTCTTGTTAGTCAGGAAGCTCAGCTGGCTCAGAGGGACAGAATTTCAGTCTCCCTTTTCATCTGGGATCTCTGCCCCAGTTATTCCTCCACAGGCTTCAGACTGGGCAAGAAATAGGTCCTGAGACCGTGCTCTCTGCTTCTTGTATCTTAGTTGCACCCCTGTTCCTTCTTTTTTTTTTACCTTAATCCTCTTCCCTTACCCTGCCTATGGCCTGTGGCCTTATCCTGAACCATCATGCACAGGTTCCTTCTTCATTCCACTTCACTCTGTGACTCAAAACTGGGTAGTGTGTGACAAGGCTCTTAGGTGGCCTTTATAATTTCCCAATATGGATCTGGAGCTTCCTCTTACTCTAAGCTTCTCCCTAGGCACTCAAGTATTCCATTAGACTGCTTCTGGCCACACTCTGCCCTGAGCATCCTCAGATCTCTCCATCTGCCTTCCTTCATCAACCTGGGCCAAGAAAATTACTCACTGTGATATTTTCTTAGATTTTTCCATCAGAATTTTGTCTGGTACATTTTAAAAAATGTGTTGGAGAAGTATTAGGAGAGGGGAAGTTCACTGTATTGCTTCTTGCTACTCTGTTATCTTGGTTCTACTCTTCTTTCCCATGATTCTAAATCAGTGGTTCCCAAACTTTTTTGGCCTGCCTCCCCCTTTCCAGAAAAAAATATTACTTAGCGCCCCCTGGAAATTATGAAACTATTTATTGAACTCAGAATAGAATGTAATACAAAAAAAGTGTGGCCATCACCACCACCCTGGATCACTGCAGCACCCACCAGGGGGCGGTGGCGCCCACTTTGGGAATCACTGCTCTAAATTCTTTCTTCTATCATTTCAATTATAGCATATATTTGAACTTAAAAATCCCAACCCTCTTATGTCATTTCATTTAGAATTTTTTATATATTTTGTGTAAAAGCTGTATTTTTCTTTGAGGCTTTACGTGGTGGTATTTTGGAATTGTCCTCTTCTGCATTTCTATCTTGGAATCCCTACCATCATAATAAGTCTTTATCTTTTTTGTTTATTCATTCTTATAACAGTCTGCTTTATGCAACTCAGTATTTGCTGGATGAGAGCTCTGAGGGCTAAGTCAGGGATCCAGGCCTCTCTGGGAGACAGCTTCCACTTCCTTTCCTTGGCAGGGAACTGAGTCTCATATGTTCTCTGAATGGCTTGGGAGTTAGCACTAAATCTGTATTTCTGTCCCTTCTGAAACATTTGTGTTGTTGGCCTGGATCTATACTGAATCTTCCCTTTGCTTGCCTAGATCTAACATCTGGGTTTTTGAATTTCTGTTTCCATCTCACCCTTGTCATAGTTCTGCCTTGGTCACTTGCCAATAGGCCAAATTTGTGGTCTTTAGCTGGAAAGTTGACCCATTATAGTTTCTCTTTTGATTTCTCAATCATCACTCACTCTGGCATTCTTCAATAATTGTTGGAGCAGTTTTGGAAGGAACTGGGCTCCTATTGTGCCATCTTTGCTTGATTTCTAGAGTACACTTTTTCGGAATCTACCATGTCTTTTGTGTAAAATAGGAACTGGAGTAGTTTCAGTTGATTTTAATCTTATTTAAAATACTGATATATAACATTTCTACATTGACATGGCAAAACATATGTAATTTGCACTTATAGTGAAGAGTAGCTTAGTATTACAGTGTAAATTAAAACATTTTTTATCAAATCACATAACTGGTTTTTATGTTTTTGTTTTTAGTTTGTGAAAAGGATAAAACAATTTAGATGGGGTAGGAATTGCAAGGCTTGATTTTTATAAATGATGATGGTTGCTTACAAAGCTACTACTTTGCAAAGAAAATTGCCAGTTTCCTAATATTTTTATTCTGTTGCCATAAATTTGTCTCTTGCCAATTGAAATATGGAATTCTGATTTGGGATCAGATGAGTTAGAATATTTTCTGGTGTAGGTTCTTGATTGTCAGATATTTTCACTTGTTTAGGTATGGACATCTAGATAATGTCTTAGATTAAATTAATGCTATTTCTAGTAATTATTTCCTCAAGTGTATATTATTGGGAGAGACCCTTTAAATGGAAACCTTGGTATCCTTAGAATGTAAGGCATGCAGATAAGACATGATTATTCTTATGCACAAGTACTACCTTTCTCTTTTTTTCTTGTTTCTGTAGGAATTCAGGGAGTGAGCTACAAGTTTATTATGCCTCACCTAGAAGTTATCAAGACTTCTTTGAAGCAATCAGAAGAAGGGGTGATACATTTTATGTTGTGTCATTTAGACGGGTAAGTATGTTCATTCAATATAAATATAACACCTTTGTACAAAGTATTGTGACTGACAACAATGTGAGATAAGAGATTATATGTACGATGTAGTTGGAGACTAATGTAGTCAGAAATACATGCTATGTAAGTACTTTTCAAGTCATCATGTGGTAAGTATCAGATTATTTGTAAGAACTGTGCTTAAATTAGTAGGATCATATGTTCATATTTGTATTACATAAATTATATGTTGCATTTTCTCTCCATTGTTTCTTCATCTTTAGTGTTTTTCTTTTGCCTAATTGTAAAAGTGGCAGATTTTTTGGTTTTATTCAACTATTTTTTTTCCTTTATATGACTGACTCTGTGTCATAAAATTTCAAGATCTTGGCATCATTAAGATTCAAAATATAGATTGTGTTCCCAAATTCGGATTTGAGATGGCTCTTACAAGAGAAACAATATTCTACTATGGAACAATTGGATGGCTGTTCAAAAAATCAGTTCTTGCTGAAGAATATACCATACATAAGTAGTTTTATCTTCTCAGGTAAATATTTTTATGAATGCATAAAGTGTACATGAGATTAGAGAAGGTAATGAATTAAGAAGAAAATATACATGATATTAATTGACTATTTAAAAAATATTCCTTGCTACTTCTGGCAAGTTAGTTGATTAAAAAGTCATGCCTTTTCAGCTCATCTCTATTACCTTAGAAAATGAATGAAAGGTAAAGAATTTATTAAATGTTCACTATGTTCTAAAGTGGAGAGAGTGCTGAGCCTGGAGTCAGAAAGAGTTACCTTTCTGAGTTCTGACCTCAGACACATAAAAGCTATATGACCCTGGGCAAGTTACTTAACCCTGTTTGCCTCAGATTCATCATTTGTAAGATGAGTTAGAAAAGGAAATGGCAAACTAGTATCTTTGTCAAGAAAACCCCAGATGGGTCATGAGGAGTTGGACACAACTGAAAACAACTAAATAACAACAACAGCAACAATGTCCTAGGCACTGGAGGCACTAAACATTGGAAATACATATACAAGATATAAGACAATCCTTGCTCTCCAAAGCTTACATTCTTGTGGGGAAGACAACATATATAGGGCATTAGAGGGTAGGGATATGTGATTTTGTCTGGAAGTCACAAAGATCTAAGTAGATTCATAGGACCATTGATCGATATACCCTTTCCTAACAAGATTGGTAGTTTGATTTGATTGCTGTTTCCAGAAATAAGAGGTAGAAAATAGGGATGAGAAATGGCAGATTTAGAAATAGAAAATGCCAAAGTAGAAGGAAATTGGATAATATCAAAAGTATGCAAAATTAAAACGAGATCTCTAAAGGTGAGATCTGATTTTAATGTGTAAAAATCATCTAAAGATCTATTGTGATTGAAATTAAACTGAGGGCACAAATCTTCAAATAGTTTATTAGGAAAGTGCAAGTTTGCTATTGAGTGGGATCTCAGCCTCCTTAGTAAGCTCACAGCTGAATGAAACCTGACACATCATTTTCATAAAGAAAAGGAGGAATATCCAAAAAATAGTAGGAAGCATCGTAGATGGGAAAAACAATATGATTGGTTACAATGTCAGATGCATCAGAGATATGGAGGACAATATGATTGGTTGGAAATTGGGAATGTGGGGCTAGCAACCCCTCCTCCAACCGTGTTACTAGGAAGTTTTGATTGATTTAGTCACCTATGAGAATAATTAATAGTTTATATTTAAGAGATTTCCATTAATTGGTCAAGGACAGCTAGTGGTATAGGGGTAACAGGCTTCTTTTAATTAAAGTGATTTGTAGGGAAACTAAACCTATAACTTAATTCAAAGGAGAATACTAAGCTTCTTAACCTATGAATTTGTAAATTTAACTTAACGACAAAGAAATGTGACAGTCAGTTACACAGAATTTTAGTGGTGATAGGAAAGAGTATCAGTTACAAAAATTGAGACATAATTCTTTGAAAAAGAAAATACGGTGCACTAAAAAAATCTAATGACCTTATTTCAGAAAATCATGCCCTCTATAGTACATGAGAAGTTCTGGAACTCGATGGTGAAAATATGGATCAGTAGGATCAGTAGTTAACACTAACAGAAAAGAAAAAACTCTTTTTAGTTTAACTCATTAAGCAACATTATGGTTAAGGTTCAGAACTCTCTCATTACAAATCAACAGTGAGCATGATCCCTTTCACATAAAAAAAAGAAAAACAGTACAAATTGTCCAAAATTATTTCTCAATTAAAGAAACAGTTGGAATATGATATTATGAAAAGCAAAAGAGAAATAAATTTACGACTCCCAAATAAATTGCAAAGTCAAACCTAATTATCAGTGAAAGAAAATGGATTCTCAACAAATTGAGGAATTTGGGTCATTCCCTTTTTAATTTCTTTTTGAGACTATAAGAAATGGATGTCAGAAAGAGATTGGATATGTAAACTTGTCAAAATTAAGGAAACATAAGAAAAATAAAATCACAGTTAACAAGCAAAGATATAAAATTAAGGCTTATATGATGTCAGGGCTTATATATAAAGCTATTAAAAAACACTATGTTGAATAGCTATTGGAAAATCAAAGGGAGAACACTGTAAGTAAACTTTAAAGAGGTTACAGGACCTTGGAGGAGGAAAAGGAAATATGAATGAATATTTCTTGGACTAGAACTTATATTCTCTCAGTGAAATAATATTTCATGGCATGGAATTTCCTATAGGAAAATCTTTTAGATGGGGAAGGACCTGAGGGAATAGGTTCTTGCATAGGCTGCATACTAGAAGAAGAGGTGTTTGTACTACAGTATTTCAGTGCCTAATCATGTTTTGGGGTTTGGGGGAGATAAAAGAAAGTATGGATCAAGTCCTAGGCAAAGAGATCAGGAGTATGAATCTACCTGTGTAAGGATAAATTCTATGCTTTATTTTCAAAATTGTTCAACTTATCAGGATTTCCTTTTGAATGTACTTCTGTTTTGGCCATTTAAAAAAATGACACAATCAACCTCTTTTGAGGGGAACATCAATATTGCTACCCTTCAACATCTCTCTTCTGTTCTCCCCGCCTCCTACCTCCTACTCATGTATTAAAATTCAAGAAAGGGGCAGCTAGATAGCACAATGCATAGCACTTGGCAGCGCGCGCGCGGGCGTGTGTATGTGTGTGTGTGTGTGTGTGTGTGTGTACACTTTATTATATACTCAGTATTGATTCTAAAACAGTAAAAAAGTAAGAGTTTTAAAAAACAAAATGGGGAGAAAGGAAAAAACCACAACAGTCCCTTTAATAGCTATGCTGTTAAGCCAGACAAATACACACACACATACAGTGGCAAAAATATCCAAAAAAGGTATGTGTGTGCACCCTGTATACATCATCTTGGTAGGTCCTCTGGAAACATGTTGGCCATGGAAATGATCAGAGTTTGTAATTCTTTCGAAGTTGTTTTTCTTTTGCTCTCACCTTTGAATGGGCAAGATAATCAGTGTTTGATTTTAGTTACATATTGGAAGTCAGTTACAATTGGCCTCCAATTTGCAGATACTGTATAAATCATCTTTCAGTTTGGTGAGATATAGAGGTTATTCAAACTCTCCTTGAGTGAAAGCAGTGTTCATACACCAAATATTAGAAGTTTGAATTAGATCCTCAGTTTTCACTTTTTACAGAAACAGTTTTGTGTGTATTGTCAAACCATACTGATTTTGTGTAAGGGAAAGAAGAGTAAAGCTGTAGACTTTTAACACATAGTTGAGCAACATTTGCTTGAAATATGAATAGAGCTACTTACTAAAGGAAAAGCTTTGAATATAGCAGATTCACTTTTTGTTTCAAAATGTCTTACTGTGTTTTATTTTCATAGATTTATCCTTTTCCTTGTTATGAAATAGTAGTAATGAAATATTACCACTAGATAGAATATAATATGATAAATAATGAGATTTCTTTACTTATGTGTCATTTCTTTCATATATTTTTTAATATTTCATTTAACTTTAAAGAATCATCAGAAGCATGTGTACTTTACCATAGTTGTTGAAGTAGTATGATAATTTATCAAGACCTTTTCAGAAAGTTGCATCCTTATGGGAGAGATAGTTATACTAATGTACTATTGATGGAGCTATGAACCATTGGTGGAGCTGTGAACCAATCTCGAGAGCAATTTGGAACAATTGCAAAAAAAACCCCCATTAAACTAAGTATACCCTTTAATCTAGCAGTACCAGTCCTAGGTTTGTATACCTCAGTGAGATTTTAAAAAAGAAGAAAAGCACCCATGTGTGGAAAAATATTTATAGCAGTTTTTTTTCTGATAGTAAAGAATTAGAAACTGAGATGATATCTATCATTTGGGGATGGCTGAACAAATTGTGGTATATAAATATGATGTAATACCGTAGTGTTCTAAGAAATAATGAAGGAGATAGTTTCTGAAAAACCTGAGAAGACTTGTATGAATTGACACAAAGTAAAATGAAAAGAACCAGTAGAACAGTTTATACAATAACAACAATACTGTAAAGATAATCAGCTTGGAAAAACTTAGTAACTCTTATTAAAACAATAACCAATTACAATTCCAAAGCATTTATGTTGAAACATGCTATCCACTTCAAGATAGCTGATAGATTGAGAGCACAAATTGAAGCATATTTACTTTTTCTTTTAAAAATTTTAAAAATATTTTTGGACATGACTAATATGAGAATTGGTTTTACATGACCATCTGTATTTGTGATAGGTTATGTTTTTCTTAGCATCAGATGGTAAGGGGAGAAGGAAAGGATTTAGAACTAAAAAAAATAAAATTAAAGTAAAAAAATTTATAGCTCTTTTTTGTTTCTGAGTTTCAGAGACTTGAATATAATTGTATAGTATTTGGAATTCTGCCATTTCTTACATCTATAGTCATCACCTACCATAGCCATTTAGGAAAATTCTTTATCTAGATGGAAGAAAAAGTAGGTCTTTTCTAATTTACCTTAAAAAATTTTTTTAAATACATAGATTTTCTCAATTAAAATTTTCACTTTTCATCTTTTGTTTTCACATCACCATTTCTGAATGTATTCCTTGTCGTCCCTACATACCTGAGTTGTTCCTAGTAACAAAAATTAAAAAGGGAAAAAGCAGTTCAGAAAAACCAATCATGTAAGCCTGATAATATGTGTAGTGTTTTATGCCCATAAGGCCCTTCCCCTAATCTAAAAAGAAGGGAGGAATTGTTGTATTTTCTCATCTCTTCTCTGTAGCTGAGCTTGATTGTTATAATTATTCATTGTTCCATTTCATTCTTTGTTCTTTTTATTTAGATTGTTATAGTCAACTGAATATATTTTTTCCCCTGGCTCTGTGTACCTCAGTCTGTATCAATTTACTTAAAGTTTCCCATGTATGAACTCTTTATACTAATCATTTCTTCTGTCACACAATAACATTCTATTATATTAATGTACTTTATTTAGCTTTCTCTTGTTTCCAATTCTTTGTTCCCTCAAAAATTACTGTTTCTAATATTTTAGTGTTTTTTATTTTCTTAGGTTTTCTATTTCCCTGAAAAATCTCAGAGTCAAAAGATGTTGTATATTTTAGTTATATTTTTAGCACAACTCCAAATTTCCTTAAATGATGGTTGGATCAGCTGATAATCTCAACAGCAGTGTAGTAGGTTTTTTTTTCCTCCTTAACTCATAATATTAACTATTTCCAAGTTTTGGCATCTTTGCCAGGTTGCTGGTTTATAAGGTAAAACCCCAGAGCAGTTTTGTTTACTTTTTTTATTATTAGTGATTTGAAGCAAATTGTTAATAGTTTGTAATTCTTTTGAGAACTATCCAACTTTTATTAGACCTTCGTGATAAATTTATTATTATGTAAAGAGTACTATAGGTTCATATTTGGTTTCTGACACCTTTTATCTAAGGAACTTGGGGCAATCACAGTCTGTTTCCCTATCAATAAAAATGAGGATCCTTGTATTACCTTGCACAGGATTATTTCTGGTAAAGCCTTTTGCACACTTATAAGGACCATACAAGTTATTACTAATGCCTGCTTCTTGTTTCAGTTTTCCCATTTTATGATTATGTGACATAATTTGTAACCAAAGAGTAAAATTTTACATTTGCCCCATGAACAAGTCTTTTTTCTTCCTCATATCACCCTGACATTTTAAGTGGAGGTTTTTTTTTTAATAAGTCAGAACCCCTACTTCTTGTTTACTCTGATTGTAAACTAGGGACTTTAAGTTATCCCCTGATAATGTGAAATAATAACTCAGTGGTTTAAATAGTATAATTTTGAAACTTAAAATTAGAATTCTGTTTATAACACTCACTCTCTCTCTCTCTCTCTCTCTCTCTCTCTCTCTCTCTCTCTCTCTCTCTCTCCCTCTCCCTCTCCCTCTCCCTCTCTCTC
>NC_058133.1:54092405-54104538 GCF_016433145.1 Gracilinanus agilis
TCCCTCTCCCTCTCCCTCTCTCTCTCTCTCTCTCTCTCTCTCTCTCTCTCTCTCTCTCTCTCTCTCTCTCTCTCTCTCTCTCTCTCTCTCATACTCTGTCAGTCTCTCAGTGAAGAAAAACTCTACCTTCTGTACATCTAACAGATTTATTTGCTTCTTTAAAAAGTTGGTAGTTACTGCCAAATATTTACTGTTTCAATCACTAGTCCTTTGAAACTTCCCGCAGGGGAAGTATTATATATAAATTCATTTTGCAATTATTTCTCTTTAGGTACTTTTATTTTTGCCTGAGATCAGCAGATTTTAAAACCTCTAGTTAAGTATGAGTTTCTGTTGTGAGGTTTTAGAGGATTTAGTCATTTGTTCCTTGGGCTTGTAATAGGTTGTTAGCTGACATAAGAAAAAAACTGTTTGGACTGTTGAGTGCAGACTTTAAAAGTTATTAGTTTTTAGCTTGTGTTTGAACCACTCCAGCTAGTAATATCTGATGGCAAGTCATTTCATCAAATGAGAAAATGTTCATAAGATGAATAAACTTTGTACATAAAATTTATAAACTTTAAAATGCTTTATATTCACTATTGCAATTATTAACTTGCATTTCTGCCACTCTCAGTTTTGTCATATATAAAAAGGGAGTAATATTTTCCCTATCTTTTTGTAAAGATGGTTGTCAGTCAAGAATTTTTTTCATACTTAAAATATTTTATTAATATAAACTGTCTCTTGTATCAGGCTCTGTGAATCCATTTTAAGGTAACTCTAATTGGTTCTAGTTGCACAGTCCATCTATCCCAACATCTCATTATTTTTGTATAACTTTTTATTTTAAATTGATATTGAATTTTTGCTTTTGTGTTTGTTTTTTATATGCATTTCTTCCAAATTTCCCTTTAGACTGCAAGCTTCCTCAAGTTAAGGGTCAAGTATGTTAATTATGTTGTGTTTTCCTTCAGTATTGTAATGAGTCTAATAGAATGAGTGTTTTGTGCACAAAGTAGACTCCATAAATATTCTTTTTCTAAATCATCTCCAGCTGTTCATGTACATTTAGGCTTTCCATTTTGTTTCTTTGGATTACTGTTCCACCACCCAAACAAAATAACCATGGTCTGCAGGGGAAAAAAGGAGGGTCCGAATAGGAAGCTAGGGAATGTAGGGATAGAGCACTGGGCATGGAGTCAGGAATATCCTGAATTTGAATTTCTTCCTCAGATATTTACTATCTGTGTGACCCTGGGCAAGTCAGTTAACCTCTTTCGGTCTCAGTTTTTTGGCCTGTAAAATGGAGATAATAATAGCGCTTCTCCCTTAGCAATGTTGTGAGAATCAAAAATCAGTTAACATACACAAAATGCTCTATCAACCTTAAAGTGCAATTTAAATGTTAGTTCCTCTTATTAAGTAGGAATTGGACTAGATAACTTCTAATGTTCTTTCCAGCTCTAGGATCCTTTAATTCTAAGCCTTGGGAAGCTTAGAATATAGAATCAGGAAGGAAATAATTAACATAAAAATAATTAGTTAAATAAAATTATATATTATGCCACTGAGATATGTTCTTGAGATAAAAGCACCAGAATTTTTTTCTAGTTGAATAACCCAGTGAATATTAATAACATTCCTTCCCCCCCCCTTTTTTTATTTAGAATATTTTTCCATGGTTACATGATTCGTGGACCCCCCCCCCCCCAACTCTCCCCACTCCCAAATCCAACAAACAGTTCCACTGGGTTATACATGTATCCTTGTTCAAAACCTATTTCTATGTTATTCATATCTGTAGTAGTGCGATCCTTTAACATCAAAACCCCAATCATATCCCTATCACATTACGTAATCGATCACACATTTTTCTAATGCATTTTCATTTCTACAGTTCTTTCTCTGGATGTGGATAGTGTTCTTTCTCACAAGTTCCTCTGAATTGTCCAGGATCATTGCATTGCTGCTAGTAGAAAAGTTCATTACATTCGATTGTACCACAGTGTGAATGAATGAATGTTCTCCTGGTTCTATTCCTTTCACTGCATCAATTTCTGGAGGTCATTCCATCACCATCAGATAGCACAATTTGTTCAGCCATTCCCCAGTTGATGGACACCACCTCATTTTTCAGTTTTTTACTACCACAAAGAACGAGGCTATAAATATTTTTGTACAAGGTTTTTTTTTCCTTATTATCTCTTTGGGGTACAAACCCAGCAGTGGTATGGCTGGATCAAAGGGTCAAAGTCCTTTGCACATAGTTCCAAATTGCTCTCCACCTTTTTTTTAAAAAAACAAACAAACAATTCATTATCTAGTCTTAACTCTGGCAATTGACTTTTCTACCTAAAGAACTTTTAAGCCTGAAGATAATATGATGTTACTGGCATATCAAGATGCTTTTGCTGACCCACCATAGGTAAATGACCATTAGTAAACTTTAAGTAATTCCTTCAGTCATGGTGATAGAATTTTGCTGAGATCTAGCCATATTTTTCTCCTTTTTTTGGCCTATGGCATTCATGAGTGGCTGAAAGTCAGAGGGTATTCTATGTCTACTAGTACCACAAACTCATCAGCTGAACAAAGAATACCTAGAAGTATATACTCAAGTCAAACAAGAGAGTGCAAAAGTTACAGTTATACAACAACAACAACAAAAGACTGAAGTTCTAAATTAACTTGCAAGAGGCAAAAAATAAGTTTTTCAGTCAGTGAACAATTTTTTATTATATGCCTACTATGTGTCAGGCAATCTGTTAAGCAATGGGGATTCAAAACCCTGGGCTGGAGCCAAGATGATGGATTAGCAGGAAGCAATGTAACTGAACACCCTGCAACAACATTTCTTCAAAAGATCTAGAACATTCATCAAACTGAACCCTGTTGGAGAAGTCCAGCAAAAGTCATAATGAATCTTTTGTCTAGAACAGTGATGGGCAAACTTTTTAAAGAGGGGCCAAAGGAAAGGAAATGCTCATCTGTCAGTCTGTTTCTAAGGCAACTCTTTCTAAGTTTCATTGTATTGTATCCTACTCATTGTATTTGTCAGATTAGGAATAATGTCCTGGAGCCAGATAATACATTTCAGGGGGCCACATCTGGCTGGCAGGCCTTAGTTTGCTCATCACTGGTCTAGAAGGACAAAAAAAATCTCTGAACACTAGGGTTGGAATTGGAGCATTCATTCAGTCAACAAAATTTATTAAGCATTTACTATGTGTAATAAGCACAGAAGCATGGTTTACACAGAGCACTCTGATTCCCAAGGAGAAGGTGCACCAGGGCAAGGGGAGTTTCCAGATCCATCACAGAGAACCCCCAGAGCCATACCAGGCATGGATAGGGAAATAGGTGTCAAATGGCTGCTTTATCTCACACTATCCAGTTCAAATTATAGGGTGGGTAAGAATGGAATCACACCAGGTTTGGCATTTCCAGACTAGGAGATTCTAGACAATGTATTAAGAAAGGAGGAAGTTCAGGAGGTAAAAGCAGGGAGGAAGTTGTTCCTAGGAGTAGAGCTGGGTCTCAGTCCCAGCTTTTAGCCCAGCTTGCAAAGGAATGATGATAGCAGGAATCCCATTCTGAGCCAGCAGAACTTCTCAGCTGACTGGCAGGAATTGAGTCCAGCAGCAGTCTTACTACTGCTCAAACCTACACCTAGGACACAAGACTTGCAGAGCTGAGACCACAGGTGGCAGCAATCAGATTATGCCATGATTCAAAACATGTTGGAAGCACCAACGAACAGTACTTAATGCTCTAAGAAGGTGGCAACAGGTCCAAGTTCAGATCTTCCATCCAAGTGCCACAGAGCCTTACTCTTAACATCAAGAAGTTGGAAAGTATGCTGGAAGAATGAGCATATAAAAAAAGAACTCCTCTTATTCAGAGCTATTAGAATAGCAGTGAAGCTCAGGACACAAACTCAGAAGAGAATGATTCCAAAACTTCAACAAATTTGAGTCCAAACTCATTGAGAATTCTTGGAAGAGATGAAGCAAGAAGTGTTTTTAAAAGAGTATAAAACTGTTTTTAGAAATGAAATGAGAATTTTTGAAGAAAAAATGGAAAAGAAATAAGAGCTATGGAAGGAAGAGCTGGAAAGGGAATTAGCCAGTCTAGCACAAAACCTTATCCAAGCAACAAATCTCTGAAAATCCAAATGAGACTGAATAGTTAATGACTTTGTAAGGCAACAAGGAATATTAAAATAAATCAGGACACTGCAAAAATAGAAGAGAACCTGAAGTATCTCTTCTCTTCTGCACCTTGTCCCCACAAACTGAGAATAATTTCAAATGTAGTCAAAACAAGTTTCCATATTGCCATTTCTGGGCTTGACTTTTAACACTTTCATTCAATGGCCTCTTCTTCCTGAAGTTTACTCTATTCAGATTTATCACCCTGTTTGGCTTAAAACAAATGTATGTATAATTTTTAATTCCTTTGGAAAATTGAGGGACAAAAGCCCTTTCAAAAAAGGAATGAGAATGGAAACTGAGCTGGGCTTTGCTTTCTGGGAAAATTTTAGAACATATTATTAAAGGAATGGCTACTAAACATCTAGAAAAGGAAACAATGATTCCAAAGAGTCAATAATTACTTCTCAAGAACAAATGTTTCCAGAAAAATGTTTCCTTATTTTCCCTTTATTTTTTGGACATGATCACTATACTGATAAATCAAGAGGAATGCTGTCAATATAGTTTCCAGATATTTTCCTATTTTATTCTATTCTTAACAACAAGATGAGATATGAACTAAATATATCATGCCTTCTATGGTATTATAAATCCAACACTTTTGAAAGGTGAAGCTAAAGTAGAGCCAACCAGACAGGGCACACTAGTATTTCTTTTTTTTTTTTCATATTCCTTACCCTTGACTGTCATGTCAAGTCACACATTTTTTTCTAAAACTGCTTAAGAAAATGATCCCATGACAGAATTTCAGTCTCAAATTTTGTTGTCAACTCAACCAATGAAATGTTATTTTTAAGCTCTTTGAAAGTATAACATATCCTGTAGGAAATTATAACAAAAGAGTAATGCCTTGTACAATTTGCAGCCAAAATCAAGATGGTTGAGGCCAAATAAGATCAGACAAATATTTCACATCACTATGATATGCATAAAAGGACAAGACTCATAGTTGCATACTACCGGTTGTCTATCACTTTCTTCTTTCATGTTTCCTGCTATTCATCTATATTTGAGCAGTGGAAGAACTATAGATGAAATCCTAAAATAGGTCTTTAAAAGGGATGTACCTGTAATATTAATTGAAGAGTAGTTAAACATAATACATTATGGAAAAGGATTCATTCTCTAAGTTGCTTTTTTAATTTATTGGCAAGTATAAGGAAAGTGATTCTTATCTTATTCAAGAACCTTTAAATTTCCATATATTCTAGAGAAAAGTAGTTTACTTTTAAGGTGTTACAACATTTATTTTATGCAGTAATGGGATTACTCAATTAACCTTTTAAACTTTACAACTACATATAAGAGTAAGTTAGGGGTTCAGATTACATTAGCTACAGGTAACATTAGATATATTCTCTCATGAAGAATCTCCTCAAATGAACTTTTTAAAATTATATAGATTTCTGTGTGGAGAGTATATCTAAGAGGACATTGGTCAAAGTTAGCTCCTCATTAGAAAGATGAAAGGATAAGATCCTTCTTTTGCATTGAAGAAGGTAGCTTTTTGAAGGTATGAATTTGCCTTGCCTCTGTTTACTTGTTGTCTACTGAAAACACATTGAGGTTAATTAATTGATTCACAGTCTAGGCCTTTACATTAGAGAACTAGACAGATACCCGGGAGAACAAGACCTGAGACAACACAAACTGATTGGAGGTGGACAGATTTTGGTTTTCTGGGAGAAAGCCTGAACAAATTTGGCCCTTCTAGAAACCATATGTTCTAGTAAACATCCTTTTTACACCCCAAACAGCAGCGGAACAACAAGAGTTAAAGTAATTTATTAATTCCTGGGCAAACAGAAGAACTTGGATCAAGACTCTTGCACTCTGAGCAGGAGTTCCTGGACAATGCTGAGTTCTTGGATCTGGTAGGAGCTATATATTGGAGGAGCAGCAAGGGTCTGAACCAAGAGTTGGAAAATAATGTAGTATTATAATAAATCTAAAGAACTATATAGGTCCTTGGGAAAAGTGGAGTTTACTGGAGAAAGAGTTCTTCAGCAACCAATCCATATAAATCCCCTTTCTGGAAGGTTGAGGAACAGGACTCAAATCTACACTATAACTCTGCATTTGGAGAAATGGAGAACAGATAGAATAGCACAGGAGACAGAAGGATAGTAGTCTGGACAGGCTAGGTAACTGAGGGATGAGTACATTGTGTTTTGGAGAAATTAAATAAGGCTGTTTTATTTATTGAATATAGTGAATATACTCTATTGAATATACTGCTAGTCTTTTATGGGGACTGAGAACCTTTTCTACTTTGTTATGGAGACTTGGACAAACCAAACACCAGTGGTAAGCTAGGTAAAAAAAGAGCCGGGAGATGGACTCAAACTGAATTTATATAATAATCTATATTTATATAATCTTAATAAACTCAGAGTTTGATATCAGAGTGATGAGTTGTATCTATTTTAGGCCTTCATAAATACTTTTGTCTAAGTAGACTCCTTTTAAATGCCTCATGATGATCAAGTTCTTTTTAAAGTTTAAAATTCATTTAATTAATCAATTAATTTGGAATATTTTCCATGGCTACATGATTCCTATTCTTTCCCTCCTCTCCTCCCTCCCACGTCCCATAGCTAACAAGCAAATAAGATGTGTTCTATATGTATCATTAATCAAGACCTATTTCCATATTATTAAGATTTGCAATAGAGTGATTATTTAGAGTCTAACAACTATTTTCTAGTCTCTATTGCTTCACAAATCTTTAATAATTTATCTAATTTCTGAAATCAGTCCTTGAAAATATGGTAATCTTTTGGAGCAAAAAGCTTTTTTGTCCAAAAATATTAATTTTAGAAAATGTGAATACTAAAAATGATAAATTTTTGAAAAATGAAAATGGTTGGAAAGTAATTCCCCAAGTTCAATAATGTCTTTGTAGATATAGTTAAACATCTTTTTCCCCCATCTCCCCAAATAAAGTTTCATAAATTTTAAAGGAGAAAGTCAAACACTTCCATCTGCAGAAATATACAAAAAAGAATCCATATCCTTTTCTTACAGGCTTTTGGAAAAAGTTAGGCAACTCAATGGATATAGCATGCTGGGCTTGGAATAAGAAGGACCTAAGTTCAAATGCTGTGTTAGAGACTTAACAGCTATATGAAACTGAAGTAAAGCTTCCCCCTTGAAGGTTCACACCTTTTTCATAGACACCCTTATTTTAAAAAAATAAAAGTAAAAACCATTAGTTGACCTTTTTTATTTGACCCTTATGTCTCTCCATATTCACCTTGTTCATATAAGCAAAAACTTTATTGTATATTATCTAGAGATTTTTTTTTATATAACAGGGTACTAAAATATAAGTTGCTTAGGATTATAAAGTCTTAATATTGAATTAAATATGAAAAATTGGGGTTTTACTTAAGAACAGAAATAATTGAATTCCCTTCTGATGAAGTCCTTTTTTAGCTTCAGATATTTGAGATCAGCTTTTTTTAGTTGTGAAATCTTGCTTGATTATTTTTTATGATTAAATTAATATCATATAACATGTAAAGAAGAAATAGTTGCCTTAACTTTATTGCACATATGGTTACTAATTATTTTTAAGCCACAAATTTTACAGTAATTGGCACCGTTGCTATTAGCAAGGCAGAGTTGCACAGATATATAAGTGCTGAACTGGGAAACATGGGACCTGAGTTCAAATTCCAATCCTGCCACTACTGGTATGACCTTAGGCAAATTTCTCAGGTGATTTCAAAAACCTCAATAATAAAATGATTAAGTTAGACTAGATTGTTTCCAATAACTCTCCAACTCTAGAACTGTGATTCTATGTGGTCCATTCAATTTAAGGAAGATATGAAGGAAATAGGCATTTATTAAGTGCCTGCTGGGTGTCAAGCACTGTGCTAAGTACTTTACAAATATCTCATTTGGTCCATATAACAACCCTCAAAGGGATGTTATCCCCATTTTACAGTTGAGGAAATGGAGCAAAGTGTGATTAAATAATTCACCCAGGGAATGGGGGGAAAAGTAGATATATAACTCCTTTGCTCAAATTTGGTCTGAGACATTAGCTATGTGTCACTAGGAAGTTTTCTTTTGGATGAGAGGAAGACCTCCATTCATAGTTCACTCTGCCCTAAGCCTATACTCCTAAGTAGAGATATGAAATGCTTTCCCAGAGTTCACCTAGCATGTTTATTGGGGTGCTAAGACTGTAGCCCAGGTTCTCACCTCTACTTCAGGGCACTTTTGATTTTATACTGAAGTACCTGGGCAAACCTTTGGACTCCTGAGAAATAGTTTCCCAAAATTCACATGATAAAATTTTAATCAATTTAAGGGGTGTCATTTAAAATAAACTTTTGAGAAATTCTGTATTTGCTGGAGTACTTTTATGATCATTTCCTAATTTTTAAAGTTTGTTCTCTGATGCTGAAAATTGTTAAACTGAATTAGAAACTTCCGAAGATGTTTGGAACATAGATATTTTTATAGGCTATACCACAAAATTTGGGTTCCAGCTTAGTGAATTTAGCATTTAGAGATGGGAAGCATTTTTCTACTAGACAAAAAAATATTTGGTTAACCACTACTTTACTTGTAGCAGTAAAGTATGCAAGTCTCATGAAATTTGGCATTTTAGAGGGGTTTTAACTTGTATTTTTCAGCCTTGCTCCCTCTTTCTCTACCTCATCCTAAGCCTGGTGATATAGGCCTGAGCAACTCTTACTAAGCTACAGAAATTATGGTTAGGCATTTTCCTACATCATCTTCTTTTTCAGTTGAAATATTTAATTTTTACCAAAAAAATCCCCAAATGCTTATAAAAAACTGAATAAGTATCTCTAGTAGGAGTATCCTATATTAGCCTTGAGCCTTACATGCATCTTTACCATCCCCAAGACACTTCTTTTGGCCCAAAGCTAATACTGTACACTTCTGTATTTTAAATAGAAGATAGTTTACATACATCATGGAACCTTATTAAGCCTGTTTGGAAGAACTATTGGGCATTTTCCTTAATTAGTTACTTAAAGATGACTGTTTTCTCTGAGATTCAGACAGCTGGGCTCCAGACATTTTAGTGAGGATTATTTTTTAAGAACTTTGTAGCCAAGTGTTAATGTAACTAACTAGTAGAATTCTGGTGTATCCTACAAAATGCAAAAGTGAGAAAATCTGCTTTCTGTGCTTGAAAAGAATTGAAAAGGAGCTCACATTTTAAGTGAATAGGTTCCTCAATAGCACAGTCTAAATAATTCTTATCTCTAAAACTATTTAGCACAATTACCAATCATAACTTCCAAAAAGCAAGATGATGAATGGCAAGATTTTGTCTGATGCTCTTTGATTTTGTTGTAATAATAGCAGTTGACATGTAACCAACCAAAAACTTACAACATGCTAGGCACATGGTTCTAAATGCTGGGGATGCAATAGAAAGTAAAAAAAAAAAACAAAACAAGAAAACAAAAAACAAACTTGACCCTTGACCTGAGGGAGTTCAAATTTTAAAGGGGGGGGACAACATGCAAAGTATTCTATACATATAAGACATATACAAGTTAAATTGGAGATAATCAGAAAAAAGATACTAGCATTAAGAATATCAGGAAAAGCCTCTTGAATATGGTGGAATTTTAGTTTAGACTTGAAGTAAACAAAGGAACCTAGAAGGCAGAAACTAGAAGAATTCTAGGAGACATCTGGGTGGTTCAGTGGATTGAGAGCCAGGCCAAGAGACAGGAGGTCCCAGGTTCTAATATGACCTCAGATGCTTCCCAGATGTGTGGCCCTGGGCAAGTCATTTAACTACCATTGCCTAGCTCTTACCACTCTTCTGCCTTGGAACCAATACACAGTATCAATTCTAAGACAGAAGGTAAGGGTTTTTTAAAAAGAAGAAGAATTCTAACATGGGGAAGCAATGAAAAGGAAGAATCCAGGGATGGAATGTCCTATATGAGAAACAATAAAATAGTGTTGTCAACCTAACATATGTGATTTGGAATCAAGCATAAGAAAACTGGAAAGGTAGGAAAGGGTCCAGGTTGTGAAGGGCTTTAAAAGCAGAGGATTTTATTCATTGGTCTTAGAGGTAATAGGGAACCACAGCAGTTTATTGAGAGGAAAGAGGGAACATGATCAGACCTGAAGTTTTGGAAGATCACTTTTATAGCTTATTGAAGGACTGACTGACCTACAAAGTGACTTGAGGAAAGAGAGAACAAGTAGAAGACAATTCTTTTTTTTTTTCAAACATTTATTAATATTCATTTTTAACATGGTTACATGATTCATGCTCCTCCTTTCCCCTTCACCCCCCCCACTCCCCCCACCCATGGCCGATGCACATTTCCACTAGTTTTGTCATGTGTCCTTGATCAAGACCAATTTCCAAATTGTTGGTAGTTGCATTGGTGTGGTAGTTTCGAGTCCACACCCTCAATCACGTCCACCCCGACCCATGCGTTCAAGCAGTTGTTTTTCTTATATGTTTCCTCTCCTGCAGTCCTTCCTCTGAATGTGGGTAGCATCTTTACCATAAATCCCTCAGAATTGTCCTGGGTCATTGTATTGCTGCTGGTACAGAGGTCCATTACATTCAATTTTACCATAGTATATCAGTCTCTGTGTACAAAGTTCTTCTGGCTCTGCTCCTTTCACTCTGCATCAGTTCCTGGGGGTCTCTCCAGTTCGCCTGGAACTCCTCCAGTTTATTATTCGTTTTAGCACAATAGTATTCCATCACCCGCATATACCACGGTTTGTTCAGCCATTCCCCAGTTGAAGGACATACCCTCCTTTTCCAATTTGTTGCCACCACAAAAAGCACAGCTATTGTGGGAAGCCGTTCTATGTATTAAACCCTTTGGAGAAATACGATCAAATTTAGGGCCTGTTATCTGGATTCCCTACGTGACCGATCCAGGCTGAGGCAGTCTTTGTGTTTGGTCCTGGTCACCTGAGCCCCAAAAGGCTCTGGTACCAGCAGGTAGGTTAATCCAAAATCGACTTGATCCCTCCAAGAAGGCTATTAGGAGTCATTTAGAGAAACAGAGTCTGTAACAGATATTTTATCTGGATCCCATTACAAAATCATCGGCAAGTAAAACTGTGTGTATAATTTTTTGCACTGCATGTCAGGATGCAGACTGAATGGGCCATCTAAGATAAAAATCTGAGGCTCCTCTTTTGACTCAGTCTTTGATCCCCACCTTTTTTACAATTCTTATTGGAGAGCTTTGAAGTGGCAGACCAGCATCTACTGAGTTAATGATTCCTTCCCTAACAAATGTTAATAAGATAAGAGTGCATATTCAGATTAGAACTGGCTCCTTTAGGATTTGACTGGTGAGCATCTCCTTGGGATATTTCCTCTCCCAGAATTATCCCTACTAATTGATGGTTGGAATTTGGCCATTGTCTTGGTACTTATACCTTTACTCTTTAGACTTTAATGGGTTATGTATGATCTGTTACCCCTTCATAGCTGTGTTCTTTGTTTGAAACCAGTATATAATAAACTCCCAAGCCCACAGACTTTGGGACAGCATGGGCTAACCACTAGTCTAGTTGTTCTCATTTTCTTTCTCCTGCTTTAACCATCCTATGCCACCATGCCGCTCAGGACCCCAAAAAATCATATAGAGGCTGGCCCCCTATAAGCTATAAATATTTTCGTACAAGTCTGTTTATCTATGATCTCTTTGGGGTACAAACCCAGCAATGGTATGGCTGGATCAAAGGGCAGGCATTCTTTTATAGCCCTTTGAGCATGATTCCAAATTGCCAGCCAGAATGGTTGGATCAGTTCACAACTCCACCAGCAATGCATTAATGTCCCAATTTTGCCACATCCCCTCCAACATTCATTACTCTCCCCTTCTTGCATTTTAGCCACTCTGCTAGGTGTGAGGTGATACCTCAGAGTTGTTTTGATTTGCATTTCT
>NC_058133.1:54104896-54146303 GCF_016433145.1 Gracilinanus agilis
ATTGGGAAGGCTTCTAATTTATCCCCATTGCATATGATGTTTGTTGATGGTTTTAGGTATATACTGTTTATTATTTTTAGGAAAGGTCCTTCTATTCCTATACTTTTCAGTGTTTTCAATAGGAATGGATGCTGTATTTTGTCAAAGGCTTTTTCAGCATCTATTGAGATAATCATGTGATTTTTGTTTGTTAGACTGTTGATATGGTCAATTATGTGGATGGTTTTCCTAATGTTGAACCAACCTTGCATTCCTGGTATAAATCCCACCTGATCGTGGTGAATGATTTTCTTAATTACTTGCTGGAGTCTCTTTGCTAGTATTCTATTTAAGATTTTTGCATCTATGTTCATTAGGGAGATTGGTCTGTAGTTTTCTTTCTCTGTTTTTGGTCTCCCTGGCTTTGGAATCAGTACCATATTTGTGTCATAAAAGGAATTTGGTAGGACTCCTTCTTTGCTTATCATATCAAATAATTTGTATAGTATTGGGATTAGTTGCTCTTTGAATGTCTGATAGAATTCACTTGTGAATCCATCAGGCCCTGGCAATTTTTTCTTAGGGAGTTCTTTGATGGCTTGTTCAATTTCTTTTTCTGATATGGGGTTATTTAGGTATTCTATTTCTTCTGCTGTTAATCTAGGCAGTTTATATTTTTGTAAATATTCATCCATATCTCCTAAATTGTTATATTTATTGCCATATAATTGGGCAAAATAGTTTTTAATGATTGCCTTAATTTCCCCTTCATTAGAGGTGAGGTCTCCCTTTTCATCTTTGATACTATCAATTTGGTTTTCTTCTTTCCTTTTTTTTATTAGATTGACCAGTACTTTGTCTATTTTATCTGTTTTTTCAAAATACCAGCTTCTAGTCTTATTTATTAATTCAATAGTTCTTTTACTTTTGATTTTATTAATTTCTCCCTTGATTTTTAGTATTTCTAATTTAGTTTTCATCTGGGGATTTTTAATTTGCTCGCTTTCTAATTTTTTGAGTTGCATGCCCAATTCATTGATCTCTGCCCTCCTTAATTTGTTAATATATGCACTCAAGGATATAAATTCCCCCCTGAGTACTGCCTTGGCCGCATCCCACAGAGTTTGGTAGGATGTCTCATCATTGTCATTTTCTTCAATGAAATTGTTGATTGTTTCTATGATTTCTTCTTTGACCAATTGGTTTTGAAGAATCATATTATTTAATTTCCAATTAGTTTTTGATTTTCCTGTCCAGGTGCCCTTACTATTTATTATTTTTATTGCATTATGATCTGAGAAGGTTACATTTATTATTTCTGCTCTTTTGCATTTGTTTGCAATGATTCTATGCCCTATAACATGGTCAATCTTTGTGAATGTGCCATGTGCAGCTGAGAAGAAGGTGTATTCCTTTTTGTCCCTATTTTTCTCCACATATCAATTAAATCTAATTTTTCTAGGACTTCATTCACCTCTCTTACCTCTTTCTTATTTATTTTTCGGTTTGTTTAGAAGACAATTCTATAAGTCATTAGGTAATGTGATGAGGGCCTATACTAGAGTGGTAGCAGTGTGAGTAGACAGAAGGACACAAATGAAAGATGCTATGAATAGTCAGGAAGACACCTGGCAACATACTGAATAGATGGATTGAATTTTTAGTTAACAAGGTTGAAAGCTTGGGCAATTAGGAGAATGGTGATGTCTTTAATTGTAAGAGGAAAGTTTGGAACAAGGGAAGGTAGAAATTTTTTAAAAATTAATTTGCTGTTTTGTTACATTAAAATTCCCAGGTATTTCCCACCCTCCCTCTCTTCATACTACAAAAAGCATCATTGAACAAAAATATATATGTAAATAAAACTTTGCTTTGCTGTGTTTCTTTTATATCTGTTCTTTCTTGGAGGTGGACATATGCAAGTCATTCTTTAAGTAGCATTTCTATTGCTGTTTATAATATTCTCTTTATTCTACTCATTTCACTTTTGTATAGGTATTTCCATATTTTTTCTTTTTTTTTTAATTAACCTGCTCATTGTTTCTTATGCAGTAGCATTCCATCATAATCAATTGCCACAACCTGTTTGACCATTCCCCAACTGATGGGCATCTCCTTAATTTCCAGTTCTTTGCCACCACAGAGAACTGCTATAAATATTTTAGAATATATACTTTCTTTTCCTTTTTCCCTGATCACCTTAAAATGAAAGATAATGAGTTCTGTTTTAGACATGGTTGAGTTTGGGATGTCTGTTGGACATTCAACTCAAGACATCCAATAGACATTTGGTGAAGTGAGACTAGAGATCAAGAGAGAGGTTGGTACTGGAAATACATCTCAAAATCATCTGCATGAAGACGGCAATTGAATCTCTGAGAGCTGATGAGATTACCAGAAAAATCTGTATGAAGAAAGAAGAGAAGAAGGCTCAAGATAGACCTTTTACTGGATGAAGATCAAGCAAAGGAGACTGAGAAGGAGTGGTCAGACCAGTAGGAGGAGAATAAGGAGAGTTTATAATGTCATGAAAATTTGCATTAAAAAACTCAGTGGGGAGAGAGGGTAGTCAGTAGTACCAAGGCTGCAGAGATGTCAAGAAGGATAAGAATAGGGGGCAGCTGGTAGCTCAGTGGATTGAGAGCCAGTCCTAGAGATGGGAGGTCCTAGGTTCAAATCTGGCCTCAGACACTTCTACTTCCCAACTGTGTGACCCTGGGCAAGTCACTCAACTCCCACTGCCTAGTCCTTACCACTCTCCTGCCTTGGAACTAATATCAAGTATTGATTCTAAGATGGAAGGTGAGGGTTTAAAAAAAAGGATTCAGAAAATGCCATTAGATATGGCAATTAAGCAATCAATGGACCATTGAAGATGGTGGAATATGGGGAAGTAGTATAACCTGGTTCATCACACCTCCCCACAACCAATCCAACAAAGACCTAAGAAAAGTATCTGATGGATTAGTATTCAGGAAATATAAGGAGAAACCACAATGTGTCATTTCTAGGATAAGACTACAAATCTGATCCATAAACAAGTGACCAGGATAAGAACTAAGGAATAAGAGTTCAGTTAGGATTATGGATCCAGATGGGGGAGCAGAATGAGGTCACTGTAGTATCTCTAACTCACTAGCCAGTATTAGACTCAGTTCCTCTGACCTTGAAAGAGGTGAGCAGACATCCCCGGAGCAGAAGCTTCAGTGCTAACCCTCTGACCCAGAGAAGGAAGTGCAGACTCAATCCCCAAGTGCAAAATGGGAGCAGTGATATTACTCTGAGTACGAAGGAGGGATCTGAGAATCATCATGGAGCCCAGAATAAGGACCACCATCATCTTTATCCAGCTTTTGCTTGCATTTATACTTGGCAATGTGGTTGGAATGTATCTGGTTCAGAACTATGAAATTTCCAAGTTGGCCATAAAGCTTGAAGATATTAAAAATATAGATACCAAAATGATACTCTTTCCCTTTTAATACCAATTTCTACTAATATTATCTGTATGCTTTGTTCCTTATTCTGAGAAGATACTCGTTCCTATTTGAACTGCTGTTGAGCTAAAATATACCCATGATATTGAAACTACCTTTTATTATTCCTCCAACTTGAATATCTGCTAAAGAGATTCTGAGATTTGAATCACAGTGTTTGACCACAAAAGGCTAATTTTGATTAGTGGTCTCTCTTAGCTTTTTAATTGTGGACTTTTAGGGTCCAGATTCATCTTAGGGCCTGTCTTGTGACCTCCATCTGGGCCACAGGGCCTGGGGAATCGCAGAGTTAGCCCCCACTATAGAAGAGGGATAATCAGGCATTACTGTTTCTCTGAACCTGTAAAGTCTTCCAGTTAACTGATTGGTGCTGCTACTAATAACTGTCTATCACCTTAGGGAAAGTTTCTAACTGTGTAGCCTAGACCTAATCTAGTTTCTGGAAAGCCTGTGAGGGCAGTGGTTACATTGCATAGAGCCCACTAAAAGTCTGCAACTATCTTTGTGATTTTTGAAGAGCAAAACATGAATTACCAGGATAAAAAGACACCAGATGAGAAAGGCCAGGACCATACTAAGGGCATATATAAGAAGCAGAAGTTGATAATGGAATTCATTTGAGCAACCTCATACCCTAATACAACTCTCATTAACAAAGATAATAAACTATTAGTAGTAAATAATAGCTCCCACTTACCTAACAATTTAATGTTTGCAAAGTATCCTATATAAATTATCTCTTTTGAACCAGCAGCACAGCAGTCCTCGAAGATGGGTACTATAAATACTGTTACACCCATTTTACAAATGAAGATCAGATAGGTTAACCCCCTTTGGTCCCAGAGCCAAGTGCCAGATATGAGATCTGAACCCAAGCATTCTTGGCTTCAAATCCAGGTTATGCTTGTAATATGTATCACATGGCAATATAAGTTAGAGCCCATGAAAAACTTTATATTTACTTGACAGACAAGTCAACTAAGAATATAAATAATTATATTACATTTTATAATTAAAAATTTGCGTCCTTATATCATGCTAGTATTTCTGCGATTGCCACTATATTACAAATTAAACATTTTAATAAAAGTGGAAGCATATAACAAATCTAAGCTACATTAAAACATTTAAAACTTTGCAGGGATATATTCAATTTTTATATCATCTTCACTTTAGAATATTTCTTTTTCCCCTCTCATATCGAAGCTATGCTTTGTAAGAAAGAAAGTAATTAAAAAAAAAAAAGTAGTTCAGCAAAACTAACCAACCCATTAATTGATTCTGGCAGTCTATATAGGATTCTATTCTCATAGTTTTCCAGCTCTTCAGGGAAAGGAATATATATTCTCATCTTTTATTTGGAGACAAATTTGGTCATTATGATTACATTCATATTTTTTGTATACTGTTTTCCTATTTTTCTTACTTTACCAACTTCAGCAATTTATATATCTATCAATTAAGCTATTTTAAAAAGTAAGTAGAAATACTGGCTTTGAACCAATGATACTGAACAGTTTGCTGAGCAGTAGTTTTCTCAAAATATGATGCAAAAGAAAATGTCTCCAGAGTAATCTTTACATCTGTGAAGAAATCTTAGAAAAATATGGTAATACAGTTTTCCCCAAGTTTGGTTTTCAATTTTGAGCCTATATAATAAAAAGAAAAATACTAAATAATAAAATAATTAAAAACAACATATCTTTTGTTTTTTGTGATCTTAAATAAAATGATGAATAGCGAATTCTCATGTTTGTTTAAGTAAAGGAAACTTGAGTCTGTATAAGTTAGAGGAAAATTTTCCAGATATAGTCACCTAGATTTGAATTTTGGCTTAAATACTTAATAACTTTATGATCTCTTTTAACCTTTTCCCACATATAAAATAGGGATTAAAAACAAACAAACAAAAAAACAACCCAGCACCGCCATAGGACTGTTGTAAGGAAAACACTTGGTGTTAAATGTTTATTAGCCACATTTACTAGAGATAGTGTTCCTGAATTACTATCATGTTAACAAATGATCTTAGGTACTTTTATTTTAGTAACTTTTCCTCCTAGGTGTAGTTAGTGTCTCTGTGTGCTTTAGATTTTTTTTTTTTGTTGTTGTTGTTAAGTTTTATAGTATCCAAAGAACATGTGCATGGTGTGGTCACTGGATATAAAGATAAATAATGAATGGATGAAACTCGGAATGTTAGAAAAAGTGAGACAGCCCTTCTCAATGTGAGTGGTAAAGGATAGAAGGTCCAGAAGGTGTGAGAGTTCAGCAGTCAGGTCAGGTGACTGTTAGGTGGGTAGGGCAATAGGAGAGATCTGTAGGCAAAACCTGGAAGCTGTGGGAGGCCATTGTAGGGCAGATGTTACATAAGGCTTAGTGGTCCTCCATCTCGAATGATGGAATAGAGTTGATGACTTCCATGCCCTATGAACAGAGAACCTATGCAGGATGCTTTAGGGGAGGAGGAAGGAAAGGAGTGCCAATATTTGGAGTCTCTTTTTAACAGACCATTGTCTTTGGCTTTCCAGTGGTTCAAGAAGAACAGTGCATTTGACATCTTAGTCCAGCCCTCTCATCTTTTGTCATTCTTGTTCCTGTTTTCCTATAAATTATCCATAGAAAGAATATACTTGAAACCTAGGGACTACCTTCTAGGTTTTAAAAAATATTTATAAAAATATTGGGCACAAATATGGCACTGGAGTAGGCTGTGAATCATCTATACTATTTCACCTTTTTCTTTATATTCCCAGGTCTTAGCTTAGTACCAAGGGCATATAGTAGATGCTTACCAAATGCTTATTGATGGAATGGTTGCTTTGGCTGTATGGCTAGCCTGGTTTCTGCATTATTTCCTGCATTTTAAATCACCTAACTGTGGCAGACTGTTTTAAGGGCTGGGGATACAAAGAAAGAACAAAGAAACAAAAAGCCAAGGCCCCACAATCAAACAACTTTGCATGAACAAGGAATGGACAGGTTAAGTTGGAGATAATCATGTTTTTGCAGTAGGTCATACTTGGTAGTACCCAGCAGCCTATTCTACTTGGTCATCCACAGCTTTGAGAAAGGGAACAACCTATTCCCAAAGATTCCTGAAAATACTGGGACTAAAAAGGGGTTCAGTTTGGATATGTCAGGAGCAGCTTGGTCTCATTTCCCACAAAGTACGGAAATGAACATTTATAGCTAAAAAGCATTTTAAGGTCAGATATAGGCACCCACAGGAGCTCTCTGGAAGAGGTTAAATCATAGACAATACCAGGGAGATTGTTACTGATGTTTTTGCAAAGAAGAAAAAAACAGGCCTGGTGAGTCCTTTGAGCCCCCCCTACCCCCACCGGCTTAGTGGGGGTGATGGAAGGCGAGGCCTTTGCGTACTGTGCCTTGAAGGCCTGTGAGTCCGGTCTGGCCGGCCCCAAAGGTAGGAGGCTGGTCCTGGCTTCTCCACCTGCGCAGGAGGCCTCCGCTTTTCCAGGCCGTTGGGCTGGGCTGTATTGGGCCCCACCGCCCTTGGCAACCAGAAGCCCAGACTAAAGGGTGGAGGGTGTCCCGGAGGCTTCCGCTGGGCACCCCCTGGAGCAGGCCGCAACTCTCCGGATGACAGCCCCGGCAGAAGCCGCGAGGCGTCCCGCACGCGAACCCGGGGCCGCCGCGCCTGCGAGGCGTCATTTCCGGTGAGCGGGCCCCGGGCTGTTGGGAGTTGGTGGGGGCAGCAGCCGCTGCGGTCGAGGCAGCAGCGAGGCCAAGCCTGCCCCTACTACAACGCCCGAGGCCCGGCCATGGCCTCGCCGCTCAAGGTGGAGCAGGACGTGCAGGGCAAGGTGGAGTCGTTTCGGGCCCGAATCGCACAGGAGGCCGAGGATCTCGTGTCCACTTTCTTCCCTCAGAAGCTGTCGGAGCTGGACAGCCGCGTCCAGGAGCTCCGCCTGCAGGACCTGTCCCGCATCCGGTCGGTGCCGGCCCCGGAGCCGCCCGTCGCCCAGGACACGCCGGACACCGCGGGCGACGGGCCCAACCGCGAGCCGCCGACGCCCGCCACCTTGCAGCCGGCGCCGCCCGGCAAGGGCGCCGGGCTGTCCGGGGGCGAGGGGCAGCTGCTGCGCAGCAACCAGCACCTGGTGGAGCTGATCGAGCGCGTCAAGCCCGAGATCGAGCTGCTGAGGGAGAAATGCAACACAGTGCGCATGTGGGTACAGCTGCTCATCCCCAAGGTGGAGGACGGCAACAACTTCGGCGTGTCCATTCAGGAGGATACCGTGGACCAGCTGTGGACGGTGGAGAGCACAGCCGCCTCATACCTGCGTCGCTTCTCCACTTACTACAATACCCGCGCCAAGCTCGTGTCCAAGATAGTCAAGTACCCGCAGGTGGAAGACTACCGGCGCACCGTGGCCGAGGTGGACGAGAATGAGTATCTCAGTGTTCGCCAGATCTTGCTGCATGTGCGGAACCAGTATGCCACCTTGCACGACGTGATCCTCAAGAACATCGAGAAGATCAAGACCCCGCGCAGCGCCAACACTGAGAACCTGTACTGAGGCCGCCGCCGCCGGGCCGGACGGAAGTCGTTAGGAGGGCCGCCCGCCGGCGAGCCCCGGGACCGGGCATCGGGCGCCGCCCACCAGCCCTTCTGTCGGTGTCGAGTTCGACGCGGCTCCCCCTGAACCCTCTTTCGGTTTTGTGTTGTTCTTGTTTTCCTTTGGGGGGAGATTGGTGACGGACCATCTCGTGTGAGGGGGCAGGTTGGCCAAGGAGAAAAGAAAAGACTGCCTTTCCGAGGAAAGCAGCTTTGTAGGTGACTACTGTGGCATGGGTGACGCTGAACTTTTCCAAAGGTTGTTCATTAAAAACAGAAGTTTAAAAGAGAAGTTAATGAAACTTTTCCCTCGGTTCTGCAACGTGTTACTTTGTTAAGACCTCAGGAATTCTCCCTTTCCACCATCATTTGTTTTTGCAGAGAAAGGAGTTTAAGGAGATCTATGTTTAGGTCATTGTATGCCATAAATTTAGCAGGTTGAAATAAAACTTGGTTTAACGTTTTATTTTGGCTTAAGTGTGCTTATCTGATTTTTATTTTCAGATGTCTGTTTTTCCCCCTCAGGTTGACGCATTGCTTTTGGTATTTTCCAACCCAAACACCATTGTGGGGAAAAAAAGAAGCATAGGCAGAATATAGCATAAAGACTTGCTGTACAAATGCACATGCAGGTTTCCCATGGGTTGAAGAGGTGAACTTTCCGTGAATGGCTTTTCTGCCCGGCTCCCTAGGTTCTCCATTTTCCTATATTCCTAGTATAATGCATCTTCTGGATCTCAGCCTGTTTTATGAGACATTGTTAAATCATTCTAATTTATTACCATTTTTTTTCTCCCTCTACCTGATTTCTTCCTTTATCCTAGAAGACATGTTATTCATGTAACCTCATTTTTCCTCCTTAGCCAAGGAAAATGCCAGAATTGTCAGATAATTAATTGCTTTTATGAATGGAATTAATTTTATAATTGGTCGGTAACCTTATTGCTCAGTTTTGTTGTTGAAAGCTGTAGACATAATGATAGTAACTCATTTTTATAGCATTTTAAGATTTTAGGAAGCACCCTTCTCCCCCAACCCTATACAGCCCTATGAAACAGGTGTTTGAAGTATTATTATCCTCATTGTATAGATGTGAAAGACAGAGTTGAAGTGATTTGCCTAAGGTCACATTAACAATTTCTAAACCAAAACCTGAATTAGGTGTTTCTGATTCTAATCCCATTTGCTGTTCCTGCCATGCTTCCTAGTCATAAAACTATAGATAAGGGTTAGTTATCAAGTATACTAAATCTTTTGTAAACAAGAGGAATTCTTAAAAATGTGTGATCAGTCTTTACACTCTCTCTGCCACAATTTTCATCTTAGATTCATCTACATTTGTGCTGTTCTTATTGAACTTAAACTGCCCTAGTGACAAAATGTACTTTTCCTAGGGATCCATGTATCCTATATCCCATTAAATGAGTAAACAATTGTTAGAAAATAATTTTTGTAACATTTTGCTTATATCTTACAGATTATATTACCGAGTTTTAGACTGGAAAGAGGCATGGCTGCTCATTTTGATATACTGATTTGAAGATGAATGGGCAGGTTCCTCCTTTATGTTAATGTTTTATATGTGAGAATAAGATAATTTCCATGAAAATTGAGAGTCTTAATTTTTCTCCATTTGGTTTTTGAACCATAATCCTATTGGGTATGTTCTGTGTTCACATGATGTTTTTAAGTGAAATCTAGAATTGAGACTAACATAACATACTTTGTAGAAGGACTCTGGTATTAAGCTATTTCTCAAGAAAGTACCTGTGTTTGCCAAGGAAATGTCCACAGTAATAGGCAGGAAGAAAGATATGCATCAAATTAAATTCTTCATTTTTAAATTTATCTTTAAAAACCCTTACCTTCTGTCTTAGAATCAATTCTGTGAATTGTTTCCATGACAGAAGAGTGGTAAGGACAAGGCAATGGGGGTAAAGTGACTAGCCAAGAGTCACATAGCTAGGAAGTGTTTGAGGCACAGATTTGGTGATCTCAGACCCTCCCATCTCTAGGCCTGGCTCTCAATCCACTGAGCCACCTTGCTGCCCCACTTTTTAAATTTTTTTTTTTTTTTTTTTTTGCAGAGGATAAGAGTGCATTCTTATAGGCCCTCATCTAAGTAATCATTTTACAAGATTTAGAGCTTTAATGAAGCAAAAATATTTTATCTCAGAAATTAGCGCTTGGAGGAATATCTATTCCTCCATTTTTTAAGTCCTCTCTTACACCAAGGGTAAGATTATCTGGAACTAAGAAGTTCCTTAGAGTGTATGGGAATCACATCATAGTTATTTTCCATTTGTGAATAAGACTTCTTTCCCTTAGAGTTTCTATTCTTCAATATATTTTGGTTGCTGTAGGTGAAAATTACCATGTACATTTATTATACAAACCAGTCTGAACTGCTGTAAAAACATTCTTTCTAAAAGTTAGAGAAGTTAAGGATTTAAAGCAGAGATGTTTTCTTTTACATATTTTTTTTCTTAGAGAAATATCTGTGAGTCTTTGAAGTAAGCTGCTTTTCTGGTGGGCTATTTTTCATTTTACTAGAGTGGTAGTATATTCATTAAAATAGGTGTAACCAGCCTTTCAAAGTGTACCTAGTGTATTCTTGGCATGCTTTCTGTTTTTTCACTTTTTGTCTTATCCCTAAAAGGATTTTAAAAAATTGTTCACCATCTGTGAAGTTATTAAAACACAGAAATCTTTGTATTCCTTTCTCCCATGTGTATTTCAAGGATAGCTGAATATTTAAAATGCACCCATTACCTGGGACTAGTCTTTATATTCATATGTCAACAAGGAATTGTGTATTTGAAACATGAAGTATATTTAGTAGCTCAGTTCATCTCTAGAACAATTAAAACCTAATTTGAAAGACATTTGAATATTAGGATGCAAGTTAATTGAAAATCTCTATCTCATCTCTTTCTCCACTCTAAAATCCAAGAAAGTGATATCAACAGATGAAACAAATTTGTCCTTCTATAGTAATAATAATGGGAAACCCAAGTCTTTCAGATCTGAACTTCAGAAAACATACCACCAAATGGAAGTTGCCTCATGGAAAGATGCTTAATCTGTTTACATTCCACATTCTCTCTCATGAGGTTTTCCTCTTCCTTATTTCCCTTTTAAGGTATTATATCTGATTTCGGATAGTACCAGAACTACTTCAATTTATAACACTAACAAAGGAATTTAACTTGACATAGTTGTGAGATGGATCTGTAAGCAGTCTCAGAGTTTCACACTTAACCAACCATTAACAATTACATTGTGGAAGTTTAGAGATTTATTATATTCTCTTTTGTTTTCTTTACTCTTGTTCTGTCAAACTTCATGGTGGAATTGAATTACTTCAACTAAAACATCCAGGTTAAACTGTTTGCTAAGTGCTGAAGTCCTTTAATTCGTAATCTGCATTTTTCTACCTATTCTAATATTACCAAACTATATTTGCATACTTACGTAAAGTGCTGTTTTCTAGCCCCCCCCCAAAAAAAAAAGTTTTGGTGGTGGCATTCTTGAGGGAGAATGGGAAACTTGTTAATAGATTGGATGACTCTTTGTATAATCTATTTTTTGTCTTGCTGTCAGCACATATTCAGTATGTCATCTGTTATTAGTATTAGAGGCCTAGGTGTAGTTTTTGTACTTTTTTTACTTCTTATAAGTAAACCTAAATGTGATCCTTTTTTTTATTTTAGCAAAAATAGTTTTTAGAGGGAGACAAATTTGGATTTAAATATTCCCATGGAAGTTTTAAAGTCCAAATACTTGTCCTAGTTAATGGGGAACCACAAATTGAACTTTATCAGAATCACTGAAATTGGCTGATTTTCAATGAAAAGATAGCTAAACTCTGAATAAACTTTTTTTTAAAAAAGGTCTTGGAAAAAAGATAATGAAACATACCCTGCTCTTAGCAGAGAGGTTGGGAATTGCGAATGATTAATGTTGCCTATGTTATCAAACACATGACACTGTACTCATTGTTTTTACTTAACTGTTTTTCTTTGTTACTCAGAGAAGCTTCAGTTTGAGATGTAGGGGTAATGCATGTCCAAAAATGACTGGATATTAAAACAAAAAGCATCCATAAAAACTTATTTTTTTAAAGTAACAAATTGATTTAGTTTCCCCTGCTGAGTGAAGTACTAATCTTAAATAATAAAATTGATGTTAAAGACACATTTTAAAAAATTCATGTTTTACTTTTAGGTTATGGTAATTATGGATATTTTAAAACATCTCACCCATTCTTCTTTGGTTTGTAGTAGTCTATAATGGATTCCTTTACTTCCTTTCCTGTTCTTAACTCTTTCCAGTCTTGTCTTCCAACCTCACTGAAACTGCTTTTTTCAAAGTGACCTATGATTTTTTAATTGTCAAATGTGGTAGCCTTTTCTTAACCATCATCCTGCTTGACTTCTCTGCAGCCTTTGACACTGTCAATCACCCTCATCTCCTTGATACTATTTATGTTTTCTTGAAACTTTTCTCAATTCCTCTCCTATCTGTCTTGACTATTTTTTCTTAGTCCCCTTTGCTGGATCCATTGCATACCTACTAATCATGAATGTCCTCTAAGGCTCTGTCCTGGACCCTTTTCTGTTCTCCCTCTGTACTTTTTTTTTTTGTTTGTTTTGTTTTTTTTTTTTTTGGTGATTTCATCAGCTCCCATGGATTCAGTTATCATTTCTATATTGTTGATTGTCAGATCTATTTATCCAACCCTGACCTCTTGACTGACCTTAATTCTCACCTTCCTAACAGCCTATTGGACATTTTGAACTGGATGTCACATAGACATTTGAACTAATTTTCTTTTTCCCCAAAGCCCTCTCCTCATTCCCTGCTTTCCTGTTACCTCTCAAGGTACCTTGAAGTTACCACCTCTAGGCACAGGCTTCTAACTTAAGTATAGTCCTCAACCCTTCACGCTCACCACCCATGGCCAATCTGTGCCCACACTGCACATTTCTTCTTGGATAACATCTCTCATATATTCCTCTGACACCACCACCACCACCACAGTACAGGATTTCAGTACGTCATATCTAGCTTATTGCAGTATCCTCTGCTTGGTCTTCCTGTCTCAAGTCTCATGTCATTTCAGTCCGTTCTCCATTCTGCTGTCAGATGGATTTTCTGAAAGTGTAGGTGACCTCCTATCACCTCTAGGATAAATAAAAAATCCTCTGGCATTCAAAGCCCTTGATAATTTGGATCTCTCCTACCTGTCCAGTCTTCTTCCATGTCATTTCTTCTCATGTGATCTGCAATCTAGTGACACCGACGTCTGTGCTCTCTCCCACAAGATGTTTATCTCCAAAGCCTGGCATTTTAACTGTCTGTCTTCAATGGCTAGAATGTTCACCTCTGTCTCCCACCCTCCCTGGTTTCCTTCAAGTCTCAGCTGGAGTCCTACCTTCTGCAAGAGGCCTTTCCCAAACCCTTGTATACTCTTGCCTTCCCTCCATTGAGAATCTCCATGTTATATATCACACACATGAACACAGAGCACAAAACCCTCACCTTCTTGCTTGCATGTTTGCTATCCCATTAGACTGTGAGCTCCTTGAAAGCAAGGACTTGTTTTTTTCTTTTATAGCCCAGGGCTTAGGACAGGGTTTGACACATAGCGAGCATTTAATAAATATTTTTTTGCTGGGTAGAAGCAATACAACTGGAAATTATTTTTATTTTAAAAATTTGTATGAAGTTAAATGGATCTGTATAATTTTCACAAAACAATTGCTTTATTTAGTACATGCTTTTGTAGGGTCTACTAAATTTTAGAGGCAATTTTAGAATATAAACAAAAATCCATTTATTCATATATCTTATACCAGGATTTTTCATATTAAGCAAATTCTTGACTATGGCATTAAAAAAAAATAGGGGAAGGGAAAGGAGCAAGCATTTATTAATATCCTCCTATGTACCAAGCATTATAGTAAGAGCTTTGCAATAATGCATTCGATCCTCACAACAAACTGGGAGGTAGATAATGTAATTGTACCTATTTTACAGTTGAAGAAACTAAGGCTGACTTAGATTCACAACACTAATATTTGAAGCCTAGTTTTGAACTCAAGCCTTCCTGACTCAAGGTTTAGCATTTTCCACAAGACCAACTAGCTGCCTGTGTAAATCTTTAAAGAAGCTATTGTGCCTTGACGTTAAAATATTGTTCTATGTATTCATCTTGTTGAAAAGGCAGAAGATAAAAGTTAGTTACAAATATTGGGACTAGACCACATAAACATTCTGCTAATATATACAGAGACCCACTGATCCAAGACTGAAATTCTTTATAGGAATCTGGGTATATTTGGCAGTTTCAAACTAAAATAGAACTTTTATTTTTGTTGGAAACGACAATTGTTTCCTGTTCCATGCTATGTATTTGCATATTTTTCCAAACTTTGACTTTAACAAATCCTTAAGAGTCCCACTTAAGAATCTGATAGATCCATGCATGGGGCTTAATTACTGGGAACTGTGATAAGCTTAGTCACCCAAATTTTAAAGTGTTTGGAGAAATTATTGTAATGAATCTAGGCATAGGTAGTTATTTCACATAGAATAGAATAATACATTTATTTATTCTTACTGGTAGAAATAATATTTTTAAAGAGAGCCAACAATTTGATGAAAAAGAACTAGATAAGGAATTAAGAAAACTTGGTACTTTTCCCAGTATGGCCATACATTTGTTTTATGATTATGGTAAGCCATTCAGTCTCCCTTTCCCAAAGTTTCTACAACTGAACATTAGAAATATTATTTTTACCAGAAAATATTCATAGGGAACTTTGAAATCTTTGGATGAAGATCTTTTTAGTCTAAGGCCCTGACTATACAGACAGACAGGTCCCGGAGGCTAAGTGTTTTTTCTCAAGATTGCATTGCTAATTAGTGGGTCCCTCACTTTATCTACTATGCAATCTAGCTCAAAACCATCAAGGTTAGGGGGCAGCTGGGTAGCTCAGTGGATTGAGAGCCAGGCCTAGAGACAGGAGGTCCTAGGTTCAAATCTGGCCTCAGACACTTCCCAGCTGTGTGACCCTGGGCAAGTCACTTGACCCCCATTGCCTACCCTTACCACTCTTCCACCTATAAGTCAATACACAGAAGTTAAGGGTTTAAAATTTAAAAAAAAACAAACCCATCAAGGTTAGAAAGGTGCTTTATGACTGTATTATATTTATTACTGTATTAAGCTCATAAACTGAGCCAAGGTATCCTCTTCCACTAAACCTTACCTTCTGCCTTAAAATCAACATTAAGTGTTGGTTCCAAGGCAGAAGAGAGGTAAGGACTGGGCAGTGGAGGTTAAGTGATTTGCCCAGGGTCACCAGCTAGGAGGTATCTGAGGTCAAATTTGAACCCAGGACCTTCTGTTTTCAGGCCTGGTTCTCTATCCACCAGGCCACCCAGCTGTCGCCATACTTCCTATTTCTGTTGAGGGTATCAGTACATCCCAGGTATTTGTGTTCATAATATCAAAAAACCCTGTCATTTCTCTTTCCCTTATTTGCCTACCTTCCATATCCAGTTATTTGCCAGTTTCTATTGATTATTCTTTTGCAATATCTCCCAAATCCAAGTTTAACAAAAAACTCCAGAAAAATCAAATGTGCCGACAATATGCTTTTAAGTTTAATCTGCTCATCTATTAATTCTTGAGTCTAGACCAGTGATTCCCAAAGTGGGCGCCACCGCCTCCTGGTGGGTGCTGCAGCAATCCAGTGAGGCGGTGATGGCCACACTTTTTTTGTATTACATTCTATTCTCAGTTAAATAAATAATTTCATAATTTCTAGGGGGTGCTAAGTAATATTTTTTCTGGAAAGGGGGCAGTAGGCCAAAAAAGTTTGGGAACCACTGCTCTAGACAATCATCAGAACAGTAAATCAGCCCTAATTTGTAGCTTTTTGCCAATTTTGAGGTGTAAAAACTCACACTGAAAATTAAGCAAGTTTCTCTGACTATCTTGGCCCTACACATCTCTCTCCTTATCCATGATGCCACCTCATTTCTTCTGAGAACCCTTCCAGGGGTGGGGGTGAGGGGTCATGATCCACATTGGTGGGAAGAGCGCAATGAAAGAGATGACAGGGTCCAGAGGTTCCCATACTTTAGGTTCTAGAGCTGTTCTCACTATGGTCCATCCCTGCTTCAAACTAGATCCAGAGTAGTGATTTGGGGGTGATGGCATGTGGCCATCTGGCTCATTTAGTCATATTCAGAGAGGTTGAGTATTAGGCAACAGCAGGGCCAAAGGCAGGGAAGGGAGTGATTGTGGACTTGGGGGGGGGGATGGGCGTGGGGAGGGGGGCTGAGTATGAGTTTATATCACTGATTGCTTACTCTTGAGGAGAGCTCCTGCATCTTGTCTTTCCTCAAGTCCAGAATGGGGTAGGAACATGAGATGGCAATATTTCTTGGGGAAAGCAGAGCCACCATTATCAAGATTTTTCATTGAGAGGTACCAAGGTCTCAGGAAAGACACATGGAGCTGAGCCATTGTTAGGTGATTAGTCAAAGTCAGGCAGTAAGGTTTTCCTGACTTAGCTTCTGCTTCATATACAATTATTGTTCCTGAACCCTTTCTGAACATGGTATTCATTGGGAAAAGGGAAACTGGTATTTAGCAGAATAGCATAGCGTTTAAAGAGAAAGAAATCAAGTGAGCTGTTCCAGGGCCATGAGAAACAATAAGCTTGACTTAAAAAAACAAAACCCTAAAATGGAAAAGTTTCTCTAGAGAAATAGCTGTAAATTATTTAAACACCTATCTGAATTTCTCTGTTGAACAAAAAGAACAGTGGATTCCTTTAAGAAAAAGGAATTCTCTAAGGGAAAGGTCCTATATATACAAATATATCTATAGCAGCTCTTTTTATAGTGGCAAAGAATCTGAAATTAAGGAGATTTCCATCGGTTAGAGAATGTCCAAATAAGTTGTAGCCTGTGATTGTGATATAGTACTAGAAGAAATTATGAGGGAAATGGGTAGGAACTAGGAACTCATGCAAAGTAAAGTGAGGAGAATATTGTTCACATTAACAGCAGTATTGTAATAATGATCATCTATGGAAAACTTAGCTACTTTGATGGATGTAATTATCCATGACAGTTTTTTAATTTTCATTTTATTTTTTACCAATTAACATGTAATAACAAATTTCCATGTAAGTTTTCTGAAGTTAATATGGTTCAAATTGTCTTACCCATCCTTCCGTCCCCCCTCCCAGAGCTGACAAACAATTCAGTCTTGGATATACATGTATTTTCATGCAAAACATTTCTTTATTGTTCATTTTTGTAGGTGAATAATCTTATAAAACCAAAACCCCAAAACATATACTCAAATAAACAAGTGAAAAAATTGCATGCTTCCATCTGCATTCCTACTCCAACAGTTCTTTCTCTGGAGGTAGATATATATGCATGACAGTTTTAAAGGACTCATGAAAAATGTTGCCTACCTCCAGAAAGAGAACCAGTGAACTCTGGGTGCAGATTTTGAAGCATATTGTTTTCACTTTATTTTTCTTGCCTTTTTTCCCAATGTGAATAATATGGAAATATATTTTGCATGGCTTCACATGTATAATAGCTATCATATTGTTTGCCATCTCAATGAATGAGGGAAGGTCTGGAAGGAGGGACAGAATTTGGAACTCAAAATTAAAACTGAATGTTAGATTTTTTTATATTAAACAGAAAAAGAATTATCACATTAACTACTGTGCATCTCTTTACAATAGCTTCATCTTTCTAAGAGCTAGTAAAAATAATAGAAATATAAAGCTTGTTGGTTAATAAGGCTGAGAGTGAGGAAATAAATAAGCTTTTTGGTTTTATCAGAGTTGGCAAGTTTTGTGTTTATATACATATATATGTATGCATGTATATATATATGCATATATATATATATAATTTTATTCAGCCAATATTTGCCTTCTCACCCTTTCCCCCACAACTTTTCCTTCCCTCATTGAAAATACAGGGAAACCAAACTATACATATATATAATTAAAACAAATTTCTACATTGGTTATGTTCTAAAACATGTTTGTCTCAATCTGTATTCTGAGTCTTCTATCAGGTGGTAGTTAGCCCGTTTTACCATTAATTAATACCTTTGGAATCTTGTTTGGTCATTTTTTTCGATGAGAGTTTAGCAAAATAGTATTCCATTACATGTATCTTGCATAATTTGTTCATCTGTTCTCCAATTAGCGGACACTCCCTCACATTTCCATTTTTGCCACTTCAAAAAACCCCATAAATGTTTTTGTATATTCTTGTTTTTATTGTATTCTTATTGAATATTCTTATATAGCCTTGTAAATTTGTTTTATTTAGAACTCATCCCCTAAGCTTGTGTTGACGAATCTATGGCACACACACTGGAGGGGGCTGCCCCCACTCTGTCTCCACCACCCCTGAGGATATTTCTCCCATGCCCTGTCCCTCTGCCCAGCAGCCAATGGGAGCTCTTCCTTCCTCCATCTGGGTAAGGGGGCAGCTCCCATGCAGTGTGAGGATGCAGTATGGATATTCAATCTCTAAAGTTTGCCATCACTGCTCTAAGCTATTGATCTTCTAACTACTAGTCTCCCCTTTCCCTTCTATTTCCCTGTTGAGTGAAATATATTTCTGTAACTGGCTCTGAGTATGTCAGTGTGTGAATGTGAGAACTTTGACCAATTCAGGTCAGAAGTCTGTTCAGGTGTCAGCTTCCCCAGCCCCTGGCTGTGTAGCTGTCTTTTTGTGCTCTCTGATGAGGGTTTTTCTCTACTCTTCCTCTGCCTTTTCCTCTCTCCTTCCCCTGTGGCAGCCTTCTTCCTCTCCTCTTCCATTCTTAAGCTTATGAAGATGTCCCAGACTACCCCTGGCGCCTCCTGTAATATCTCTGATGAGCACTCAGAGTGCATATTATCTCCTGTGTCATTGAGGCAGTTCATTTGTATCTCTATGACCCTGTTTGAAGTTTTCTTGGTTGAGACATGGGAGTGATTTACCATTTCCTTCTCCAACTCATTCTATAGATGAGGAAACAGTAAATGTCTGAGGTCAGAGTTAAACTCAGGAAGAGGAATCGTTTTGATTCCAGACCTGTCGCTTTGTCCATTGTAGCCGCCCAGCTCCAAGCTGTCAGTGCTTGTAGATGGGCTGGATTGAGGGCAGTGTGATGGCTGCCCCCTCCTCTGGGGCTGTTCTTGGCCTGGGTTTGGATCTGAACAAGAGTAAGCTTGCTTTTCTCTTTACCCTGTCCATCTCCTGGAAAGCTGTGTTAGCTCAGTGGCAGAATTGCAGGATCCAGTTTGGTCGGGGCCTGTTTATTCCCCTGGAGAGGGAGGGAGACCCTGCTTTGCCCCCCCAAAGTTTGCTCCCCTACCACTGCTTTCTTTGGCTCATAGCCAGGACCTGAGGCCAGGATGTGGGGGGTGGGAGTGATAGCCTCCCAGGGGCACCCTGTCTTAGTGATGGCATCTCAGTCTAGACCCAACATTGCCCCATAGGCATTGGAGGCATCTTTTTTGCCTGATGTTCAGCCTCTCCTTGTGTGCTGAAGCACTTCCCTCAGAGTGGCCTCCTGCCCAGGCACAGAGCTCCAGGTTGGCCGGCCTGGCCCAAGACTCCCTGGGACTCTCTAGGTGTCCCTATCTGAGACGTTGTTTTTTCTCTCTCACTCTCTCAGGAGGCACCTGTAGAGAGAAGCTCACAGCATCACTTCCCAGGATACCACCCATGGCCTCCCCAGGCTTGGGTTTAATCCATGATTCTCTGTCGTTATGAAAATCATTTTACTTCTTCATTTTTCCATATGGGAGAGTTAGATAACAGAGGGCTTCTGGAGGCATTTCTCTAGGATTATTGAGGAAAATTTGATCATGAATCAGAGGGACCAGCATTTTTTTGGATAAAAAAATATTTATATAAAACTTTTTTTTAATTTGATATAATTAGTCATTCATTTTATATTTTGCAATGTTCTCTATCTCTTGCTTAGTCTTAAATTCCTTCCTTTTCCACAGATCTGACAGGTATACTATTCTATGTTCACCTAACTTATTTATGATTTCACTTTTTATATTTGTCGTTTACCCATTTTGAATTTATCTTGGTATAGGATGTAAGCTGTCGATGTAAAACTAATTTGTACCATAGTGTTTTTCAATTTTCCCAGCAGTTTTTGTCAAATAATGAGTTCTTGGGACAGCTGGGTAGCTCAGTGGAGTTAGAGTCAGGCCTAGAGACAGGAGGTCCTAGGTTCAAACCCGGCCTCAGCCACTTCCCAGCTGTGTGACCCTGGGCAGGTCACTTGACCCCCATTGCCCACCCTTACCACTCCTCCACCTATGAGACAATACACCGAAGGTACAAGGGTTTAAAAAAAAATAAAAATAATGAGTTCTTGTCCCAAAAGCTGGGACCTTTGTGTTTATTGAAAACTAGCTTGCTAAGGTCATTTACCCCTAGTTTATTCCATTGATCCACCCTTCTGTCTCTTAGCCAATACTATATTGTTTTGATGACCACTGCTTTATAGTACAGTTTAAGATCTGGTGCTGCTAGGCCCCCCTCCTTCATATTTTTTTTCATTATTTCCCTTTATATTCTTATCTTTTGTTCTTCCAGATGAACTTTATTATAATTTATAAGAGGTATTTTATACAAAGCAGTCATGATCTCTCAGCCTCAGGTCAGCAAACATTTGCCAAGTACCTCCTGCATGCAAGGCAGGGACAATGGGAAGCCCAGCTGAGCTTTCCTTTTCTGCCTGAACCAGACTGAGCCAGGGCTTCTGTCAGGGACCGCTGAGAGAGGATGGGACAGAGCCAGTGGAGGAGAGATGGGGCTTGTGGTTCCCTCCATAAAGTCTCATAAACATTGTTGAGAGCATTGAGCTTGGCATTCATTACATGTTAAAATTAATTATTAGTCCCAGAATCCCAGATCTGCAGCTGGAAGGGATCTCTGAGGCCTTTGGATCCACACCCTTCATTTAACAGTTGGAAGTTATGCAGCTGACCCTGTGTTTTACAGGTCACAAGCCTCAGAGAAAGGATTTGAACCCTGCTCTTTGACTCTGGATGCAGGGCTCTTTCTACAGTGTTTTCCCCACAATTCCCATCTCCTTGTTAAGACAAGGGCTTGCTGAAGCATTAATATTGGGCGTGAAAACTGTAGTTGTGGGATGACTGATTTCAATACCCATTGCTTATCTAAGAATTTCTTTGGTTTTCTAAAATAATTAAAGAATATCCAAAATAGGATTGGAGTGAATAATGTGGGTTGAAATCTTTTAAAAGAGTAACTTTTGTCTGGAGATAAGATCTAGATTGAAGCAAGAAAAGATAGCTTAGAACTGTAACCATCTTTATGTTCTGTACTTCATAAGTGTGTTGGTTAATATCTTAAGCAAAAAGTGAACAAGATTGACATACTTTGAGGTTTTTACTTCAAATCATGCTATTTCCCCCTCCCCCAACATTGTTTATTAATAGGGGTATCTGATCTATTAACAAAAGACTGGCCTGACAGCCCCTTGGACCTCCCCAGCATCCCCAATTTGTGGATATTTTGAAAAAGGAGGTGGACTTGTAGAGCTGAGCTGCTCCCCCATGACTCCATGGCAGAGAGGTGGATCTTCACCTAGTTTCGAAAACTTTGCTGATCCAGCCTGTTTTCAAATGCTTTTAAGGAGGATGTTCTTGTTTAAAGATAAAGAAAGCAGATCTCCACCCTGCCTCTAACTAAAGACAAAAGGATCCAGCCTGGATAGATGTCTTGAGCCCTGGGAGTAAATTAGAAAAGGGACTTTTTCAGCCTGACTTTGGAAGGCCTAAGGTGGTGATGGCAAGCCTATGACACATGTGTCAGCACTGTCACACGTAGCCATTTTCAATGGCCGCATACAGAGAAGTATGGGGCCACATGATGAAACATTTGCTGTAGTGTAATGTAGACGCGCTATGCGCTATAGATGACAATTCTACCTATGTTAATTTACCTATTTTGGTTTATTAAATATAGTTACATATTACAATTGTACATTTTTGTTACTTAAACTAAAAATATTATGAAATTATGTTTTTTTTCTCAAGTGACACACACCTGAGTTATGTTTGTTTTTTTGGCAAATTATGACACATCAAGCTCAAAAGGTTGCCCATCACTGGCCTAAGGCAACCTTTTAGAGACTGAGTGCCATTCTCCCTCCCCTTTCCCCGCCCCCCAACTTAGGGGAGTGAGGAGTGTGCTCTGGCACAAGTAGAGAGGGGGAGGGGAGTGTAAGAGGGAGAATTTAGATATTTTATAGATATATATTTAAAGTGTGGCCACCAGGAATCAACAATTCAGATTGATTCCGTAATTAAAATAGACCCAAGTCAGGATCCGGTTTAAGGTAGTTTATTTACAATTAGGAAGGTAAAAGGTAAGGAAATAAGAGAGGGAGAGGCTAGTCCAGGCCTGCAGAGGCCTGGATGGAGAGAGAAGGTTAAAAGGCTAAATAAATTAGGCTACAAGCCACAAGGCCTAGCTATCAGATAGGCTAGAGCCTACTTAAGGTAGAGTCTTGGAAAAACACCAAGGTAGGCCAAGGAAGTCAGCCTAACTTGCCCACTTGACCATTCAGAGTAGAAGCTGCCTGAGGTCTCCCTCGAGATCCTTCAGCACCAAGTTCAAAGCAGGAACTCCCTTAGCAGGAAGTAACCAACATACTTGAAGAGATACTCTCTTTCGTCACTTCCTGTGGGTCCACCTCTAATTCAAGTGGACAAATGGCAGCCTCTGCACTGATTTGGACTGCCCAAAGGGCAGTCCCTTATTCTTGATTTGTTACTTATTGTCACGTGTGGGTAACTCATCTCCCCTCCCTACTATGGGAGGTGGGGATGACATCATCTCCGGTAGGTAGAGTTTTGACTATGAATGGATTAGAGCTAATTCTATTTACACAATCCCCCCTGATGATCATTGGGTGCCTAGTCACCCCAAGTGATCATTTTACATAATCATCTTATACTCACAAAGGTCTTCTAACTGCAATAGTTAGAGATAAGAGGGGAAATGGAAAAGAGAGAAAGCAAAACCAATGTTTGCTAAGAGCATTGACAAGAGACCAATTGGGGGCAGTCCCCTATTGGCATAACATGTACAATTAAAGTAGCTGTTCAAAACCCATCAGTCCATTCATTTATACCCAAAGTTCATTCTGGATCGCTCGATGCAACAAATGCCATCAGTTTAATCAATTGCAACCCCAAGTTCATTGTGGATCTCTTGATTAAATGTAGATTCTTTAGGCATCTCTCTGCAAACAGTTCATTCTCTGGATTAAGGAATCAGCAAGTTTCTTTCCCTGAGAATTTTCTCAAACAAAATCAAAAATTAAATCTTGGATATAATAAAAATACATTTTTGGCTGGCGTGCAGGAGAGAGGATGGGCTCCGGCGGTAAATTAAAAAGTTAGGCAGGCGCAGTCATATATATTTTACCAACATGGCCATGATTTTAATTAAACTACTAATTTCTCTTATTATATCAGTCTTTATCATTTTTAATCATAACAGGAGTGACCTAGCTCCACTCCTCTTCAGCTCTGAATTCTGGTGTGTGACAGCACAGGACTAAAAGCTTGAGGAAAATGAATGAAAATCATGCTGTCTTCTATGATATGTCTAAAGAGTAAGTAGCTTAATATCCACAGTAGGAAAAAAAACAAGGGACAAATTCATAAATTAGAATTCTATTTGCACATGGTTATGAACAATTATATTTTAATTTAAATAAAACTTTATTTTGATTGCAATTATCAGTATATAAAACTATTCAGTAAATAGTAGCCCATATTACAAAACACATTATGTTAAATTCAAGCATATTCTACATCCTGGTGATTATAGTACTATGAAGATTGTAGGTACTTAATGAATGTTTGTTGAAATCATAGGCTTAAGACAAAAGTGTTTCATTGAAACATAGATTTGACCATGGAAATTAAAATAGGAATCTAATTAATGACCCTGCTAATTGTTATTCCTGGCTGTAAACTTGAGTTGGTTATGTTTTATAGAATTAAATGCAAAACAGATGCTCTCTAATTATGGTGAGAAAATTAAGCTTTGGTAATAGTTTTGGGAGGAGTTATTTGGCTCAGTCAGGAAAAGATAATAAAATATTTGGATAGTTTTTGGCACTTCTACTCCCACTAATAAAACAAACAACATGTAAATTCACAAATGAATGTGTATGCAATACTATTATAATATCATTACTATACACATATATTTAATATATGCTAAAAGTCTTTATCATCTGCTTATGAATTCTGAATATCCCAATTGGTTGATAAGTTTCTAAAAGTGGTGAGTCCCTCTGAATTAATGCCAGAATATAATAAAGTCTTAGACACATAAAATATTTAACATGTGAAACTATTAGTTTCTAAGATAAGTAGCTTTCTTTTGATAAAAATGACATTTTTCAACTCTTTGTCAGACTCTTAAGCTGATTTTTCTTCTCACATTCTTAGACCATTTTCTTTTCAATGGAATATCATGAGCAAACACTGCTTTTCTTTTCCTTTCCTTTCCTTTCCTTTCCTTTCTTTTCTTTTCTCTTTTTTCTTTTTCCTCTCCTCTCCTCTCCTCTCCTCTCCTCTCCTCTCCTCTCCTCTCCTCTCCTCTCCTCTCCTCTCCTTTTCTTTTCTTTCTTTTCTTTTTTTTTAAGCCATACCAGACAATAGAGTATTTGGTCTATTTGTCCAATTTCGTTCATCATCTAAAAAAAGTCTTTGTTGAACCACATGCTATAGAGACAACTTTTAAATGCACTTTTGTTTTTTCTAATTAGAATAAATAGTAAATCCATTTATTACCTTATGTTTGGGGCCAAACTAATCCTCTACCATCTCAGTGACATTACTGTGTTGAGCAGTATGATCTCTAATAACCTAAGCAAAATAGTCTCTGGAGCACAGCCCTCTGTTATCTGGTTGCTACTCACTACCATCAGTATTCAACATCAAATAGATTTTCAATTATTATACATAGATAGTACTTCTACTTCCAGTCATTGTATCTTTAATGGCTTTAAAATCCTTTTAATCTTGCCATAGAATGCTCTACTTACACCATAAATTTGACAGTTTTAAACTCATAATTTTGGCCCAATTGATTTAGATAGCTATTGATTAGTCTGTAGACTTACTACAGTATTTTGTTCTTCCCGATATTTGTGTACTATATGGGGTATCCCAAAAGTCTATTAACAATATTAAAGCTTAAAATTGCACTAAAACTTTTGGCACACTCTGTATAATGATTTTTAATTTTATCTTGTTTTAATTTTCATTCCTATAAAAACAGCAGTTCTGTTGGCTTGTAGCAGTATAAAGCAGAGGAATAACTAATAACTATGGGGATCCAGAAAGTTCTGATTGTAATAGATAGTACTTGATTTGAACCTTGAAGGAAGCTAGGGATTTTAAGAGGTAGTGATGAAAAGAAACACATTCCAGGCAGAAGGAACAGGCAAGATTTGAAATGGATGTTAGTACAAAGGTTTGAACATGGCAGAAATCAACCCAGTGTAGTTGAACTCAGGCTGCCTATCTGTTATGTTTTCCTTTGATTTTCTAGTCATATGTGTATTGTTTTACACCATATGAAGCAAATGCTGTAGTATTAATCAATCATTAGTCATTATCACATTAGTGTTAGTTTTCCAGATCCCCAGCAAAAATACAAAGTTGAGAGGGGATGGAAATGGCCTTTAGAGTGTGAGCATATGGTTCTGCCTCAGGAAGGACAGGTGGGAAAGGTGATAGTGGGGTGACAGGTTAGTAAGAAATAATCCTGTGGGCTTGGAGGTAGAGATGAGGGTACAGAAAAGGACAAAGGGCACCAAGCATCAAGAATCCCAAATATTTTGGCCAACTGCATTGCACTTTTGGTGTATTAGTTAGACTTTTCAATAAGGAAATGTAACCTAGCCTGGGTTTTTCATTTAGATTCTCTGTTTAAGAGAAGAATGTTGTTACTCGCTGACACAGTCACCAAGTGGAACAGGTAACAGTGATAATGAGGTGTTCATATGTTAGTCAGATGGTAAATTCTCTGACCCCTTTACAAAGTGCATAGACTCTGATGCAATTCAAAGAAACCTGGTTTTTGGAAAAGTAGAAAATTGGGAACCCCTTTGAAGGCACTTAAAAGACTGAGTTGCTAGCACTGTGAGCAGCTACCTTTGAGAAGAGTCAAAGTTTCCATCTCTGAGCAGAGCTGTATCCTCCCCAAAGACACAGAGAGAGGGAGACATTCATATGAGACTGGTAGCAGTTTTGAAGCAAGTGGGGAGAGAGATACACAGACAGAGACAGGGAGAGGGAGAGAGAGAGAGAGAGTGAGTGAACTCCAACAAAAGAGAGCCAAACTTCAAAGAAGAGTGGTCCTGGGGAGCCAGCCCAGCCACTTGCCCAGCAGAAAGAGTATCCCAAGGGAGCTGTGTGATACAGAGAGAAAGAGGCACTGAGAGAATACAGTATATGATTCTGCTCATTCCCACCCTTTTTAGGGGCTCTGTGTTTTTGTGGGGGACTGGACTCCAGGTTTATAGAATGTTTTGTTGTTCCTCTTCTGACTCTGCCTTTGCTAAGGGTTTTGTTCTCTAGTTGGCTCTTAAGAGGAAGCACACCCTGATGGCCCATGAGCCAGAGTTATTCTAGAGCCTTCAAGTTGTAACCACTCTCTGGTGGAGTGCCCCCCGGGGGGTGCTACATTTATGTTCTTTTGAAATACAGTTTTAAAATGTTGCCTGAGTAGTTAAAGTTGGTTTGACATATACTGTTGCATTATATCAAAGGTAGGGAAAGCTGGCAAATCACAGAGAAATTCTAGGCCACTATAGACATATTTTGTATTTCAGGAAACCTTGCCTATTTGATATATTTATTTGATGAATTAATATAGGGGGGGAGGAAGGTGTGAAATCAAAGCAGTATGATGTGGTTATATAGTTTCCATGTTATTAATCCACTCCACTTGACTTTGCCTCTCCCCATACCTTTGCATTTCCCTGTAGTTACTTCCCCTTTTCCACAGTATTCACTTCCTGGGATCACATTCAAATTTTTCTTTATTCTTTCTGAATATACAATTTACTACGTAAGAGGTACCTGCTGATTTGTTGCCCAGATGCCCAATGATCTTTAGCTTTCTTTTTCCTATATTTAGCCTAATACTTAATATAATATAATCAACCATTTTAGGATCTCTTTTTGCACATTTGTTAAATTTAGTGTTGGTACATATAAAACCCTAAAGTTAAAATAATTTTCATTAACCATATGTGAATTTCATAGCTTATAAATTATCTAGTGGTTTTATAAAATGTGTCCTTTACCGAGTTTCAGAATATAGCTTTTTATGCAGAATAATGAGTGTAATGAACTTAAGAGTCTTTAAAATTATAAAATTTATTTTTCAAATTTAAAAGCATTTTTTCTTTTTACCTGTTGGGAAAAAATCTTATAATAAATATATATGGTCAAGCAGACTAAATCTCCATTTTGTTTTTAATATAAACTAAATGACTAAAAATGTGTATTCCATTCTGCATCTTGAGTTTATAATGTTTCTTTCAGGAGAGAAGTAGCATTTTTTCATCTGATTGCTCCTCTGGAATCACGGTTGATCATCCCATTGATAGAGTTACTAAGTTTTTCAAAGTTATTTGTCTTTATAGTCTTGTTATAAATTGTTCTCTTGGTCTATTTACTTCATACAGGTCTTCCCATTTTTCTTTCAGACTTTATTTTTATTATGTTATTATGACATGATGATTTTCAATTACGTTCATATATCATAATTTGCTTAAAACATTTTCCCAGGAGATGTACACTCCCTCGGTTTCTAGTTCTTTGCCAGTATAAGAACTGCTGCTATAAATATTTTTGTATATATGGGTTTTGAGGACTATATTTTAAGAGCAAAAAAAGGTAGCAACTAACAGGGAAAAAAAGAGAGAAAGACAATAGTGCCTTCATAAAAAGAGGAAGAATTTTTTCATTTGGAAAGTACATACTTGCTAAGGTGCCCCATCTTTTTCAGGTTATTTTATTTACATTGAAAACTAATCTGAAAGCTCTTTTATCTAACTTCATCTGCCCAGCTAAAGTTTCATTGTGGAGCACAGACCAGCTCGTCTCTTCCCAGTACTTAGCTATTAATCAGTTACATATATCAACACTTTGACTTGTGTGAATCCCCAATTCAAAGGTTAACTGTAATTTGGAGATGATTCCCTTCACATAGCTCTGATAGTTTACATAAGGAAAATGTTAAACAGTGAAATAAGGGCTTGGAATCTTGAAGTAATGGCCTCCATTTCCAGGGGCATCTGTTTAACAGCTGGACTGTAGTGTTAAGAGGGAATGATCTTTATCGAGTTGGTGTGATTTCTACTGTTTGAGATCCTCACATCACTGTTTATGAGACAATGCAAGACTTCCAGTTGAGTGCTTTGATACTTTCTCCTTGACTCTTACTTTGTGCTCTTCTCCATTTTTTTTCCAATGAAGAAGTTGGAACAAGGCTTCCTGTTTTCCAGGAAAAATATGTTCTCTTGAAGTGAATAAATGTCCACTCATAGTGTCTGAGTCACCCTCAACTAAAAGACTGCAAGACATAGAAAGAGAAGTTTTGAAATATATAATTCCATCCTACCCACATTGTCATGCTACTAACTTTTTTCATGTCCACATTACCTAAAAGTTGGTATTTGTTTATTTTTTATTTGAATAATAGTATATGTATTTTGGATTCAACTGGAGCTCATAGCAAACCTTCAGTTCTATTATTTCTCTATAGAAATCCTTAAACTGTATGTAAAATGTACTTTTACATTAATCCATGATCTATTATTTTAAAGTAATTTTCTACATGCTTGCAATGTGCAAAACATATTGCTTGGGAGGTATGCAGGTCAAAAACAAACAAGTAAATTAAAAAGCCTTTGCCTAGTAAGAGTTTATAATCCATCTGGAGATAGAAGACATGAAAATACACTATCTATCTATCTATCTATCTATCTATCTATCTAGATGCTGACAATGTATATATAATTTATATAATCATTGTGTGTGTGTGTATATATATATAATCATTGTATATATAATCATTGCCAAATATATTGTGCAGACAGTGTGTAAGTTATAGGAGAAAGAAAGAACTCCTGAGTAGTCAGGGAAAAAGTGCTATTTTAGCACTGCCTAAAAGATGGATATGAAAATGGGTTAAAGATTGCACAATTTACTTAGGGGGCATCTGACAGTTCACTAGAAACTGTCCATGGCAACTCAGGTGTTTAACCAAGTTATAGCTCAGTAACAGAGCTGAGCATACATTTCAATTTTCCGGTCCTGTTGTCATTTAATTGTTGATCTGACTGAGATATGTCTTAATAAGACTGGTGATAAGATAATTTATACTTGTTTTGGTGGGAGTTGAGGTTTGGGGGATAAAAGGAAAGGTTTGATGGCAGACAGAATTTGGAGTTGGAATAAAAGGGTAAAAGTAATAATAATAACTTAATAATAATAACAAATGGTCATAGAGTGGCTAGATCAATGGGTAGTCATTTTTATTTAAATTATATCTGGTTGTATTAAAAAAGACCAAAATTCTGAAATGAATTAACAAATATTTATTAATCATAATATGTTTGAGGCAGAATACTGAACACTAGAAATACAAAGAAAACATGAAAACATTGCCTTCCCTCAAAGGTCTGACATTTTGATGTAGGAGACAACATATACATAAATAAGTATGTTCAAGATACTTAAAGAGGAGAGGAAAAGTAACTTTAGAAGTTACTAGCAGCTGGGTGGCTCCTGAAGATGGTGGTATTTAAGATTCTGTGAGGTGGAGATGTAAGTATAGAGAGAATTCTTGACTTGGAGAATAGGCAATACAAAGATGGAGACAAGAGGTGGATCTTTATATATGATGAACAGCAGCAAGGATGTCAGTCTGGGTCGACTGTAGAGTACATGAAAGATATATCTATATATCCATAGATAGCTACTATATTTGTAGATAAAGCTTTTTGTTTAAACCCTTACCTTCCATCTTAGAATCAATACTGGGTATTGGTTCTAAGGCAGAAGAGCCATTAAGAGGTAGGCAATGGGGGTTAAATGATTTGCCCAGAGTCACACATCTAGGAAGTGTCTGAGGTCAGATTTGAACCCAGGACCTCCCATCTCTGGACCTGACTCAATCCATTGAACCACCCACCTGCCCCCTATGATATAGATTTTTAAAGGAAATATAGGAAAAGCCCCAGTTATGAATATTTTAAAATGCCAATGGATTTTTTTACTTAATCCTGGAAACTTGGATTTAACGAGTAGTGTAGGTAGTGTAGTTAGACTTCCACATTAGGAAAATCGTTTTGACAACCATGATGGATGGATTGAAAAGGAGAGAGACTTGAGGCAGAGAGACCCGTTGTCTGTGGCCATTGTCCAGACATTGAAGGCGCTGAACTAGGATGATATGGTTAGAGAGGTAAACACAATAAGAGAAGTTTTGAAGACAGAAATGAAAAGAGTTGGCTGTGGATTGGATATGGGAGATGAGAACAGGCGCAAAAGTCAGGGATCTCACCGAGGTTACAAACTTGGGTAATTAGAAGGATAGTGGCACACACTAAATAGTGATAGGGATGTTTAAAAGAGGGTCAGTTTGTGAAAAATAAAATGAGTAATTTTGTGGACATGTTGGGTTGGCATTTGTGGATGGGGGCTGGAGGTAGAGACTGGAAGTTGGGAGAGGGTCAAGGTAGCATGTGTGAATCTGTAGATTCATCTGTACAGTGATGATCATTGAGCTCTAAAGTCACCAAGAAAAGGAGGATAGAGAGTCAAATAAGAGGGCCAGGGCAGAGCCTTGGGGTTTACCCACATTGAGTGAGCAGGGGATGGATGAAAGCTGACCCAGCAAAAGAGCCAGAGAAGCTGTGATCATAGAGATAGGAGTAACTAAAGAGAAAAGTAGGAAAGAAGAGACAGTGTCCCAGAGAAAGATGATTACAATGTCATATGTGGCAGTGAGATGAAGAAAGATAAGACCTGAGGAAAACTGTTAGATTTGACCATTAAGAGATTGTTGGTAGGACTTCATGCCAAAGTGGTCACCTGAACCAGGCCACCCAATTCTCATGAATCAGTGAAACCCTAAAGTTTGCACCTGACCAAATAATCAAGAAATCTAATGACAAAACTACAGTAAGTATAGTTCTTCTACTCCAGAAATGTACAAAAAATTGGATAAAAAGGAAATAGGATAGTGGCCCTTCAAAAAAAGTGAGCTCCAATATAGCTAGAGCAACTCGAACCAAGGACTCGTGTAAGCTGCAAAGCTTTGTGTCCAAAAGCAACAAGAGCAGAATGCTTTTCGGGGGGGGGGGCAAGCACAGGATGCTTCAGGATGATTAGAAGGTCCCAGAATGGGGAATCTTGGAAACTCAATGGGAAAAAAAAAAAGGATTTTCCATGGCTATCTAGAAGAAAATAAGGAGGAGATAAAAAATGAAATAAACATTCTTAAGGAAACTCAATTACTTGAAGACAAAATAGTGAGCCTTGCCCAAGAAATAGAATTCCTAGAATAGACTGAAAAGAAATTAATGTCTCTATGAGACAGCAAGAAATATTAGAAGATATCAGCTTTTAAAAAAATCAATTGACCCTGAAAAACAAGTCAAGAAAAGATAATTCAAGATTATTGAATAAGTGAATCAGTTCAAGAATTACTAAATTCTCTGAAAACCATGATTAAGGGGGGAAAAAGTATGGGCTCTATATTTCAAGAAATCATAATTTTAAGTTTCCCAAATCTGTTAGAACCAAAGGATTATGTAAAAATAGAAAGAATCTACCAAATGTTCACCTGAAATAAATTTAAAAGGAAGAACCTCAGAAATATCTTAGCTAAAATCTGGAATTCCCAGAAAAAAAGTACAAAAAGCATCTCAAAAGAAGCAATTCAAAATAATAAGCAGTATTTATCTTAAAACTTCAACAAGCATCATATGCAATGGGGATAAATTAGAAGCATTCCCAATAAGATCAGGAGTGAAACAAGGATGCCCATTATCACCTCTATTGTTTAACATTGTACTAGAAACACTAGCAGTAGCTATTAGAGAAGAAAAAGAAATTAAAGGTTAAAATAGGCAATGAGGAGACTAAGCTATCACTCTTTGCAGATGATATGATGGTCTACCTAAAAATTCCTAGAGAATCAACTAAAAAACTAGTGGAAATAATCAACAACTTTAGCAAAGTAGCAGGATACAAAATAAATGCACATAAATCATCAGCATTTCTATACATTTCCAACACATTTCAGCAGCAAGAATTAAAAAGAGAAACACCATTTAAAATCACCCAAGACAATATAAAATACATAGCAATCTATCTTCCAAGACATACACAGGAATTATACCAACATAATTACAAAACCCTTTCCACACAATTAAAACTAGAACAATTGGAAAAACATTCATTGCTCATGGGTAGGATGAGCTAACATAATAAAAATTACCATCCTACCCAAATTAATTTACTTATTTAGTGCTATACCCATCAAACTACCAAGAAACCTTTTTATTGAATTAGAAAAAACTATAACAAAGTTCTTTTGGAAGAATAAAAGATCAAGAATATCAAAGGAAATCATGAAAAAAAAAAAAGAGAAGGAAGGTGGCCTAGCAGTATGAGATCTTAAACTGTACTATAAAAGCAGTAGTCAACAAAACAATATGGTACAGGTTAAGAGACAGAAGGGAGGATCAGTGGAATAGACTTGGGGTAAGTGATCTTAGCAAGAGAGTCTATGATAAACCCAAAGAGCCCAGCTTTGGGGACAAAAATCCACTATTTGACAAAAACTTCTGGGAAAATTGGAAAAAAGTATGGGAGAGATTGGGTCTAGGTCAAAATCTCATACCCTACACCAAGATAAATTCATAATGGGTGAATGACATGAATATAAAGAAGGAAAGTATAAGAAAATTAGGTGAGGGGGCAGCTGGGTAGCTTAGTGGATTGAGAACCAGGCCTAGAGACAGGAGGTCCTAGGTTCAAATCTGGCCTCAGACACTTCCCAGCTGTGTGACCCTGGCAAGTCACTTGACCCCCATTGCCTACCCTTACCACTCTTCCACCAAGGAGCCAATACACAGTATTGACTCTAAGACGGAAGGTAAGGGTTTAAAAAAAGAAAGAAAGAAAGAAAGAAAATTAGGCGAACACAGAATAGTATACCTGTCATATTTCTAAGAAAGGAAAGAATTTAAAACCAAGCAAAAGTTAGAAAAAATTACAAAATGTAAAATAATTTTGATTACATTAAATGAAAAAGTTTCTGTACAAACAAAACCAATGCAACCAAAATTAGAAGGGAAGCAACAAATTGGGGAAAAAATATAACAAAAACCTCTGACAAATGTCTAATTACTCAAATATATAAGGAGCTAAAGCAATTGTACAAAAATTCAAGCCATTCCCCAATTGATAAATGGGCAAGGGACATGAATAGGCAATTTTCAGATAAATCAAAACTATCAATAAGCACATGAAAAGGTGTTCTAAATCTCATAATCAGAGAAATGCAAATCAAAACAACTCTGAGGTACCTCCTCACACCTAGCAGATTAGCTAAAATGATAGCAAAGGAAAGTAATAAATGTTGGAGGAGATGTGACAAAATTTGGACACTGATACATTGCTGGTGGAGTTGTGAATGGATCCAACCATTCTGGATGGCAATTTGGAACTATGCCCAAAGGGTGCTAAAAGACTATGTGCCCCTTGATCCAGCCATACCACTGCTGGGTTTATACCCTAAAGAGATCATAGGGAAAAAGACATATACAAAAATATTTATAGCTACACTCTTTGTAGTGGCAAAAAACTGGAAAATGAGGGGATGCCCTTCACTTGGGGAATGGTTTAACATTGTGGTATATGTTGGAGATGGAAAACTATTGTGCTCAAAGGAATAATGAACTGGAGGAATTCCATGTGTACTGGAATGACCTCCAGGAATTGATGCAGAGTGAAAGGAACAGAACCAGGAGAATGTTATACACAGAGACTGATACACTGTGGTAAAATCAAATGTAATAGACTTCTCTACTAGCAGCAATGAAATGACCCTGATCTGAGGGACTTATGAGAAAGAAAACTATTCACATTCAGAGGAAGATCTGTGGGAGTAGAAACACAGAAGAAAAACAACTCCTTGAACACATGGGATGATGGGAATATGATTTGGGATGTAGACTCTAAATGATCACCCCAGTGCAACTATCAATAATATGGAAGTAGGTCTTGATTAATGACACATGTAAAACCCAGTGGAAATGCATGTCAGCTATGGGGGGGGGGGGGGAGGGAGGTAGGGGAGAGAAAGAAAATGAATCATGTAACCATGGAAAACTTTTCTAAAAAAATAAAAAAGTGAATTAAAAAAAGAAGCAATTCAATCATCAGGATTCCACAAAATTTGTCAGCTTCTACTTTAAATGAAAAGATATCTATAACTATAGTTTTTCAAAAGGCAAGAGAGAGAGGCATATTTTGTTCTGTATCGTTAAGCTCACACCTGCACAATGGGTCACTCTGGACTGCATCCAGAGCCCCATTGCTCTTTAGAACACATTATTCCATTCTCTCTTCTTGTTTCTAATGGATTTAGAATAATCTTGAATTAATTGAATATTCTTTTGATTTGAAGATCTTTCTTCAGATGGCTTGTAGAACTTGTTTCTTAATTGAATTGTTAAATTCACTGTGAACCCTGTATGTCTTACTATGTGTCTTGGAGTTTTTTTTAGCCTTGGGTTTTTTCTGAAAGTGATCTGTGAATTCTTTCATTTGGAATTTTATTTTTCTATGTTAAGTTATAGGCATCTCTTTTTTATTATTTCAATCATTATTGTGTTAAAGGTTTTTTGTTTTATTGTGTCCTAATGGTCAACCTATCCCCTCTTTGAATTAGTTGTTGAGTTTGAATGTGTTGCTTGTAGAATGGGCATATTTTCTTTTAGTTTTATTGTTTTTTTGTTTCTTTTCTTCTTTATATTTGCATTCCAAGTCTCTTGTTTTCTCTTTTGTTTCTTTGATGAGGGTTGCTCTTGTAGATTAAAGTTTTTTTCTTATTGATCATTATTTTTGCTGTGTAGGACATAAATTCTGCTCTTGTAATTCTAATTTCTCTTTTAAACCATTCAGGACAGTATTTGCTCCTCAAATTCCACAGGGTCATTTCCCTCCACTTTGCAGTATTTATTTATAGATGCCTGAACTAATTTACTAGATCTGGAGGCTGTATTTTCTTCTGTTGTTACTGTTTTTCCTGTGATTCATCTACTTCTGTTCAAGATCTCTTTGGTACTTTCAGTCCCCTCTCCTCCCTTTATTTTCTTTATTATTCACTTCTGATTCCCTCTCCTAAAATCATAATTTTCTCAGGAATCTAGATTTCAAAGTATCCCAACTTTCTCCCACACTGACCACCATGCTACTAACTCAAGCCTTGATTGATACCACCTCCTCCTCTCCTCTCTGCCTGGACTCCACTCCAGTGTGCATCTGCTGCTCTGCATGCTTTCCACTCCATATAGTAAGGTACCTCCACCTCCCCACACACACACCCAAGCAGGTGTCCTCTGATTGGCTTCCTGTTCCTTCTTGCCCCAGCTTCCACTTTCCTTCAGCCTTTTGTGTGTTATCTGCACCTTTAGTTCTCAAATTCTTTGTGTCTTTGTTTTTATTAATTGTATCTCCAGCCCTTAACATAGTTCCTGACATAGTAGGCACTTCATAAATGTTTATTGAATTGGTTTGGACCTTCTGTAAGAAATATTTCCTTATCCACATTAACACTAATACCTTCCTTCTGTTTATTACCTTCAGTTTCTCTGCATATTGAATGTTGTTTCCTTATTAAATGATTAACTCCTTGAAAGTTAGGTCTTTTTGCCTTCCTTTGTGACCCTAGTCCTTAATACAGTGACTGGCACATAGTAGGGACTTTAATAAATGCTAGTTGACTGACTCCTAGAAATAACTCTAAAAGCATCCTCAAAGAATTCTAACAACTACTTCCTCAGCCCTCAAAAACTCCTTTTGTTTCTGACCTAGCTTGGCCCCAATCATTAGTCAGAGCTCCTGTCATAGCCTCAGTTCCCAACTCAAAACTGGTTAGGCAGCTGTTTGGTTTGCTTTTATCACTTCACCACTCATACATCTCTGTTTCTGTCCTTTCTTAGAAGCCCAATCACTCCCGATACTTTTATAACCTCTTATTCCACAAAGATTCATGTCACTCCAAGAAGCCTTGCTTAAGCAGTACCTCTGCCACAATCTTCCCTTTGTTAGTTGACCATGATGCTTTTACTATCTTCATTGATACATCTTTGGAGGGCTTTGAAATTAAGATGAAAAGACACCCACAACTAGCTGAAATGGTCCCCCAGATTAAGAAAAATTAAATAATTCTCAGCAGTGGATGAAGGAAGTAAATGTGAGTACAGAATAAAATGGGTTAGGCCGGGAGAGTAGTAATTAAGTAAGAATCATATGAGTGGGAAGGCACAAACTTTATCATAGTACAGGACAAATTTGGGTGTGATAATGACTCCTCTCTGAGACTTCCTCTTCTGTGTCTTTATAATTTTGAATACTTTCATTTTAACATTTTTGTTTGACAAATTAATGCCTCTCAGTCTTCCCTTTGATCTCATGGTATCTAGGCATAGTAGCAGGATAACTAGTACTCACTTTAAGACATTGTGTAGTCTTCTAGCACTCCTATATGGGAATTCCTTAGCATGATTCTCAAAACCTAGAATGATTCTAGGAGAAATTCCATTTGTCATAGAAGGCCTACTTCTGGATGAGGTTTTGATTTATACTTTCAAGTCCAAAGCAAAGGAGACAATAGTCTAATGATACTCTGTCCTTCTCAGACTGTATCTGGAATATATTTAATGCTGTGCGTCTTGGTTTAGAAGTGGAATTGATAAGTTGGAATTTCTGTAGAGGAGGATGGGCCAGAAGGGACCAGAAGCTATGCTATATGAGGATCAGATAAAACCAGGATATTAATCTAAAGAAAAAAAATAAGATTTAGGGAGGGGGACAAGATATGATTATTTTCTTCAAGTTCTTGAAAGGCTGTATATGAAAAAAGTTTTTTACTTATTTTGCTTGGTTCCAAAAAGTAGTACTAAGAATAATTGCTAGAAATTACAGATGAACGTATTTTGGCTAACAATTTGAGATGCATCGTTAATGGAGTTGTTATGCAAAATAATAAAATGACTAAAATGTTCATACCTGTTTATCCAGAGATTACTCATGTAGCCAGTCATATTCTCATGTAGGCCACTGGTAAAAGAAAGACTATTGATATATCAAACTATAGCAACACTTTTTTCTTTTTAAAGAAAAGATTGGCCCTCTCTATCTCACCCTGTCTGTAATGTAGAGGCTACTTATGGGTCCAGTCTATGAATGTAATGGAATATTGCTCTACTATAAGAAATGACAACTATAATGAGTACAAAGAAGCATAGATTTACTTGATCTCATGCAGAGTGAAATAAGTAAAGAAAATAACACAAACCATATAAGAATGGAACAAAAAAAACCCGCTTCAAAACAATCAAGTGAATGCTGCAAAATTACAAAGACATATTGAAAAATACTTTCATTCCACTCCTTTGCAATGGTACAGGTCCATGTATATGGAATATTGTCTGTATTTTAAGACTTTTTCAATATATTAATAGGTTTTTTAAATATTTTTTCTCTTTTTCAAACATTCTTCTACATAAACGACTATGGGAAGGGGCAAAGTGATAACTACAGTGAGAAATTTAGATGATGCAAAAAAGCAGAATATATCAATGAAAAAAATATTTTTTAAAACCAATTAGAGCTATCCAGATATAAAATGGATAGTCTTGGAGGTAGTCAATTTCCTCTCAGTGGAAGTGGAATATATTTATTTGTTTGTTTGTTTGTTTGTTTGTTTGTTTGTTTGTTTGTGGTTTTAGTTGTCAAGAGCAATGTTTCCCAAAATGTACTCTAGGGACAAATCATAATCTTACCTAGTTTCTGTGGTCATCCCAAGACTAGAAATATTTTAGAGCAAAGAAACTATAGTCACACAGGGGTGAATATAAATAAATAAATACCTTCCAAAGATGGAGAAAGTTGGGAACACAAAAAGAGGGGGATCCCTCAGATTCAATCAGATACCACTGGAAGAATTACTTTGTGCCCACTGTTCATCAAGATAGTTAGCTGGAGGGGGCAGCCGAATAGCTCAGTGGATTGAGAGCCAGGTCTAGAGACAGGAAGTCTTAGGTTCAAATCTGGCCTCAGACACTTCCCAGCTGTGTGACCCTGGGCAAGTCACTTGACTCCCATTGCCTACCCTTACCACTCTTCTGCATTGGAGCCAATACACAGTATTAATTCCAAGATGGAAGGTAAGGGTTTAAAAAAAAAAATTAAAAAAAAAAAAAAAAGATAGTCAGCTGGAATGATAACTTCTCCATCCTGTTCTTCCCTACTCCACCTAACCTACATGCTAGATCATACACACAAGGGGATTTCTGTGGTTCTAATTACAACATTTATATTTCTCATACTTCATTTTTGCCAAACTATATCACTTGTGTGGATTTGCACCTTCTCTACAGAGACTTCACTCAGAAATTTAAAAATGCATGGAGCACCATAGTTTCAGGAAATGTGCCAGGCCTTATCCCACTTTTACTTAAACTACACCTCAAGGAGTGTTATATTACTTCTTCCAAACACACACCCCAAAATTAAAAATGTTCTGTTTTAAAGTCAGTTTTTAAAATACATACTTAATTTTTCTCCTCTGGTATTTTCACATTTTTCTTTTCCTGGTGAACTGGATGAGTTTCCTATGGCCTTTGACTTCGACTGTGTTGTGTGCTATGCAGCTTAATCCTCAGGAAATCTACTTCCTACCAGTAGTCAGGAGTATAGTGAATTTTCTGAAGTAAAACATCTTGTAAACATTATGTGTGGCAGACTCTCACATGGTTAAACTCTTGGTGCATTTTGTGTTTGATCTTTATCCTTAAGATATTTCTTGTGATTGGCACTCAGAGAAATGATGTTTTATAACATTTGTCAGGGTCTTACTTGACTTAGCTTAGATTCATACACTAATGGGTCCTTGAATAATTACTTTTTTTTGTAATCAATAAAGTTCTGGATTTTGAGTAGTGTGTGTGTGTGTGTGTGTGTGTGTGTGTGTGTGTGTGTGACAAATTAATAAGAAACAAAATATCTTTTCAAGCTAGGGAAGGTCCTTCTACATTAATTTTTTTCCCATGATATCCTTGAATTGTCTTGACTAAAAGGAAAAAATCTCAAAGTTAGGTAGGTGGCCCATGAATCTTTTCTGACACACTGTGAAGGCAGGCAAATTTTCTGAGTCTCATTTCCCTTATCTGTAAAGTAGAGTGTAATAATACCTATGTTATCCTCTGGCAGAGATGTAGGGCTCAAAGGAAGTTACATGGAAAAAAAAAACCACTTTACAAACATTAAAACACCACATAAGTATCAGCTATTTTTCTCTTTTGTATAAATCACACCCACAATCACAACCTATTAAAATATGTAGGGTTGGGGGCAGCTAGGTGGCTCAGTGGATTGAGAGCCAGGCCTAGAGATGGGAGGTCCTGGGTTCAGATGAAAGGTAAGGGTTTAAAAAAAATGCAGGCATACATAGGCATTTCTCTTGGTAGGTAAAACTTCGAGGGAAGCCCCTGGTCATTTGAACCAATTTAAAGAAAAATCAAAGAGATTTGATGAGGCCACCAAACCTTTAAAGTAGAAATTGAACTTGGGCATAGTGTTTTCAGGCTGTTATTTTTCTAGTGACCCCGCTAGGGCTCCCAGGTTTGAGCTGAGTGCCAAAATGGTCATCCTGTCAAAGTGTAAACCTTGGCTCAGTGTATAGCCATCTGTTGTACACTAATAATTTTGATTTATTCTTCCCTTGGTTGACACATACTAATGGAGCAGATGCAAGCCTGTAAGTTTTCTTTTATTGGTTTATAGTTTTACTGCATACGTTAGTGACACAAATAGTGCATTCATATTAATATTTATTTTAACTATTTCCAAATCAAAGATGAGTAATGCATTTTGCTTATGTTTTTAGAAAATTTAATAGTTTTTTAATAGTCACAATTTACTTAATTTTACTGCCTCCACAAACTTTATTTTCAGGATATGTCAGATTTTTGTATGATTTCAAATTTCTAATTGCCATTGCTTCAGCAAATGAACAGAATTGGACTCAATTCAACAATTTCTCTAACTACTGGAACATCAGCTGAGAGTTTAGTGGATGTGAATGAATAATTTTTATAAGTAAGGGAGTTGCCTAGTACTAATGTTTTAACCCTCTTTCCTCATCAGTTTAAAAAGGAAAATGTCCTTTATTTTAGTCTTTGATCTGAAAGACAGGGTTAGAGGACATATTAAAAAACAAAAATTTTCTAGGATAGAAACATAGATTAAAGAAACTATGATAGAATTAGGTTATTTCTCAAAGGAGATCTAGAACTATTCTCTGTGTCGTGGAAAGAAGACAGGATTTAAAGTCGAAGGACCTTGTTTCAAATGCAGGCTGTTACTGCCTGTGTGACTGAGCACATTACTTACCCTCTGAGGACTCCATTTTTCTCATAAAAGGGTGGGACTAGATGTGATGAATGATAGTCACTGTCACAGGCTTTGTGCTGTCTCACACTGAGGATGCCCTCCACAGTCTGACTCCCCCCCACCTCCCCTTTCCGGCTCCATCTCCTATTTCATTCCACACCGTCAGGGTTCCCTAAGCCAAAGTAGACTGAAACGAAGTCTTTTAGATCCCATTTCTCTTCCCTTCTTTCCTCACACTGTTTCATATGCCTTTTCTTCTTTGTTTCTTAAGTCCTCATCCATCTTATAAATGTACCCACTCAAATGTCACCTTCCCCATGAAGCCTTTCCTGTTGTACTCTAGTTTGCTAAAGACCTCAGGCTTCATGTTAGTACTTTTGTTTTCTAATGTACTCATCATTGAAGTTATCTGTGTATGTATCATAAACTTAGGAGCATTTTTTCCTTTAAAAAAAATTAAACTTTTACCTTCCATCTTAGAATCAATACGGGGGGGGGGGGGGGGGAAG
>NC_058133.1:54146630-54163353 GCF_016433145.1 Gracilinanus agilis
GGGGCAGCTGGGTAGCTCAGTGGATTGAGAACCAGGCCTAGAGACGGGAGGTCCTAGGTTCAAATCCGGCCTCAGACACTTCCCAGCTGTGTGACCCTGGGCAAGTCACTTGACCCCCATTGCCCACCCTTACCATTCTTCTGCCTTGGAGCCAATACAGTATTGACTCCAAGACGGAAGGTAAGGGTTTAAAAAAAAAAAAGAATCAATACTAGGCACCAGTTCCAAGGCAGAAGAGCAGTAAGGGCTAGGCAATGAAGGTTAAATGACTTACCCAGGGTCACCCAGGTAGAAAGTATCTGATGCCAGATTTGAATCCAGGACATCCCATCTCTGGGTCTGCCTCTCTATCCACTGAGCCACCTAGCAACCCCAGGGTATTTCCAATATGAATTTATAGGTTTTTTTTTTTATCAAATTTTATCAAATGTTGTGGGATTGAATAGTTAGCTCTGAAATATGTCACGTTTAGTCTTTTTTCCTACAGAATGTTCTAGGAAGGAAGGCTGAGAACCCTATAAAAATGGCATATTACTGGGTATGGCAGTATAAGCTTATAGTCTCTTCTGCTGGGAAGACTGGTGGTTCTTTGAGCTCTGGAATTCTGAGCTTCAGTGGGTAATGCCAGTCAATGTCTTTCTACATATAGCATCAGTGTGACAAGCCCCTAAGGTAGAGGCCATTAGGTTGCCTAGGGGGGACCAAATAATCAGAGGTGAAAACAGTAGATCAAAGCTCTCATGCTGATCAGTGGTGGGATAAGGCCTGTCAGGAGACCCTGCACTTCCAGCTTGGATGAGATGGGGAGATTCCATCTTTAGAAAACAAATACCTACCTTTTCATGCTCAAATATTGCATAACCTTTTGTCTCAAGCTCAGTTCCCAGAGTGAAACATTTTGTTGTTCTTAATGTTTATGTTAATGTTGTAAATAAAGAGTAGTTGAGTAACTTGATTTTAGTACTAATCCATTCAGTCTAGTCTCTAAGGATATCTCAGGGTATTCAAACTTAATCTGAAGATTTTATTTGGTGATTGCTGAATGTCTTTGTGAAGCAGACCAGAATACTCTCTTGTTTAGCTCTAATGTGAGAGTTCTTTGGTACAGTTTTGCTTTTAATTTTTAAAAGGTCATGTCTTAATTATGCTAAGATCATTTAAAAATAATATTCAGTAATGAACTTTTTGAGAAGGAATGAGTTTTGCAGCAAGTTTTAACATTGTTTTCTATTTCTTGTTTGAATTTGAATTCTTTTCCTAGAGCATTAACAATGTATTTTTTTTTTAAACCCTTGTACTTCGGTGCATTGTCTCATAGGTGGAAGAGTGGTAAGGGTGGGCAATGGGGGTCAAGTGACTTGCCCAGGGTCACACAGCTGGGAAGTGGCTGAGTCTGGGTTTGAACCTAGGACCTCCTGTCTCTAGGCCTGACTCTCACTCCACTGAGCTTCCCAGCTGCCCCAACAATGTATTTTTAAAAAGGGAAAAAAATAGAAAATAAAATATCAAGGAGATTTTATGATCCATAGAAATTAAGTGAAATTTGGCTTAGTATCATAAATATTCTGGAAGTTGGTGTTGTAACCTTTTTAAAATATAATTACCCTGTATTGATCTCCCTTCTCTGAATTCTTTCCAGCACTTATAGTCTGTATTTTTTATCATCTGTCCCATGTGGTTTAAGTATGTGCCATTTTGCATCCTCTAATGCCAGAGCACCTATCTGGAACTTAGTAAAAACTTACTGATTAATTGTTAAGCCAGATCTAGCTGGGTTTCTGAGGATGACACTGTCCATATGTAGTATGATCCCTTTTTTAAAACTGAGATCAAGATTTTTGAAAAGACTGACCAGGAACCTCAGAATCCATATACTTCCACTAGACATTAATTGTGCTCTTCATAGAAAGAGGACTCAAATGGAAGCGGCCACATTATGCTTGAATATACTGAAATTTTTTTTTCCTTTTTCTAAGAAAAGCTCAAGTCAGGAAGTTAGGAAACTAAAAAACCAAATGTGACTTATGTGAGATGAGCACTCTGACCCTGTACTGCACAAGCTTTCCACCATACAACTCTTCCAGGGTAGTTTCTTCTGTGACAGATAAGCATTTATTGAATAGTTACTGTGTGCCAGACACTGTGCTAAGGTTCTGGGGAGCAAATAAGACAGTTTTTGCCTTCATGGAGTTGACATTCAAATTGGGGACAAACTATGAGGGAATAGATGGTACTTGTATGGGAACATGGTTTGGAAATGGCCCAGGAAGTGAGGTTGAGGCCTGTTTATGGGATAAGGTGAGAACTCACCTATAAGAGCCCAGGGTCCCAAGCAGAGTGCAAAATTTGCAAATATACATTAGAGTCTTTCCTTCTTTGTAAATGTAATGGTTAGAATAGGTGGTCGCCAAAATTGTAATTAACTCTTAAGTCACAAGACTGTTAATAGCTAGATTTATTAGTAAGAAAAAGAAAATAAGAGAGAAATATAGAAAGGAGGTGAAGAATTTCCTAGCCTAATAATCCAGAGCTTAACAACTCAGTGTCTGTCTATGAATCTCAACCTCAGAAAACAACCTCCTCCTTCCCCACCTTCCTGCTGGGTCTCATCTTATAAATCCCACTAACTCTTTTACATCTCTCTCCAGGAACCAATCCCAGTTCCTCAATTAGCCTGGCACCACTTAGGGGGCAGTGTCTGTGGGATCAATTTTGTGGTTGCTGATTGACCCAAATTCAAAACAAATGGAAGGGAAGTTCAAATCTCTGATCAAATCAACACACAAATTCCCTTCTCACATAAAACTTTAGTAATTAATATGTTTATGTAGGCTCACTTTATTAATTGCATATGTATATTCAAGAAGTGATTGTATTTTTATTTTTAAAAGTTCTGTTTTCTAGTACTTTTTCTTCTAATAACTACTTTGAAATTTAATGAAGAGAGAAAGATGTGATATTTATAAGCCTGTGTTTTAAAATGAACTTTTTACTAGGACCTAGATCTCAGTGGGGAATGCAGTATTAAGTCTGACTCTATCCTTAACCTATGACCTGTGGCATTTAGTTGTGTTTATTTTACCAAATGCCCTCAAGTTTGGGGTTTGTTGAGCTTTGTCTCAACTATCTTGTTGATGACTACGATGTAAGAAACTAGGGAAAGGGATTGTATTTTGCAATTGTATTCCTTTTCAATTTCAAGAGTATAAAATTATAGTTAAGCTATTAGAGGCAAATACTTACAATTTATTATCAAGAAGAGGAAGTTGTATTTATTCTTCTTTAAATTGTGGTACTTAACAAAATATCCCAGAAATGTGTGATCTTTATGTCTAACAATATGTTTTTTGCCAAGAACTCCCTTGCTGCTACTCTCAAAATCTGATAGAGTGACTTCACCAAGTTTTCTTTTTTCTCATGAAAATACTCCTGAGAAAATTATGAAAATGATAGATATAATTTTGCCTTGAACCACTTAGAATATAAGCAGTAATGGTGCTTCATGTGCCTCATTGACAATACTCTTTTCACATCCTGCCCTTTTATGAGTTCTCCACGTCTCACATTTGTATCAATTGCTTCACCATTGTACAATTTAAATCTTCCTTTTCTGTGTCCCTCAAAACATAATGGGAGCAGTGGCAGCTAAGTGGGCCCAGTGGATTGAGAGCTAAGCCTGGAGATGGGAAGTCCTGAGTTCAAAAGTGTCCTCGGACATTTCCTAGTTGTGTGAATCTAGGCAAGTCACTTAACCCCCATTGCCTAGCCCTTAGCCCTCTTTTGCCTTGGAACCAATACATAGTATTGATTCTAAGAGGGAAGGTAAAGGTTTTTTTTTTTTTAAATGCAAACTATATGTAATAATTGCATTTTTTCCTCCTTTATATTTGGAAATGTTCTTTTTTGATGTTCATTAAATTCAGAATTAAAAAAATAAAATTTAGAAGTTTGTTAAATGAATCTAAAAAGAAATTTTAGTATATTAGGAATATTCACTCCTAATTCTGCCTTTAAACTACTAACTAGTATAACACATTTCTTTCTGGCATTCTTTTAGGATCACCTGCTATTACCAGCCACTACTCATAACAAGACCACAAGACCAAAGATGTCAATAGTTTTGCCAGCAATAAATATAAATGGTAAGCTGAAATATATTTATCAACTATATCAGGTTTCTTTTTCAAATCAAGGCTCCTTAGGTTAATTTAAAAAACATTCAACTCGTCATTCATATAGGTTTGTCTATTTACAAATTTATATATTGTAAAACATTATCCCCTCTCTTCATATTAGGATAGGATTTTTGAAAGTTCTACCACTCAGTTGTATAATTGTTGTTTTTAGTTCTGTGTAAAATAAGGAATAATAATTGTAAGAAAAAATTCTCAGTTCTTTGATTTATAATCTTGGATCCTTTTTATCAACCATATAATAGAAATCCTCTTGAAGTTATAAGCTGGTCGTTTTCCAAAAGTTCATTTGTAATATAGTTGTTTAGAATTTACAACACATTTTTCCCCATACTTTAGATATAATATACCTGAGCTAGAGTACTTATGGTCCTCTTGTAGTAGGTATCTGTGGGAAGCCAATAAGAGAATAGATAAAAATCTGAGACTCCTCTTTTGACCCCTTTATGATCCTTGTGATTTCTTGTTGAAAAGTATTGTGGCTTTATTGAAATGCTTTATGTTATTAGCTAACCAGCAGTTAAGAGGTTAACATTCTTCCCCTTTGGTCAGAAATGCAGCCAAGGCCAAAACCTTAGTTAGCTGGCATCTCCCATGTCTTGTTATTTCCTTATCAACTAACCTGTCCTTATCAGAATATTGGAGATGATCTCGAGAGGTATCATAATTAATATCAGTAATCTAGCCCTTTTTTAATTTTAATTTTTTAATTTTAATTTTGAATATTTAGCCCTTAGCCTTATAATGCATCACAGTACTATTAATTCTGTAGTTAATAATAAATTATACTAATAGTTCTATTTATTGATCATTAAATTATACTACATTATTGTAGATAGATAATGCTTGTAGTAACAAGTTATTTTATAATAAAATCATTGACTTAGACTTAAATATTAATCAGAAAAAGGTCAGGAAGTACTTTTAAATAAATATGGACAAAATTGTTTGCCTCTTATTGCAGGCATTTCCAAGTCACCAAAAGTTTCATTCTATTTTTGCACCATTGTTGCAGATTGTATATTTATTTGTGTTTTGGGCTTTTTTTCCTTTATGTATTATCTTGTTTGCCCCTAGTTGCAATGGAGATGAAGTTGTTGAATATCCTTTCTAGATTGTCTTTATTAATATCTGCAAAGAAAGCAGGCATCTTTTTGTTGTTTAAAAAAATAGATCCTTATTAAGATCCCAGGCAAGGGGGCAGCTGGGTAGCTCAGTGGAATGAGAGCCAGGCCTAGAGACAGGAGGTCTTAGGTTCAAATCTGACCTCAGACACTTCCCAGCTGTGTGACCCTGGGCAAGTCACTTGACCCCCATTGTCTACCCTTACCAATCTTCCACCTATGAGACAATACACAGTATTGATTCCAAGATGGAAGTTAAGGGTTTAAAAAAAAAAAAGATCCCAGGCAAATTAAGACTCGGGTAGGATATTGAACATTTTGTGTTAAATTTTAAGGTTGGAGAGGTTTGTGGGTTGTCCTGGGCAGTAAACAGACCATCTGTTCATCTCTCTTGTGGCTCTTTGTATGAGTCAACTTAGAGACATTGAGAAAAAAAGAGAATATAACAATTCTCATAATTCATTTTGACATACAGAAGTGTTTAGAAAACACTGATGAAAAGGAATCTGTTTGGTTTAATAGAAAGAGTGCTATTTTTTACTTCATAAGAACTGGCCTGGAATCTTGTCTCTGCCACATAGGCATTATCTTTGTTGTCCTGGCTGACCCTACTGTTTGCTTTATCACATGGGACCTCAGTTTCCTTATGTTTAAAATAAAAGAGTTGGACTAGATGTGCTCCTTCTCAAATTCTGTCATTTGTTAATCTTCCTGTGACATTTAAAACCCTTCAAAATCTGGCCCCAACCTAGCTTACAAACCTTCTTACATACTACTGCCTTTCAGACATTCTTCACTGTACAAACAAACTGGTATCCTTGCTAATTTCTCAGCCATCTCATGCCATCTGCTATCTCTATTCCCCAGGTGTGTCTTTACAATAATCTTAGAGTCCCTCATTTCTTTCAAAGCTCAATTCAAATTCTGCTTTCTACAGAAAGACTTTGTAATTTCCCTTCAGTGCCTTATTGTCAAAAATTACCTTGTCTTTATTTATGTAGAGAGATATTGACATAGATATATAGATATTTATCTCCCCCTTGATATGCTATAAGGTCCCTGCAAGGAGCACTATTTCATCTTTGACATTGTATATTCCAATTCACAACTTTGGAGACCTTTGGCTGACACATAGTAGGTGCATAATAAATGCTTGTCAATTGACTGATTCCTTTAGGAAGAACATTTGTCTGATATCTGGTCCTATGTTAGGTGTGACATAAGTACAAGAATGGCAATAGAAGTTTCGCTTAACATTCTAGATAATTTATATGCATGCATGTATGTATGTGTGCAAGCATGCATGAATGTGTGTATGTATACAGACCTGACAGAAATTAGTTCTATCTTACTTTTGACCAGCTCAGCTTCAGAGTTAAAAGCTTTTTTGCTTCAGGAATAAGTGTTTATTCTTAAGTCACCAATAATGTCCATGGAGTTTTCCTGAAGGTAGGGACTGCTCCATTTTGTATCCTAAACACCAGCAATGTAGGTGCTTAATACATGCTTATTGGGATAGATTTTTCACAAAGTGTGCCTGTAAATTCTTTTTCATATAATGATTAATAAAGCAAAATGAGGAAGGTTCAGGGAAGGAGGTTCCAATATATTTCTTTGTCTTGGAAGCATCATGTCTTCACAGTTTAGGTAGAAATAATAACTCATGCTTTCCTAGATCAGTACTATTTCCTTACAATAGTGCTGTAAGAGTGCTGGTGTGATTATCGTTACTTTACAAATGGGCAAACAGGTTCAGAGTTGTTCAGTGATTTGCCTACATTCCCAAGCCTGCTTGTTTGAACTCTTCTCCAATCCATTTCTCACTTCAAGTTCTTTGTTATATGTAGACCTTTGAGGGAAATTACCTGTGAGGAAATCAAACATAACCAAGCTCCTGAATTCTATTCCAGTAATCCTCCTATTTCCTGGAAAGATAGAAACTTTGAGGTGATATCACATCATCAGAGAGGCTTTTTAAGAGAGCAAGGAAAGAGATTAAGAAAATTGATTCTAATTTACTTTTCTAAAACTCTTGTCTAAGAACCAAGTGAAATTCAAAACTAAGAATGATTTGAAATAACTAAAATCAGTAGATCCTGTTTAATTAATCATGTCATGTGATTCTTTAGCAAGGCTAATTCCTCCCCGGCTCCCCACCTCCCATCCACCCCTAACTCTCCCCTAAGGAATCTGCTGTCTTCTTTGGCTTCAGTGCTAACCTCTACTTGAGTGATTTCCAATTCTATTTTCTTTAGTCCTAACCTCTCAACCCAAATGTTTAGTTGGTTCCTGCACATTTCTTTGTGGATGGCTTAGAGACACCACAAATTTTATATATCCCAAACCACATGTATTGCCTTTTTTCCAGAGCCAGAAGCCCTTCAACTTGACTGTTTCTTTCCCTGATTTCCCCATTAACTATGCTGAACACCTTGGCATTATCTTTGTCTTTTGACTTTCCCTTTCCCTCATTTTCCATTTCTAATCAGATGTTCTTCAGATACTGTTTAGATAAGATCTTTTCTGTTTAACTAACTGCTTCCTCACTATTTCCATCCCCAAATAGGTCTTCTTTACCACCTACCTAGTCTATTACTGATGTCTCCTAACTAGTTCCCCCACTTCTGGTTTTGTCCCCCTCCAGACCATCCTTCAGATAAATCAGATAAATCCACCATCAGATAAATCCTCCTTATTGATGTAAATCGTGCCTTTTCTCTTCTCAGAATCTGTTACTACTTCCCTGTTGCTCAGGGAATCACATACAGACATCAAAGCCCTACATGATCTATCACTACCCACTCTTTTCACCTTTATCTCATATGTTCCCCATCCATATACTTTCTATTTCAACTAAGTCAAACTATTTACCATCCTTTGTAAATATCCTGATTTTTTTCCCCTTACATCTATCCCTTGGCTTATGCTATTGCTCACAAATAATACATTATTCGAACACTTATTGGTTATAGATCTTTGCCTCATAACTTCTTATCTGCTTCTTCCATGACACTCTCCCTTCCCACCCCCTATATCTTTCTATTGAAATCTTACCCTTTCTTCAATACTAACTCAAATGCTAGCCTTTTCCATTAATATTTACCCGATCCCTAAAAGTCTTCCATTGGACCACACATGTTAGTTTATTTATATTATAAATGCTTGTTGACTGACTGTTAACTTAGTTAACCAACTCTATTCTACATTGGCTTCTGACATGACTTAGATACAAAGGGTAGTATTATTAACATTTTAGAGGAGCAAAGAATAATTACTTGTCAGATCTTTGGACAGGGGAATCATAATGTCTCTTATATATGCCCACTTCTTTCCTCTTCTAATGCTGCCATCTTGATACAGGGAGGCTGCTGGTTGGTCTCTCTGTCAGGATGGTCTCCCCCCCATTCCAGGACGTTCTCCATTCAGCTGTCAAATTGATCTTCGTAAAATGTAGTTCTGATCATGTCACATTGCCATCTCCATTCCCCACACCCACCCTGCATCTAGCAAACTCCAGTGGCTCCCAAGTCACCTCCAGGATCAAATGTGAAATCACTTATTTGGCATTCAAAGCCCTTTAGAACCCAATTCCCTCCTATGTTAATAGTCTACTTAAACTTTACTCTCTTATATACTCTGCAATCCAGCAACACTGGTCTCCTGTACCTTGTACAGAACCATCCATATCTCCTAATTCCATGCATTTTTACTTTCTGTCTCCCTTACCCAGAATTCTTACTCTCTTGATCTCTGCCTCCTGGCTTCCTTTAAGTTTCAGCTAAAATCCCACCTTCTGCAAGAAGTCTCTCCAGATTCCCCTTAGTTTTAGTGCCTCCCCTCTTTTTATCCAGTATAGTTTGTTTGTATATAGTGGTTTGCATGTTGTCCCCTCCATTAGACAGTGAGCTCCTAGAGCAGAGGCCACCTTTTGCCTTTCTGTGTGTTTCCAGCACTTAGTGCAGTGGTTGGTACAAAATGATTGTTAAGAAATGCTTGTTAACTGACAGTTTCTCATGAACTTTCCATGTTCTATTTTGTGTTGTAATTATTTCTAACTGTATCACATCCTCTACCAGAATATAAGCTCCGTGAAGGCTTCCCCACTTTAGGAACTTTATTTTATTGTATAACTCCCATCACCTATCACAGTTATCAGCTTTTACTTAAATACTGTATATTAAACTTGTTATTCTACAGAGGGAAAGAGAGAAAGGAGAAAGAGTAAGATCAGTGTACTTAAATTCCTTTGAGTTGTAGATTTTAAGGAATTATAGTTTATTGTGTGAAGATAAAAGGAGAGCATGCAGAGGGACTTTTTATTTTTTTCTTAACATTTTTTATTTTTTAGAAAAATTTTTTCCATGGTTACATGATTCATGTTCTTGCTCTCTCTCTCCCAACTCCCCCGTATCCGACACACATTTCCACTGGTTTCTTCATGTATTATGATCAAGACCTATTTCCATATTATTAATATTTGCACTAGGGTGATCCTTTTAGAGTCTATATCCCAAATCATATCCGCATCAACCCATGTGTTCAAGCAGTTGTTTTTCTTCTGTGTTTCCACTCCTGTAGTTCTTCCTCTGAATGTGGGTAGAGTTCTTTTCCATAAGTCCCTCAGAATTGTCCTGGGTCATTGCATTGCTGCTAGTACAGAAGTCCATTTACATTCAATTTTACCACAGTGTATCTGTCTCTGTGTACAATGTTCTCCTGGTTCTGCTTCTTTCACTCTGCATCAGTTCCTGGAATTCACATGGAATTCCTCCAGTTTATTATTTCTTTGAGCACAATAGTATTCCACCACCAACAGATACCACAATTTGTTCAGCCATTCCCCAATTGATGGGCATTCCCTCGTTTTCCATTTTTTTGCCACCACAAAGAGCGCAGCTATAAATATTTTTGTACATGTCTTTTTCCCTATGATCTCTTTGGGGTACAAACCTAGCAATGGTGTGGCTCAGAGGGACTTTTTTAGTAAGGTAGTATATGTGCTATTTAGTAAAGTAATATATTCTTTATTCTACCTCCCATTTTTACATTTGCATTTAATTGTTTTGTTTTTTTTGTTATGCAGCTGTTTCTGCTTCCCTTATCCTATTAAAAAGTTTTATTTACAGATTTGTTTTTTACAGATTTTAATTACAGATTTCAGCATCAAGATAGAAATTCTTTTTTCTTTTGTGGAAATCTTCCCACAGTGAAAAATAGAAATAGGTCAGTACTTCAAAAAGAGATAGTAGGACTGTGAAGATTGTTGAATAATGATAAATTGCTCATCCTTCTTTTTCTGTATTATTACCTGCATATTATAGATGATGAATGAGAATACTTTATCCTAATGAAAGAATTTTAAGGTTCCACTTTTGTAGCTCTGTATGTCAACATTTCTAAATTTTAAAGGTTTTCTAGTTATATTGTGGCCAAACTGCTTGAGTACCTTCCTTGTTGCTATGTAAATAATTTAGCAAAATTCTGAGACATAGAATTGCATATATGTTGGGGATGGAGGTGGGAACCTGTTTGATGGCACTCAGGTAGGTGCTGGGGTGTATATAGAGTTTAGTAAGAAATGTCTCTGCTTTTTTGGAGCTTACAGTCTAGGAGAGAAATAGGTCTCATATACAATTATGGGATAGCGACATCACAAATAATTATAATATGGTATAATACATGTTAAGTGTATGCAAAGGCTATAGAGAAGGTGTATAGGTGAGGTGCAGGGGGGTAAGTCATTATTGACTCAGAAGATGAGGAAGACTTCAAGCATGGCAAGTTAAGTATTACTAAGTTTATTTATATGCCACGCCCTGGTTTAAGCACTGGGGGTGCAGATATAAGCAAGAAGAAAGATAACTCTTGGCCTGAAGGAGCTTACATTCTAATGGGGAAAAACAACACATGAAAGAGAGCTGAAAAGTAGTGATGGGGAAGGTGCCCCTGTGGCTCGGAAGCAGAACCAGAAGAGGAAATGAAGGGTGGCTGGCCTGGGATCTGCCACAAAATGAAGGTGGTGAGGAGTTTTGAGGAGCAGAGGGATGCTCTGGAGTGAGACAGTCATATCTTGATATCCTGCCACTACCTCAAATGTAGCATGTTCCATCCCAACCCCATTATCTTCTTCTAAACCATCTCAGCTTCCTTACTTTCCAATTCCTGTTAATAGTATCACCATCTTCAGAGTCACCTAGGCTGGAATGATTTCTAGTTGGTCATCGTTGACTCTGGACCATAGAAATTCTCCATCTTTAACCTCATGGCCCTTACTGCCCGTACCATTCATTTGGTACTTAATGGAATACTGCTTTGGGGCCTCTCCTGTAGTCTTTTTTAGTTACTGATCAGATGAAGCAGTATACATAAAAGTACTTTGCAATTCTTAATGCTCTATATAAATGCTAACTAACAATAGTATTAACAATAATAATTTTAATGGACCCATGATTTCATTGGTGTTGGCAAATTCTAGGGAAGAAATAACTTCTGCCAATACAAATGGGCAACCTCATTTTTGTCACTTACACCTAGAGAGTTGATTGAGTCCCTGAGAGTCTAGGTGACTTGCCCGGGATTACAGTGTGTGCCAGAAGCAAAACTTTAACTCCCTACCAACTCTTAAGTCCAGCCCTCAACCCATCAGCTCATTCTGCCACTAGTTATAACTTTTGTTATTATTATTTAACATTCCATGTATATATGTTTTTATTTCTACAACTAGACTATAAACCCCTCAAGGTCCAGGATTATGAATTATACATTTCGAATACCTTCCCATGCCTAGAGCACCATGCTGTGCTTACTACAGTAGATGCTTAATAAATGCTTGTTTTTTATACTTCTCCCTTCAACTTATTGTCATTATTAAAAGTACCTAATTTTAATTATTTCTCCTAAGTCTTGATCATTCAGTCCTCCCCAGATTTGACATAGCCCCTCTAGAACTTTTTGCTTCAAACACAACTTCTTGCTTCTTTGGCTCCTCTGAAAAAAGAAATCCCACTATTTAGGTTTGGCAGCAAAACTTTCTTTATATATGCCCAATAAAAGCTAATAAATACATTTATGGACCTGGCCTAGCTCTTTATGTTGGAGAGTGTTATGGTTTAGGGTTATATAGAAGTAATTTTAAAGACTTTGATTTTGACTCTTGGTATAGAACATATACCAAGAATATAGTATAGAACTTTGCATAGAACATATATAGAACAGTTTTTTTTAAACTGGTCATTGCTGGTCCCTGAGGGATTTTCCCACATCCCAGGAAATTTAGTTTAAATTAGTTTGCATTTATTTTCTCTGTAATAGAAATCCCTCCTTGCTTCAAGAAAGACAGCCACTAAGGTCCCCTGGGATATGTACCTAATTGACCTTCAGTGTCCTGTCAACTTCCAGTGAGATCATTTCTAATTCCCTCTCCTATGTGTCATGGAGCTGTTTCAAAATCTAAGCTATTTCAACAGATGTTCAGTTTCAACTACTAAAAACTAGATATCCGAATCCATTTAAGTATACATTACTGGTCTAAGACTTTAATTTCCCAACTGAAGTTTCTTTTCCACATGTTAGGTTCCTTAGAAAAATGTGATATAAATCTAGTTTATCATGGAAAATCAAGGATTCAGTAAACTGTCAGAGCATCATAGACATATTATGGTGTCTTTTGAGTACATGGGAGGTAGAGCTAGGACAGGCACTTCTAAGTATTATATTCCTATAGATTCTTAATGACTTCACATTGCCCTGTGTTTTCCACCTTTAAACACCAATCCCACACTTACATTTCTTCTCCCTTTGGCCTCCATCCTTTTTCACCTGGTTTCTCTCATTTAACTGAAGAAAAGGACACAAGTTTCCAACTTCTTGTTTATCCCACCGCCTTTATAAAATGCTCACAATTCTTCCATACGTTTTAAAATTTTTTTCCTGCTGGAAGACAGAAACACATACAGGGGCTTAGAATAACAAATAAGGAAAGTTACAGAACTGTAAGAACTCTTGACCCCTTATTGAAATAGATAGTTCTGGACTTCAGGGAGAATGCAAATGGAGCTTAGCTTTGATCCATCTTAACTGAACCTATTCTCTCACTGACCCCCTTTAAGTTCTCCCTGGAATTAGCCACCACAGATTTTCTGAGTTAGAGATTAATCAGTCAGTCTTCTGGCTAAAGTAGATCCAAATTAGCAAGATTTCCAGGATTATCACTTCTTTCAGAACTTGATTTCTAATCTTATATCTGAGTGTAGGATATTTCTTTAAAGAGCTATCAGTTTGGGGGCAGCTGAGTAGCTCCATGGATTGAGAGCCAGGTCTAGAGTCAGAAGGTTCTGGGTTCAAGTTTGTGAAACTTGTGTGATCCTGGGCAAGTCACAAGTAACCCTCGTTGCCTAGTCCTTACCACTCTTTGGCCTTGGAACCAATATACATTATTGATTCTAAGACAGAAGGTATAGGTAAAAAAAAAAAAAAAAAACGTTCCCAGTGATTCCTCCTAATAGCTTCATGTTCTGCCAGCATCCTGCAGCTATCCTACTCCCTCAAAGCAGATTCACCAGCTGATTTTGTTATGGTTGGTTCCTCAGCTTGAGGAAATTTGGGCTGGTCCTTGCTCCCTAATCAAAGGAAGCCTCTATGGCAGCTCACCCCCATAATTTCCAGAGGTACATTCTTTTACAACTTCAAACCCTGTATCTGTCAGACCTCCTACTCAGTATCTCCCATTTTAGAGCCTCAAGCTTTCAGTGCTTTTGCAGAGGTGCATGATATACTGAGCTTACTGAATGCTCATCACATTCTGAGTTCCACTCACTTAGCTAAGATATTGTAGTGTGGTAGAAATAATGTTAGAACTGGGTTCGAAGGACACCATTTCAAATCCTAGATCTGGCATTTTTCTGTCTCCTTTAGAAAGGCAAGTAAATTACTGGGTAAAAGGAATTTTTCTTTTTACCTTTATCTCATTATTCCATTAACTTGGTCAAATAATTCCCAGAATCCATGCAATTATTTGTTTCATGCAAGGTACTGAGGTAGCTATAGAGATGAAATAGAGTTAGATCCTAGCAAGAGTCATAAAAACATGGCTCAAATAACTACAACAAAAAAACCAGAATGTATAGCATACAGAGGCACAAAGTGATAGGAGGATTCAAAGTGGGAGAAATCAAATGGGAAGGCTCTGAGAGACATGTATAATATACAAAGTGTGAAGACAAGTTCAAATGCTACCTCAGATATGTATTTGCTGTGAAACCGTAGACAGGTTGCTAAGTTGGAATAATAGTTTGCAGACTATTGCAAGTTGTTTGCAGACTAGACTATTGGGGGCTTTAAATGAGGAACCACTGTTGATGTCAAAGTGGGGAGATGAAAGGAGTTAGTAGTAAGTGGGTTATGGGAGGAAAGGAAAACCAGGAAGAATGTTATTGCACTAATTCAGATAAAGGACAATGAAGCCTTAACTAGGGTTTTGATGGGGAGAATGGAGAAGTGGAGATAGGTCCAAGGATTGCAGAGGTAGAAATGATAAAGAGGACTTGGTAACTTAATGCATGTGGTGGGGTGAAGGAAAAGGGAGGGATATTTTTTTTTAAAAACCAAGAAGTTTCTACCTTGAGTGACTGAAAAGTAGAGATAGCCATTAACATAAAGAGGAAAGACCAGAAGAAGAAAAGGTTTTGAAGAAAAAATGATCTCAGTTGGAATTTATGTCTTTCTCATTACTAATACCGTAGAATTTTAATCTGCCTGAATTTTAATACTTTCTTACTCGTTATTTCTCCTCTGCTCTGCCGCTTTCATATACAGCATGGTGTAACCTTGGCCAAGGGGATACCCTTCTCTGGGATTTACTTCCCTCTCTTGTAAAAGAAGGGACTTAGGTTAGGTGATCTCTCAAGTCTCTTCTTATTCTAAGATTCTATGCTTCTGAATCTCTAAAGCAGACCACATTATCTACAGATTCTCACCTTATAATGCGAAGTAGAAAAAGAGAAAAGAATGACTGGTTGAATTTAAGCTTCATTATCTTTCCAATGATGGCTTTTTAATATTTCTGGTAACTTTTTTCCTTGAGATAAACTATTCTTAAAATATAAAATGACTTCTATCTGCCAAGCATAATTATACTTGGCATTTATATGTTTATTCTTTATCTTTTGTGAACAGGTTTTCTTTTTTAACTTTCTTTTTTTTTTATTTTTTATTTTTTTTGTTTTTTTTTTTACCATTTATTAATATTCATTTTTAACATGGTTACATGATTCATGCTCCTCCTTTCCCCTTCAACCCCCCCCCACGCCCCCCCTACCCATGGCCAATGCGCATTTCCACTAGTTTTGTCATGTGTTCTTGATCAAGACCAATTTCCAAATTGTTGGTAGTTGCATTGGTGTGGTGGTTTCGAGTCCACACCCCCAATCATGTCCACCCCGACCCATGCGTTCAAGCAGTTGTTTTTCTTATATGTTTCCTCTCCTGCAGTCCTTCCTCTGAATGTGGGTAGCATCTTTACCATAAATCCCTCAGAGTTGTCCTGGGTCATTGTATTGCTGCTGGTACAGAGGTCCATTACATTCGATTTTACCACAGAATGTCAGTCTCTGTGTATAGAGTTCCTCTGGCTCTGCTCCTTTCGCTCTGCATCAGTTCCTGGAGGTCTCTCCAGTTCGCCTGGAACTTCTCCAGTTTATTATTCCTTTTAGCACAATAGTATTCCATCACCCGCGTATACCACAGTTTGTTCAGCCATTCCCCAATTGAAGGACATACCCTCCTTTTCCAATTTGTTGCCACCACAAAAAGCGCAGCTATGAATATTTTCGTACAAGTCTGTTTATCTATGATCTCTTTGGGGTACAAACCCAGTAATGGTATGGCTGGATCAGTTCACAGCTCCACCAGCAATGCATTAATGTCCCAATTTTGCCACATCCCCTCCAGCATTCATTACTCTCCCCTTCTTTCATTTTAGCCAATCTGCTAGGTGTGAGGTGATACCTCAGAGTTGTTTTGATTTGCATTTCTCTAATTATTAGAGATTTGGAACACTTTCTCATGTGCTTATTGATACTTTTGATTTCTTTACCTGAAAATTGCCTATTCATGTCTCTTGCCCATTTATCAATTGGGGAATGGCTTGGTGTTTTATACAATTGCTTTAACTCCTTGTATATTTGAGTGATTAGACCCCTGTCAGAGTTTTTCGTTATAAAGATTTTTTCCCAATTTGTTGTTTCCCTTCTGATTTTGACTACATTGTTTTTGTTTGTACAGAAACTTTTTAGTTTAATATAATCAAAATCATTTAATTTAGATTTTGTAATTTTCTCTAACTCTTGCTTGGTTTTAAAGTCTTTCCTTTCCCAGAGAGCTGACAAGTATACTATTCTGTGTTCACTT
>NC_058133.1:54168352-54222692 GCF_016433145.1 Gracilinanus agilis
TACAGATAATTAGATCTCACTGAGGCCCTTAAAAAGGCAAATTTAAAAATTATAAGTTTTCTTTCTTTCCCCTCTGCATCTTATTTACCTTTTCAGGTTTCTCTCGATTTTTGTGGTTGGATATCAAACTTTCCATTTAGCCCTGGTCTTTTCTGTGCAAATACCTGGAATTCTTCAATTTTGTTGAATGCCCATACTTTCCCCTGGAAATATATAGTCAATTTTGATGGGTAGTTGATCCGTGGTTGCAGGCCCAGCTCTCTTGCCTTTCTGAATATTGTATTCCACGCCTTGCGGTCTTTTAGTGTTGAGGCTGCCAGATCCTGTGTGATCCTGATTGGTGCTCCTTGATATTTGAATTGTTTCTTTCTGGCTTCTTGTAAGATTTTTTCTTTTGCTTGGAAACTCTTGAATTTTGCAATGATATTTCTTGGTGTTTTCCTTTCTTGATCGAATGCCGCAGGTGTTCTATGAATCCTTTCAATGTCTATATTGCCCTCTTGTTGTAGGACTTCAGGGCAATTTTGCTGAATAATTTCTTTTAGTATGGAGTCCAGGTTTCTATTAATTTCTGGTTGTTCTGGAAGACCAATGATTCTCACGTTGTCTCTTCTAGACCGGTTTTCTTGGTCTGTCACTCTCTCATTGAGATATTTCATATTTCCTTCTATTTTTTCAGTCTTTTGACTTTGTTTTATTTGTTCTTGTTGTCTTGAGAGATCATTAGCTTCTAATTGCTCGATTCTAGCCTTTAGGGACTGGTTTTCTTTTTCAATCTGGTCATTTCCAGTGTTCAATTTGCTTATCAGTTCATTTGATTTCTGAGCCTCACTTTCCAGTTGCAAGATTCTACCTTTTAAACTGTTATTTTCTTGCCAGATCTCTTCCATTTTCCTCAAAATCTCAGTTTTGAACTCTTCCATAGCTTGTGAGGAGTTTTCCTTATTTGAGGAGGGTCCGGATGCTTGTTTGTTCTCCTCCTCTGTTTGCTCGGTTGTCTGGATTTTCTCTGTGTAAAAGCTGTCGAGTGTTAAAGACTTCTTTTTCTTGTTATTATTCTTTCTCTCTCTCTTCTGAACTTCCTGATGCTGAGTAGCCATCATTAGCCCAGCAGCTTCTCTGATTTATCCTCGCGCTCAGTGTCTGTTCACGATCTATTGGCTCCTGAGGTCTGAGTTCTGGTTTTTTCCAAGGTCAAGCCCCCTGGTGGGCCCTCTTGCTTGATCCTCTGCTGGAGGTTTCTTTACAAGTCTCAGGGCGCTGCTTCCACAGTCGTATACCTGTCTGCACTGGTTCCCCACTTAGGCTTTAGTTCCTGGCTGTGTCTGCCTCCACCCACGCCTCTGCTCAGCCGGCACTCTGCGCCCAGCGTCCTGCTCCCGCGCGCGCTCAGATTTCGCATGCGTTTTTGACTTAATGGGGTCCTAAGTCTTGCTGCTCTCAGGAACAGGTCCCGGAGCTGCCGATGACTCGATGGGTGCCCCAAACTTGCTCTATTTCTTTTTAGCTGGGTTCGGAGTTATAGATGAGTGTGGAGGGGGTGGGGGTGGGGCGGTTGCTCAGCCCGCGATTGAGTGAGAGCCCTTTATAGCCTGGAAATGTCTCGATTCCATGTACCTTCCACGCTGTGCCCTGTTGTGGGGTTCCTCCGTTCGTCTGGACTTGTTTTCATGTCCCCTTGAGGAGTTTTGTGTGTTTCGGTCAGGAGAGGTTAAGAGCTGCTTCTTACTCTGCCGCCATCTTAACCCGGAACCCCTTTTTTAACTTTCTAATAAAAATCTATAATAAATCTAGAGAGGAACAATCCCATAGTTATATAGTTGGGTCTGAAATGGGTAGAACAGTTACCTACACTGAAGATTCCAAATTTTAAAAGTATCTTTTTAGAGATTAAATCTAACTAAAGTATGTCCAGAAAATACATTGGTCTGGATATCAAAAAGCTTAGGTTCTATAGCCCCAATTCTGCTGCTAATTCTGTTACAGTGGGCTAGTTGGTAAATACCTCTGGGCCTCAAATTCCTCATTTGTAAAATAACTAGATGATCTCTTAGGTCTCTTCCAGCACAAATATTCTGTGATCATCTGATACCACATTTTTAAAAGTTTTGCAAGTTTTCCTAGTTAGAAAAATGACTGTAAATTTGTTGTAATTCTTTACATGTATACATGGTTGAGAAAGGCAAGATCAGAAATGTCTTAATATGATCAGAGACTATAGCTCTTTGGCATAGTTGTCTATGACACCCCATACCTGGCTGTCAGGTTTATTAAGAGAGATGAAATACAACTTAACAAGGGGTGAACAGAGGAATTTGTTGGCCTTTTAACCTGAACTTTTTATTCATTAGTTCAGAAAATCATACCTGGAGAGCTATAAGAGAAAGAGCCTTCTCATTCCATGGATGGAAATTATTATTGATATTACATGTTTAAAATAATGTTGTGACCATGAAATTATAGTAAGAGGGTTTTAGAAATGTCTCTCTTAGTGGAAAGGGGACATATGAATAGAGTTCATCAAAGATCATGGGATCACAGTCATAGAGTTAGAAGAATTATTTAGCCAAACTTTGTCATTTTTCATAAGAGAAGACTGAGGGGACAGAATAGTACCAGGCCTAGGTTTTGAAACTGGACTTTCCAAATCAAATTCTAACATTCTACCATACCATTCTATCTTAGCTAATGGGGGAACTCCAAAATTGATGGGAATTCATTAAGCTCAGTGTTTCATGCACCCCCTTTGTATCCAAGAAGTCCAAATTTCTTCTTCTTTTATTTTTATGGAGTGTTTATAGTACCTAATTGTAAATTTTAAGTTAAATATGCATTTCTGAGTTTCTAAACTTTTTCTCTGTTCTCTGTGGCTTCCTCAAAACTCCTCCTAAATTCCCATTTAAATTTCTTACGCTGACCTGTAATATGTCAAAACCACAATGGAGAAAGTCAAGATGTGTAAAAGATAACTGTACAGAACACTGGGAAATTGAGAAATTCAGAGTGGAATAATCAAATATACCACTCAGCATGTCCAACTACAGTCCGTTTTCAATTGGGCTTGAAACTGATAGTATAGTGCTTTTTGTTGTTTTGTAAGCGCTAGTTAGGACAAAGAATACAGCAAATTAGAAAATAAATATAAAAATAGTTGGCTACTACGTGCATGTTTTGGCCTGCTGGTAAATGTTTAATATTTGACATACTATTTAATATAACATCCTTCATAAAATTGGCATCTGAATCATTTAAAAATGAAGCGTATTTATGTTCATAGTAAAATAAACTGATTTCCAGGGTACATGCCCTGAATTTGCTGTGATAATTCGGATCATTTGATTGTTGAGGATGATTTTGGTTATATATAAACTCTATGGAGAAGCAAATGGGGAGAATGCCAGCCCATGGTTTCTTGGCATCTGAAGCAAAACTCCCTCTAATTAGGTAGGTCCGATCCAGCCAAATTCAACAGACAATGATTTCAGAGTTTGTTTGTTTGCTCCATGTTATTCAAATACACACAAATGCCCTCAACTGTTCCTAGTATTACTGTCTATGTTTTGTTGTTGTTGGGTTTTTTTCCCTTTTCAGAGCCTAAGCCACTAAGCTATGCCTAACAAACTGACAGCCCATTTCTATATTCAGAATAAAACAAAACATGCTGTTTAACTGAGTAAAAACAAAGTCATTCATTCTTCTCCCTAATTAATTTGCTGTCTATAATTCCAGAGATGGGACCATGTGTTTTCCCAGGAAACCTATGTGTATGCCCACACTGAAACTTCTAGTTGGTTCCAGTAAAGGGGCCAGGCTTTCCCATAATAGGAAAAGTTGCTCCCTCTCTTCTTAGCTTATTATTCCACTCAGAATCCCCCTAACAGATGATTTTACTATAGTGTTTCTCCTATTATTCAAGGGAGCCATACTCAGCATGTTGACCTACGGGTCATTTGAGATTAGCCAAAGAGATTTGGTTAATAGTCCCCAAAGCAATATTTTTATAACTTCTGTTATCTATAGGAACTTGAAATAATTGACAGTTAGCTAAACAGAGCTCTTCAGTGTCAGAAAAAATGTATTTGCCCCCAGACCAAATCATTGTCCACCAGAGCTTTACACAAATAACAATGTAATAGACTTGACTTTTCACTTTTAGAGATTCAAGTGATTCATCAAAAATTGTATGTGTGAAGATCTGAGTGTATCTGTGCTGTATTTAGAATCATATACTAATTTAGAGATCACTCAGTCCTACTCATTGCTCTTCCCTCTTCCCCTCACCATTTTCAGACGAAGAAACTGAGGCTTGTTCATGGAGGTTAAATAAGTTATCTCTTGTCATATTGATGGGAAGTGACACATCCAGGAATGAAACCCAGAGCTCCTAGTCTAACCCTTTCATTTCTCTTCCATCTTACCATTTCCCAGCCCTAAAGAATGAGTACTATTCTCTTGCTGTCACTGATAAATTGTTCTAAAATTACCATGGCGTCATTCCAAAGCCCTCTACCATCTTGCTTAGTATACCGTTCTAGCTTTAATTCCTATTCTTCCCTTACAGATACTTCCTCCAACCAAAAGAATATTCATTTATTACTGAACACATTGCTATTCAGTCTCCTGGCCTTTGTTCTTGCCATTCCTGTAGCCTTGAATTTTCTTTCTTTTCTGTATCTACCAGCACTCAATCTATTCTTCAGGGACTGTATCATAAACCACTTCTACAATGAAGTTTTCCTTGATCTCCCTAATTAAGAGTGATCTTTTCCTCTGATGTAGCAGTTGGCTATATCTTTTTTATATTGTTATTCAAATCCGGACACAGACACCTGCTAGCTGTGTGACCTTGGGCAAGTCACTTAACCCTGTTAAGTTTGCTTCAATTTCCTCATTTATAAAATGAGCTGAAGAAGGAAACTCCATCATCTTTGCCAAGAAAATGCCAAATGGGACACAACTGAAATGAATAAACAACATCATTAGTATTAGTTAGGAAACTCCTTAAGGGCAATAATAAAGTGTTATTTACTCAGCCTCCAACATAGTGTCTTACCTATATAGTAGGCATTCAACTAGCATTTATTGAGTTGTGACATGAGATGACTACTGAACTTTTTGGAGCCCCAGGTTCCTCATCATTAAGGATGGAGAAAGGAATGTTAATGCTAGATCAGGAGTTCTTAACCTTTTTAGCATCATTGAACCTTTTGGCAGTCTAATTAAGCCTATGGCCTCCTAAGAATTATGTTTTTAAATGCATAAAATAAAATACATAGGATTACAAAGGAAACCAATTATATTGAAATGCAGTTATCAAAATATATTATTTTTAGAGTTCATGAATCTCAGGTTAAGAACCCCTGTTCTAGATGATCCTTTCTAGCTCAAAAACCACAGTTCATTGACAGTTAATATCTACTGAACATTAGCTGTATGCCTTAACAAATAAATCATAAGCCTGTTTTCTGATTATTCTAAGTTTCCATGAATTGAAAGAATTAATTCTTTACTTCCTACTTTAAAAAAACACCTAACAATTGTACTTTCCCACACAGGAGAGTCTGGACAGCCATGTTGTAGTAGAGGAAATACTCACTGCATTTGTCATTATTATTTTTGGCATCTCTCTGCCTGAGAGCCCTTTTCAACTCTCTAGTTTCAGGATTCCATTTCTTACTCATATGTACAATTGCAAACAAAAGGGCATGTTATTTAACATTTGGAGTTTAGATTGCACTGATGGTAATGAATTGCAAAGTATTACATTTCCTTCAAAAATATTACTCATTCAAGATTGAAAACAATTCTCAGTATCCTTTTTTTAAAAATGAATTTCATATTGAAAATATAATACTATGACATTTAGTCATTTATTTCTTAATTTGATTCATTAAAGGAAAATGACATCAAATTATATCTTTATAAAAGTAAGACTACTTTGTTGAATGGACTAGACTAGAGGGACACTGAAGGAGTAACTAGTAACTTTTGCCTTTCTACAAGACGATACAAACTATTCAGAACATAAACTATTCCATACAGATGAAAATCCATTCGAACTTTATATTAACATGAAGTCAGTACAGAATATAATATGACCAAGTTCTATCTTGGATCCCATCCAGTGGGATTTATTGAAGAAACATTATAAAACTCTGTCACCTATATAGCTTCCTGTGACTTGAGTTCCAAAATAGTGTTGTAATAAGATTACAACTGGTATTTTTCTATTTTAATAAGAAATTATCTTATGGCCTACCTCTGAAACCAGTGAATAAATTACTGGACCAGGAGTCAGGAAGACCCAAATTCAAATCTATACTTAGATGCTTAGTATTTGCATAATCCTGGACAAGTCACTTAACTGATATCTGCCTCAGTTTTTTCATTTGTAAATGAGGCTAATAATAGAATTTACCTGCCAAGGTTATTGTGAGGATTAAATGAGATAATAGTTATAAAGTACTTAGTGCAGTGCGTGCTTTGTACTTAGTAAGTACTTAATAAATGCTTGTTTCCTTCTTTATTGGATGTTATTAGTTCACTTAAACATTTATTAAGTACCTTGTATGCAATGGACTATTCTAAATTTAAGAATATAAAGAAATAACAGTCCCTGTCTGCAAGAAGTTTTTAATCTAATAGGGACTGCGTTTGGGAAATGGATGTGTGTGTATGAAAATATAAGAAAAAAAATTGGTAAGTGTAAAGGGAAGGTTGAATCCAACTTTCTATATGAAATTTGATAATGAAGAGAATTAGGGAAGGTCTCATAGAGGAATTAAACTCTTGAAGTAATTATAATTAGAGCTGGACCTTTACCAAAAAGAATAATTTCCACATATGGAGAAGTTGAAGGACATGTTAGAGATAACAAGGTTTAAAAATTTGAGGGAAGGAAGGGCAAGACAAGATTGGTGAATAGTAAGAAATCCATAGTGTAGTACAGAGAGAGGGGGTCATGACAGTTTTTTCAAGCTTTGGCTGAGTTCTGAAATCAGTTAGGAGTTTAGAATCTTGAAGGAAAGTTTCAGTTGGTTTGGGGATCTCGTGGAGAGAGAGTCAGACCAGCTGAGCTGCTTCCTTGCCTATCTGAAGAATTGAAATTTAGCCTAGCTTTGGAATATTTATTTAAGAATTGTTAGTTTAGATAAACCCTTTGTATCTTCATACCCTACCTTATTCCTACCTTCCTTCCCTTACCTTATATGTCTGTGGAGTGAATAAGGAGAGTAAATTAGAGAGTAGTTCAAATCTGTGAGGGGTTTAACTATAATTTGACAGTATTTTATCTAAAGAAGTTGGTTAGTCATCATTTTATTCCCTTCAGACATCAAGAGCACCTTGGGAGCTGAGCTAAGGCAGGACCTTGCTCAGACTCCATCTCTGCCTCCCTTCCCCAACCTGAGGTTTCTTTAAACAACTGTTAGGGCTTCCTCAATCCACTTTTCCTGACAAATTATCCTTAAAGACAATAAACCCTTGTGTGTTTCAACAGACCTTTTAGTTATTTTGTCAGTTAATTAGTAAGAGAGGGAAGAAGAGGGAAAGAACCAACATACTCTGGGCTTGAAGGGAAGCCAGGTATCCATCTTGAAGGAAGGTGTAACTTCAAAACAAGTCCCTTCCTGTGAAATTAACTAAAGCCCATAGTTAATTTCAGTTCAGTCTACTTCCCTACTTTGTCTTTAGTCTAAGTCCTAGTCTATAAGCCCTGCTGTCCTTGCCTGTTTAGATTAATTCCTCCTCTCCCTGAAAATCTTTGTTATCTTTAGTGCTATACTCCCTTCAGCCCCATATTATATCCTGAATCTCCCTATTCCAGCCTACTTGTAACCCATATTACTTACCTAGCAAGTCCTTGACAACCTCCCTTCAAAATCCCCTTTTACCACACACTTTTCCTCAAATTCTCCCCATAACAATAGATATGAAGATGGATTAGAATAAGATAAATATAAGAAGGTAAATTGGAACCAAATTGTTAAAAAGCCTTGAATGTCAGCCTAAGAAATTTATATTTATTCAGGAGGCAATAGAGAGTCAAAGGGATCCCTCTGTAGAAGGTTTTCCTTAGTCCCCCAGCCCCTTTAGGCTTCCCACTTGAGATGATGTTTCTTTTCACCTTTATATATCATGTATGTATCTTTTTATTGATATGTTGTCCCCTGTTATAATGTCAGATCTTTGAAGGCAGGAACTTTGCTGTGGGAGCACATTGTATCTTCAGCTCTTAGCACAGTGCCTGGTACATAGGAAACATTTAATTAGTGTTGCCGATTTATTCATTGGTAGGACATCCCAAAAGCAGATAGCTGGAGCTGTATCACAGGGCATTTCTTATGTTTCACTGGCCTTGGTGGAAAGCCCCAGGGTCACAATCTTCTTTATACCCTTTTGGTTACGTATACCGCAGGAGTCAGTCAGTCAGTTGGCTTGCATTTGTGCTCTAAGCATCTCTCCCTTTAATTGTGTGGCTTCTTCCAGGACTTCCATTTAAGAATCCTGCCCAAGTCAGACTGCATTCAGAACTTCCTCTGCCACCTCCCTATGCTGGATACCTTTGTCTCCCCTCTCCTCTTCAGAGTCCTTTTATGTATTGTCTTCCCAATTGAATGTAAGCTCCTGGTGGGATTCTCAGGGCTTAGTATGGTGCCTGGCATATAGTAAATATACTTAATAAATGCTTGTTGACTGACTGCAGGTTCTTGGCATTGAGTCTGAGCAGTAGGTGTGTGGCTCTTGCTCACTTTGATATTTCAGTAGATTTCTACTGCTGCTGCTAACCTGGCCCCTATCAGCCAGCTAGAAAGCAGTGCTGGTTCAGGGTGACAGACATGTATACTTCTCTTTGGTTTGGCACTCCTGCTCTGGTTATTCTTCTGCAAGCTTCAGACTGGGCTAGAAGCTGGTACTGAGACCCTGCTTTGCTCCCTATGTCCTGAGCCTCACAGCTGCTGCTTCCTTCTGAAACTGTCCCTTGGTGATACTTTAACAACAACTGGCTTGGGCTGCACTTTCAGTTTAATAAGACCAAACCAAGTTTTTAGGAAAATTCATCTATTTGGCATGAATTGGATGAATTGGAAAGTGGAAACCAGGAAAGGAGATGCTGAACTTCAGGGGTAAAGTGTTACATAAGCTGTCATGCCAGACAGTTATTATATTGGTTAATTAATTTATTTATTTTAATCCTTGTCTTCTGTCTTGGAATGAATATTGTGTATTGGTTCCAAGGCAGAAGAGTGGTAAGGGCTAGGCAGTGGGGGGTTAAGTGACTTGCCCAGGGTCACACAACTAGGAGGTGTCTGCAGCCAGATTTGAATCCAGGAACTCCCATCTCTGGGTCTGGCTCTCAATCCACTGAGCCACCTAGCTGCCTCGATGTATTGACTATTTTTGCTTAACTGTTTTTCTTTGTTGCAAGGGTAAATCTAATGATGAGGGGGCGATGGGGCGTATTTAGAAGTGATTATGATATAAAAACAAAGGACATAAAATTAAACTTTTAAGTGTAGATAGGAGTTAGGAAGACCCATTAGAATATTTCTTTTAGTAGTCCCAGTGGGCAGCAATATGGATCTCCATCAGAGAAAATGAATTAATGAGCTCTTAGGCAAACAAGAATATTGTGCTGAGGACAAGAAGACCCTACTATTAACTAGTAATAATAATATTGTTCAGTTGTGTTCAACTCTTCATGACCCCATTTGGGATTTTCTTGGTGAAGATAGTGGCGTGGTTCATCATTTCCTTCTCCAACTCATTTTGCAGTTAAGGAAACTGAGGCAAACAAAGTTAGTGCCAGGCCTGGCACTCTATCCATTGAGCCACCTAGATGCCCTAATAATAATTATATCAAACCAAAAAAAGCCCCCCCACATAGTAAAAAATTACTATGTTATTTAAAAGTCTTACATGTTACTTTAATGCCAGACTCTTCCAGGTAACCTTGGACAGTTGTTTAGCATTAGAAGTATATTTAAAGGGGCAGCTGGGTAGCTCAGTGGATTGAGAGCCAGGCCTAGAGATGGGAGGTCCTAGGTTCAAATCTGGCCTCAGCCACTTCCCAGCTGTGTGACCCTGGGCAAGTCACTTGACCCCCATTGCCTGCCCTTACCACTCTTCCACCAAGGAGCCAATACACAGAAGTTAAGGGTTTAAGAAGAAGAAGAAGGAGGAGGAGGAGGAGGAGGAGGAGGAGGAGGAGGAGGAAGAAATATATTTAAATTGAGCTGTCTACTAGAGACTAATTTTTAAAACTTGATTTTATCTTCTACTCAAACTGTAAGTTAATATGAGAAAGTGGAGTCCCCATGACTTCCTTTCTAGTTATCTGAGATTGAGAGGTAGCTATCACTTGATCTTAAATGGAAAACATCTCTAATTAACTTCCCTGTTTACCTAATTCTCGGGAGTATGTAGGGCTAACTTTTTCTGAATCAATAATACACTTACCTTTGAACACTTAGTTCATCTTTGGTAGAGAGCCCCAATCCTTGTAAAATTCATCTCAGTCATATAGTAATGGTGTCTACAGTGGTAGACAGACACTCCCCACCCCCAGGCAGTGCCTAATTAATAATAATAATTGCTCATCAGTAACTGTTTTGATGGGACGATAACCTGAGTAATAGTTGCCCAGTTTGGGATTCTTGCTGGAACACATAGAGCTTTTTCTTCATATATATATTTCCCCTACCTGTCTGTGCTGAGTAAGTTCTGAGAATCTAAGTGTCTAAAACTAGATGTGGGCAATTCTTCCAATCTCAGCAGTTGGTGTGTCTGGCACTGATAAGTTTCTAGTCTGGTTAAGCTTCTGAAACTAGAATTGTTGGAGAAACTTAGTGGGGAGAAAACTCCCCTGTTTTGGGGGCCTGCCCTAAGCCAAACACCACAAGTGCAACATGGTCTCTATGTGATTGCCTTTAAGAAAGAAATGAGTCATAGAGCAGATGGCCCGACAGAACAGATGGTCTTTAAGAGTCCTTGCTACCTGCTTTCTGCTCTTCAGATCCTTACTGGTGTAACACTCCAAATTCAGCAACAACAAAGCTGATGCAAAGAGGGAAAAGTTGAGTAAAACACAGGAAAGTATTTGTCAGCAAAACTAGAGAGCTTAGTGAAAAAGGGGAGTGCTGGAACTGAGTATGAAACTCATAATCCTTTGGGCTGCCGTTCTGTTTCTTTAGATCCCATACATTTCTTAGTAGTAGTTGAAGTTGCTCCTGCTAGGTTATGGAATTTTTTCCTCTTCACTTTTTGAGGGAAATTTATGACAGATGATGTATACTCTGAGAACCCATAACTTTCTGGAGTGTAGGTTCAATTGTAGTTTTTATTTTTCTTTGGTAATTACAGTTTGGGTCCTGATGAGTTCTACTGTTTGGCTTTTTTTCCCCTTCCTCTCAAATTCCATGATTTATATTATTCTTGTCTTCATTTTACAAATGAATCCGGAAAAACTAAGCATGTTTCCATGGTACAAGTAAGTTCTAAACACTATGTGTTCAGAAAGTAAAATCCAACTACTACAGGGAATACTGGGCTCATGGCTTGTAGGGCAGCTCATATTTTCTCAGGAGACAGGTCAAGCTCCATGGCCAGCCAGCTGTCGTATTTCATCTCAGCTTCACCCAATAATCTGCCATAATGAGAATTTGCTGAGACTTCTGGGCCAAATGGAGGCTGACCCCACAGAGGAGTCTCATATGTAACACTGTAAATTTTAATAGAGATCAGATGAGGACCCTTTATAGTCACTGGCACTGCAGGTACAGGGAAGTAAGTGCCTGTATAACAAGATTACAAAGTGTTTCTTGACTGAACTGATAACATTCAGGAACTCTAGTTTTCTTTCTAGTAATGGCTTTATACATCTAAGTATGGATTCTTTCACTTATTCTTTTTTTACTTTCATCCTTCCTCTCCCTATATTTTTTCCACCTCTTAAATTTATTCTTTTAATGCCTGTCACTATCCTCCTACTTTTCTGTTCCTTTTGGAAAATACAACTAGAAAAAATGGGATGATAGATAACTGCATCACTTTGACCTACTCATTTAAGTATATTTCATTTCCTTTTTTCACTCAATCTATGAGTTTTCCCTTCTAACTGTCCATATAAGTTGCCCTTTAAATTAGTGATACTCAAATTATGTGAAAATTTGTTATTACATATAATAGAGCCACACACTTCCTAGTCAAATTGCTATAAGCTCTTACCTTTCTTGGCCTTCTAGATCAGTAAAATTATTCTTCTAAAGTACATATTCAGGTTCAGTTTTATAGTTTTATTTTTTTATTTAGTATTATTTTATTTTCCGTTCCAAATTCTCTCCTCCTCCTTTACCTATTGAGAGGGCAAGAAAAGCAAAACCCATTACAAATCAGGTTCAGCTTTTAAAGAGAGTGTTTCATTCTTAAATTTCCTTTCCCACAGACCTTACTTAATTTAGCCTCTCTTCTTTTTTTATATGGATTTTCATATATCCCTTTGTGCATTGAAGCTTAAATATTAAATAAAATGTGAATAGGGGCCTCATTGAATAATAGAAAATTACAAAGCTCCATATCTGCATAGGAAACTAAGAGGACATGTGCACATCTTAAACTAAAAATCACAGATCTTTTTTTCTGTCAGGGATTCAGAGTCCAACAAAGGTTTCACTTGAATTGTGATGGTCCGGATTTCAGTTATTAAAAAGGGAATGGAGTTATGTTTTGTACTACTGTAAGTTATGTAAGTTAAGAGAAAAGACAGGCTACCTAATAAATTGCATTAATTCCATCAGTTATCACTAAAGAAATAGCTGCCTAATTTAGAACACTATATATGAGCATCTATGATTCCTCACTGACCTTTTCTCTTCTTGCTGAACCTTAGTCACACTATTATGCCAGCAAAGATCCTGGTGAGTCTAAAAGAAAAGACAGATGCCTATGTAGGTTTGTGGAAAAGTAGACCAAGGTCTCAGCTTCAATAATGAGAACAGAACTATTTATCGACTGACTTTAGAAGCACAAGGTTTCCAAGAAAAGTTAGTTTAAAAGAGTTGTGTTATACTGCAGAAAGGTTTTACTACCATGGTACATGAGTTTCCAGAAGAATCAGTCAGTGAATCAGTCGGCAGGCATTTATTAAGTGCCTGCTTCGTTCCAGGTACTTTGCTAGTTTGGAGTTTAATTCAAGCTTACTCTTTAGTTTACTTCTGTTTTCACTGCCAAGAAGTATGGCATTTGCACTGGAAATGGCAGAATTAAAATGGTTACAAAGCTTTGGTCCCTAAGGTAAGGAGACAGGATGAAAACACCCAGTTATCTTTGATGGCTCAAGTCACTTGGCCCAGATGGACTACATATCCTGGGTTGCTAACGTCCGTGCTCTAGTCATCCTCTTCAGTTCCAGCCAATGAGAACTTCAAGTCCCTGGGCTTGGATAGCACACAGCCTTTGCCTTGTATTAGCCAGACCCAGGCCATTCATTTTCTATTTGTGCTGCCAGCTGTGCACACTTACCTTCTCCCCTTTCTAGCTCCTATATGTGTTGTCTTCCTCCGTTAGTCTGTGAATTCGTTGTAGGCAGGAAATGCCTTGCTGACTTGTATCTGTACCCCTAATACTTAGTACACTGCCTTGGCACCTAGTAATTCATAGATGTGATTATTCTGAGACTGTATACTGACAGTGTTGAAAGATTGTGGAAAATGTGAGAGATACCATAGTGTTGAAGGAGAAATATCTTGATTTTTCAATAAAAGAGAAGAAATATTATGCAAATTATTCACCAGTGAATTCTACTTGAATTCTTGGAAAATTCTAGAATAGATCATTAAAGGGATCATGAGTGAACATTTAACAGAGGAAGCAGTGAATATAAGCAGGCAGCTTGGCTTCAAAGACTCATCATGCCAGACTAACATTTCCACCTTTTTTGACAGGATCATTAAAATGGCCAATCTAAGGCTTCCCCCTTAGATATAGTTTGTTTGCCCAGGTTTTTAGCAAAGCATTTGATAAACCATTTCATACTCTTCTTGAAGAATGAGGTTTGGACAATAATACAGTTAGATGGTTTTGAACTGACTAAATGGCCAGACTTAGAGTAGTTAATGAAAAAGAAGATAATGTTTAAAAATGAAACAGGAGGGGCAGCTGGGTAGCTCAGTGGATTGAGAGTCAGGCCTAGAGCCGGGAGGTCCTAGGTTCAAATCCGGCCTCAGACACTTCCCAGCTGTGTGACCCTGGGCAAGTCACTTGACCCCCATTGCCTACCCTTACCACTCTTCCACCTATAAGTCAATACACAGAAGTTAAGGGTTTAAAATTAAAAAAAAAAATAAAAAAAAATGAAACAGGAGTAGTTACTAGTTTAATGTAATCTTGGAATTGTTTCTGTTGGGGTATCTCAGGGATCTGTGCTTGCCTCTGCTATTCAACATTTTTATCCTTAACATATATATACGTGGCATGCTCACCAAATGTATAGATAACAGAGAGCTAGGAATGAAGTGAACACTTTGGAGTCAAGATCCAAAAAGATCTTGACAAGCTGGGGTATTGGTCTATTAATGTAAAAAAAATGATATTCAGTAGAGCTATATGTAAAGTCTGGGGCAGCTGGGTGGCTCAGTGGATTGAGAGCCAGGCCTAGAGACTGGAGGTCCTAGGTTCAAGTCCGGCCTCGGACACTTCCAGCTGTGTGACCTTGGGCAAGTCACTTGACCCCTATCGCCCACCCTTACCACTCCTGGGCTAAGGACAGTCCCTAGCCCGGATGAAAAAGGAGGAGGGTTGGGCGTGGGGCTAGCAACCCCACCCTGTAAAAACTACATCTGCTAAAGAAACTGCAACCTAAAGTAGGGGCAGCTGGGCTAGCTCTGTGTATTAAGAGCCATGCCTAGAGACGAAAGGTCCTGGGTTCAAGTCCGGGCTCAGACACCTCCCAGCTGGGTGACCCTGAGCGACCCATTGCCTACTGGTTGTGGCCCTATGCTCCTAGAATGAAGTCCCAGGATAAAAAAAAAAAAATATGTAAAGTCTTACAGTAGGGTTCAGGAATATTAATTTGCAGGTACTGAGTTGGGGAGAAATGGCTAGATGGAAGTTCTAGAGGGGTTTTGTTTGCCTTTTTTTGCTTTGTTTTTGAAAAAAGATCTAGGGATTCTGGCAGTCTACAAGCTCATTATGAGTCAAGTATGTTGTATGCAGTAGCCAAAAAAAATTATGTGATCTTAAGTTGCATTAAGAGAGGAATAGCTCACAGGAATAAGAAGGTGAGGATTCCACTGCCCTCTGCCATGTTCACACAACATCTGGATTGTGCTTCATTATGGTGCAACAGTTTAAAAAATGCATCAATAGCCCTGTGTAGAATCAAGAGAAACTCAACCAGTATGACTAAGTGGCTTGAGTCTGTGTCATATGAGGATCATTTGAAGGACCTGGGAATATTTAGCCTGGGAAAGAAAAGATGTGGGGAGAATATGATGGATATCTTCAAGTATTTTAGAGTCTGCCATGAGAAAGAGGGGACAACTTAAATTTACTTTTTTTTTCTCTGGGAAGCAAAACCAGTAACAGTAGGTGGAAGAAATAAATTTAGGTTTATGTCAGGAAAAGCTTCCTAACAATTAGAGCTGCCCAAAAATAAAATTAACTGCTTCAGAAAGAAACCCCCAAGATTTGGAGGTTTTCAAGCAGACAGAATGGCCACTTGGGATTGTTATAGTAGGGGTTACTTTGGAGTATCAGCTGGACTAGATGGCTGCTAAGGTGTCATCCAACTTCCAAATTTTTTGGTTCTATATTTTACTATGTGCCTGATAGCTGCCTTGGATTGTTTTTGGTCTCCTGTGTTTGAGCATCTTTGATGAAATTTATCTAGAAATAAGTAAACAGAACAAGAACCTACCAGGGGCAACATGGTGGCTCAGGGGATAGAGAGCTAGGCCTACATATGAGAAGTCCTGGGTTCAAATTTGACCTCAGATACTTCCCAGCTGTGTGACCCCTGGACAAGTCACTTAATCCCAATTGCCTATCCCTTACTGCTCTTCTGCCTTGGGATCCATGCCTAGTATTGATTCTAAGACAAAAGGTAAGGTGGGGTGGAAAAAAGAATCAGCAGCGACTACGAGTGCCCGGTACTGAACCAAGTTCTAGAAATGCAAAAAAGAGGCTAAAGGGTGCCCTTGCTCTTGAGGAGTTCACAAACTAATGGGGGAGACAACAAGCAAACAAATATATACAGACAAGCTATTTTCAAGATAAATAGCAAATAATTAACAGAGGGAAAGGAATATAGTTAAGAGGGGTGTTACGATTAAATTGGATATAGATGGATATATCCAAAAGTATTAATAGTTTATTTAAAGTCATTTTGATAGTTATAGCCACGCACCTGATAAAATCTAATTCAAATCGCCCGCCATTACCTTCTCCCACCTGGCTGCCTTGTAGGAAAGAGTGCAGGAGTCTCATACTGTTGTCTACATAATCACACTTCCTTCATAAGAGGAATCATGGGAAATGTAGTTTCAAAGTCCCCTTAACGTCCACAGGAAGTTTATATCATATATCTAAATATTTAAGCTCAATGAACCCCAAATTTCCACTAACACAAAGATTTGGAAAGGCTTCTGGTAGGGTGAGATTTTAGTTAAGGAGGCTAGTAGGTGGAGATTAAGAGGGAAAATATTCCAGGTATGAGAGACAACCAGAGAAAATGCCCCAAGCCCAAGAGATGGGGTGTGGTATTTATGGAATAGCCAGGAGGCTGGTGTCAATCAGAAGATAATATGGGGGGGGGGGCGGTGTAAGTTGTTAGAAAACTAGAAGGGCAAGAGGAGAGGGTTATGAAGGACTTTGAAAGCCAAACAGGATTTTGTATTGGATCCTAGAGGTAATAGGGAGCTACTGGAGTTTATTGGGGCAGGTGAGGCAGGGAGAATCTGTGAAAGAAGGGATAGGGTGCAAATCATGAATCAATTAGGGTGTATTTTAACATGTTCTTGACATGTGAAGATATTTGTACCAAGTATTTTAAATCTTAACTAGTGGAAATAGTACCAACCAGTTAGGACTTGATATTTTTTTTAACATCAAAGGTAATAAAATTCAAGACAAGCTTCAAAACTATTACACTGTTTTTCTGATGTGAAAAATCTTTGAAAGAACAGAGTATCAGATCTAAGACTAGACTTCAGCCCCTGCTTAAAATGCTGTATCGTTAAGGTCTCTAGTGCTGCACCCTCAGTCTTGAGAGTTGGTTCCAGATAAAAGAGCTTACATTTAGCAGGTTCACAAGCATGTTAAGATTACATAATGCCTATTAACTTTAAATGTAAGCAGTGATTGCAGTTTACAGTTGCTTTGGGTTTATAATGCCCAGTTTGAGAGTGTTGTAGCTTTTTGTACCTAGGTAATAGTTTGATTGGTGCGTATAGATGAGCTCATAGTATGAAAGTCACAAGGCACCACGGACTGTGGAACAAGTTGGATAAGTTCAGGCTTTCATTTTGTGTTATGATAAACTTTTGGAAAGAAACCATAGACCATGGCTCTACATATATCTAAGAAGAAGCCTTGTCCAGGCTCCATCCTCCAGGCTTTTCCAGCAAAATGACTTACTTAGTTACTTGCCAAACACTTTATCATCAGCTCTTATAGTAGATTCAGTCATTTTACCCAGAAAGGGTCACAGAGTTCTAATGTTTATAAAACATAATAAGAACACGTGAAGGAATCTATGAGAAGTATTCACTTTCAAACAACTGATTGTGGGAGGCTTTCTTGGTGATAAAAGACACATGAACAACTGAACACATTTCCTCAGCAGTAGGTAGCATTTCCTGAGAACATGTAGAAGCTCATATATTTGCCATGTTTTCCTCTTTGAAACTGTGTTATCTTTGTGATAGTGATCCATTGCTCCCCTTCTTCATAACTATGTATTAATCAACCTGTTTGCTATGGTAAAAAATCATGGAGCTCAGGAGGCTCTGGAAGATGTCATTAAGAATAAATAAAATTTTCATTGTTTCCAGTGTAGCAGAATATTAATCTGCTAAGTGCACTAGACTAAATTATACATCTGTAGCTGGAAGTCATGGAGCTCAGGAGGCTCTGGAAAATGTCATTAAAAATAAATAAAATTTTGTTGTTTCTAGTGTACCAACTTCCTCCAGAGCAGTGATGGGCAAACTACAGCCCTGTGGCCCCCTGAAATGTTCTATCAGCAACATTATTCTTAATCTGACGAATACAATGAGTAGGATACAATACAAGGAAACTTCGAAAGAGTTGCCTTAGAAACAGACTGACAGATGAGCATTTCCTTTCCTTTGGTCCCCTCTTTTAAAAGTTTGCCCATCACTGCCCTAGAGTGTTTCACATCTTTAATGTAAGTCTTGGTCACATTTGATAGGTAGTAGAAATACTCAGTAATTATATATTATCTTTCATCAAAACTGATCAGAGAGGGCAGCTAGGTGGCTCAGTGGATCCAGGCCTCCAGACAGGAAGTCCTGCATTCAGATATGGCCCATACACTTCCTAGCTATGTGATCCTGGGCCCACTTAATCCAAATGGTAATCCATTATAGCTCTTCTGCCTTGGACCAGTCTTAGTATTGATTTTTTAAAAAGTTTTTCCCCATGGTTACATGATTCTCGTTGTCTCCCTTCCTTTTTCCCTTCCCTCCTAGAGTTGACAAGCAATTTCACTGGGTTATACATATATTATCCTTAGTATTGATTTTAAGACAGAAGGTAAGGTTTTTTTAATTAATTAATTTTAAGAACTCACCAGAGGCTTTATAAACTCATTTATTAATAACCTTAAGCTACCACAGGAATCATTTAGCCTTCATTTAAAGGATGGAAGAGAGTCATAGAGAGCATTTTGACTCATATAACGTATCAATAGAAACAAAAGCTAGAATATTAATCAGCTGTGAATGCATTAGATAAGATAATAGTTCTGTAGCCAGAAGGGATGTCAGATATAATCTTGTTTAGGCCTTTATTTTATAGGTGAAACTGGCCCTGGAACCAATGCCTCTTTTTTAGTTCTTGATGGATTGAAAGGTTTAAATAAGAATTCCTCTTAATAATTGTTTCTGCATTTAGAGATGGAAGCCATCTCTTGTGGAGATCAGCTCTTCAAATAAAGGAGTAATAGAAGGATTTGGAGTTCAGTATAACTAACCATGTGACCTTAGATAAGTCACTCAACCTCTTATGGATTCCTTTCAACTTTAAAACTTTGCGAATTTATAAGACATGTGGAGACAATGCCTGATTTACTATTTGTGTACACAATGTAACACAACATATTTCCTAAAAGAAAGCTGTACACAGGCTTTTAGCCATCTCTCTGATTGAGATTAAACCTACAAGCAGACATGGCTCATCAGCATACGTGATGCCTAGCAGAGGCAAATTTTAAGTGTCTAGATGCTTTTTTTTTTTTTTAATCAGTAGCCTTCCTATCTGCTTTGGAAAGGGTAGGCCATGAAAGACCCCTGCTTTTTGTCCTGGTCTTCTCTCTTGTAGTCAAGGAGCAACCAAACCAAAAGGCAGCAAAAGAGACTTGAGACACCTGGACCGCTCAGAAATAATGAAATGGCAAGCCAGGGAGGAAGGAAGCAGGGGGTGTGCTCAAGCAAGATATGACTTGAAGTGAAAGAAATGTTCACACGTTGTTATCACACATAGACACACCAGCTCCTCCCTGAGGATTTTTTAGCTCACTGTTTAGGACAGCTTATCTATGTGTAGTAGAGCGGGTGACAGTGTTTTACATTGTCCATTTTGGAATCTGTGTTCCTTTTCTTGGTGATAATCTTAGATATGGTAGTATTTATACCTTGAAAGAAACAAATTAGTGGTTTCCAAACTTTTTTTTTTTCACATCTAAGAGTAAAAAAATTTGAGCATACAACCGCAACATATATATGTTAAATTTGTAAAAATGAGATACATTTGTAAAAGTACTATTTGTAAATATATATGTGTGTGTATTATAAAGCTTACCCAGAATATTTAGGGATTAAATAGAGCTTAAATAATATTTGGTCCTGGATTCAGTGAGGAACCTTTAGAAATTATTAGTTAAGGGGTCAGACCTGCTCTTTAGAAAGATCACTTTAGCAGCTATATGGAGGGTGAACTAGAAAGGAAGGAGCTTGGAGCAAGAAGGCCAATTAAGAGACTATCACAATTATCTAGACACAAAGCAATAAAATTCAGATCTAGCATAGGATCTTTTTGAGGAGAGAGAAGGAAACAAAAGCAAGAGATGTTGTAGAGGGGGAAATAATGAGATTAGGTAACTGGTGGGCTGTTTGGGGAGATTGAGGGACTGAAGGATGCCCCTGAGACTAGGGATGTGTGAGCCTGGTGGTGTCCTCAACATTAATGGAGAAGTTTGAAGCTGGGTAGCCTTGGGAGAGAGAGAATGAACAGTGGAGAACTCAGTGCATGGAGACCTGCTTGTCTTGTGCAGCTTAAAATGAAAAGAGGTTTGGGGGTGGAGGAGAAAGGAATACTCTGATTCTTTAATCATCATTGGCCCAGAGCAGAACTTCCCTCTGAGAGTCACCTGCCACAACCCCAGATGTTCAGGGAGAGAGATTTTCCCACTGATGCCTTAGAACTGTTGCTGTGGGTGCCCAGGGTGCAAATAAGTCATGAGTCCTCTAAGGGGCTGGCACCCAACTCAGAAGGGATGAGGTCGGGCAATTGTATAGCAGAGAGATAATAAATATTGGAGATAATTGGTGAGCCAGTGTAGTGGGGCTTTGTTGGAGACAGGCTCTATGGCACTGTCACAGAAAGGGGTCTCCCCCATCATTGTGGGCTGTTCCCACATCCCTTGGGAGGCCTCCATGGCTTTCTTGGTTAGAGGACCAAGGTCACCAACTTGGAGAACCCTGACCTGGATCGTGTAGTTCATTTGAAGTACAGATAAACTAGAAGCCAGGGAGGTAAAAATAACTTTCCCAAGGTCACATGAGTAGTAAGTGATGGTACTGGGCTTCGGACTCGGGATTTCTAATTCTAGATCTATTAGTCTTTTGATATACCACGCCTGTAGTATAGAATATTACAAGAACCAGCTTGTATTCCTACCTCATTGTATGTAAAGATGAGATCTCAAATTGCTGTGTCTAAGATAAGGACCTCAAAGCCAATTCATTCCTGAATATTGATCTGCCAGTTAAGAGATTTTTAGAGTTTGAAGGACTCTCAGTAGCTACCTAGTCCAGTTCATCCCCCAAAGAGAATTGCCACTGTATCATCACTGCAGCATGCTTTTAAACTCTATCACAGCAGCGATCATCCAGACTCTGACAGAAGCAGGACCTCCAGGGAGAGGAGAACCTTCCTTCCATGGTGGTCATATCTACTTTGGAATAGCTCAGAATAGATGAAATGATACAGTTCTTTGAGTGCTTATGTTAATGTTAGTTATTATTGTCACTCCTACTTCTACAAAGTTTTTTGTGACATCAAGCCTAAATGTGTCTCTGCAAATTCTACTCTACAACCATTCTCGTTGTCTTCTGGATGTTATCCAGTTTTTACATGTGATGCTCAGAACTGAAAGAAGTACTCAAGATGTGGCCTGACCATGTAGGCCCAGTCTCTGGGATCTTTCCAGTACCAAAGCACACCTTGGCCATTATAACCCTACCACAGAGTCTAGTTCTGCCACAAACATGCAAGGCCCTGCGTATCTCCTCACCTAGCTGCTGTGGACATACTCTTGCACTAAGCATTCCACTGATAATTCCATAACTTCCTTCTGTAGAATCTCTTTTCAGCAAAGTGATTCCCCACTTCCTTTATCAGAAACTGACTCTCATAATTCTCCAGGGGGCCTCTGCATCTCTCCAGGCCTGGAGATTCTGAGCTTCTTCCAGTAGCCTTGATGAATACAGTTTTAGATACTGCATGTTGGGCAAGACCCATACACTAACCCTTAAATTCAAGTTTTTCTTTTCAGGTTTTAGGGAACTAATCAGGAATTGCTATCTCTTCCTTGTCTCTGTCATTTCCCTGAATCTACCCATTCACCATGCCCTCAAACTCTAGTTAGGAGATTTAGGGTGGAGAGAGGAAGATGGTGCAGCATCACAATGAAATCTTAAGTTTATACCAAGTTTGTTAGTCTCTTACTAAAGGGATCAATGGGCTTGACTAGAGGCTAAAAGCCACCATTCCTTAGGCTCTCCACCTGTCTAACTATAAGAAGACACAGCATGGTTCTTCAGATGTATGGATCATTGCAGTACTATGTCACAATCAAGAAATTAAAGCTTAATTTGGTTTCTCAGATTAGCTTATAGATTGTACTTTTTTTTTTAAACCCTTAGAATCAAAACTATGTACTGGTTCCAAAGCAGAAGAGGGGTAAGGACTAGTGAATGGGGTTAAGTGACTTGCCCAGGGTCACACAGCTAGGGAAGTTTCTGAAGCCAGATTTGAACCTAGGACCTCCTATCTCTAGGCCTGGCTCTCAATCCACTGAGCTACCCAGCAACTTCCCCCCTAGATTGCTAATGTTTTTATAAGACGAGCTGATTTTATATAGATTGACAAACACAATTAGCATTTTAAGAGAGTAGACCCTTACTGGACCCAGTGAAGGCATTTCTCTCTTTTTTTCATATGAAGATTTTTTTAATATTATTTAAGCCAAATAATAATGGCAGGGAATACACTGTGTGGCCCTTGGATCCATCCCAGCCAAAAGCCAGTAAGAGATTTTACATGATGGCAAATAAAATGGTTATTCTTAATCACATTAATATAATTTACCCTTTTAGAGCAACATTCGTTCCAAAGTATTTTGCAAGAGCATTTTTGTTGTTGTTCAGTCATTTCCAATTTTTCATGACCCCATGGACCACAGCATGCCAATACCATCCATGAGTTTTTCTTGGCAAAGACTCTGGCATAGTCTGCTATTTCCTTTTCCAGTGGATTAAGGCAAATAGAGGGTGACTTGCCCAGAGTCACACAGCTAGTGAGTGTCTGAGGCCAAATTTGAACCCAGATCTTCCTGACTCCAGGCCCAGTGCTATATCCACTGAGCATTTGTTGGGATTCCTTCTCTCAGGTGATATTGTAATGGGGAATAATCAGGGAAGTAGGCTTAAATATTTAAATGTGGGTCCAGAAGGGAGAGAGGGTGACAGGAATGACAGATGACAGGACCAAACAAGGTAGGGAGACCAGGTTTAACTCTTGGGGGTAACTTACTGAAGTGGCCGTTGGGCCCAACTGCCACTCTGTAGTATCTAGACTAGGCCTACGGAAACCAGCAAAGTAAAGGCAAGAGTTTTATAACATTTTTAATTAGGGACAACTAAGATAAAGGATGGGAATAGGGGTAACTACACTCTTCAGACTAGGGCAAACCCAGGGTCAGGGAAGGGACTTATCTACACTAACTGAGACCTAATCAAGGCAGGGCCCAGAGAAAAGCAGGATTGAAGTGGATATCCTCACAACAGTGTTCAGCCTCGCTCCAGTGGTTCTGTTCCTCCAGGACCACCTGCTGTACTCTTCCAGGTGGGTAGATTCTGGGAGCTGACCCAGCCCAAGTAGACCTGCAACTCAGGTTGGGATTAGCAGTCTCCACCAAAATCTCCCACAAGTAGGTGACGGTCTTTCCACAGGATCTCTGGTAAACTGAAGTCTCCTAGTTGGCAGTTGCTGCTTGCCCCAAACACCATGCAGTCTCTCTCAGTGAGCAAGAAACACACTTCCTGCTTCTTCATCCCATTTTGGAATTCTCCAGCCCTTCCTGCTAGGTCCACATAAACTATAAGTAATCCTCACAACAATATGGATAATTGTATTCTATTACTGGAAAGCATGAATGCTTCCCTCTCCTAATTCAGATTCTCTCAGTATGGAAGCAGTGAGGAATCATGGAAAGAGAGGTCTTAGCACGCTGCTAGTGAGAGCGGTACAAAAACAAAGGAAAAATAATCCGCGTCGCCAAGGAGGGAGAGATCACACATGTGTACACACAAATACAAAACATGCACATATACATACAAAACCACCTATAGACATGTGCCAAACCACATATATGTGTATGTGTGCAAAATCTGGTGCATGTATATACATATGCACACAAAACCACATGTGTGCAAAGTCATGTATGCACATGTGTGGAACTGTACACGTTGCAAACCACATCATGCATTCGTGCAGGTCAAGATAATTTGTGCATGCATCGTGTGCAGGTCCATATACACATGTGCAAGCCACACACACATTCATGCAATACCACCTGTGTGTACCCAGGCGTGTTCACCATGTCCGTGTGTGCAGAGGGCTTGGAGGACCCTGAGGCAGGGGGAGGACCAAGGAAAGGCCTCACACAGAAGGCGATGCTGCGCCGTGTCTGAGAGGAGGGGGGGAGCTGGCGCAGGCACAGAGAAGAGCATCCCGGCCCACTGGCCAGACCCCAGGGCACAAGAGTGGAGCACTGCGGGGCAGGAGAGGAGGCTGGGGCTTCCCAGGCCTTTGTATGTACCAGGGAGCCACGGGAAGTCCCTGAGTCGGGCAGTGACGTGATGAGGCCCGCCTTTGTGCTGACCATGCTGGCAGCTCTGTGCTAGAGGGCTTGGGGGGAGCAAGAGCACTAATCAGCAGGCCCTGGCAGGAGTCAGAGCGAGAGACGAAGTTCTGAATGAGGGTGAGCTAGAGAAGGGGACCGAGCTGGAGACACTGGAGGAGACACGGCCAGATTGGGCAGGAATTCTTTCCATAGGATGGACGAAAAGGATGGCACCAAGACGGCGGCCATGAGCATCCTCCCACTCAGCTCAGGAGATGAATGTGCCAGCGCCGTGGTGAGAGGAGTTGGGTGAGTTTCACTTCCTGGTGGCTCTCTCAGACTGGACATCGCAGCAGTTTCGGGGCTGCTCTGGGCAAGGGGAGAGCCCTGGACGGATGGGATCCTTCCTTTCATCCTCATTTCACAAAACAGTCACCCTCCCGATGACCACCCCAGCAATGATTTTCTTGTCAGCCAAGTGTACCTTCTGCTTATACCGCTTCATTGTATAGCAGGCAGGGGTTCAGCGATTAGAGTGCTGGCCCAGAGTTGGGAAGGCTTGAGTTCAAATGTAGCTCTGATACTTACTAGCTGTGTGACCTTGGATAAGTCCCTTCATACTGCTTCAGTTTCCTTATCTGTAAATTGGAGATAATCAATCTGTTATACAAATGCTAACTCTTATTGTTAATTGTTATTATTATGGTGTATCATTCATTTATTCAATGAGCACTTCCAAGTACCAAATCTATGGATGTTATGCTAGAAGCTAGGTCTGAGGATATGAAGGGTAGATAAGAAAGAGTCTTGGCCATCATCAAACTTCCAGTCTAACAGGGGAAGAAGACTCAAGCACATGTAACTCTAAGATAAATATTTCATGATAGATCCATTAGAAAGCATGTCAGAGTCAAAAGGAAAGTTCTTTCAGTCTTCGACCCTAATCCAACAAAACTGGAGAAGCTGCAGGCATCCGTTATCTTTAATGAAAGTCATAAATGTTTATTTAATTGAACATAACTGAACATATCCAGGAACTTCAGAAAGAACTCTGCATAGTAATATCTACCTGATCTAGCAGACCAGTTTTTCTGAAAAGCACCATTTTTGCTGGGTCACTGACACCCCTTGGTGACTGCCTCATTGAGGAGCGTGAGAAATTCTCTGGAGTTCAGAAACAAAAATGACATGCTTGATGGTTTATCTGTCATAGCCACAACCCAGAATCTGTGGGAATTTGGTTTCCAAGTTGTTCTCAGATAATGTATGTGTTACATTCCTCAAGATGACCAGGAGTGAGTTTTGACTCTACTAACATTAATGTTCACAGCTGAATGGGGTATTGGGATGTGATATTTGCCCATCTCTGCCTACTGTTCATCTGTCACTTGGATTTTTTCTTTGTGGCAGATCTTGGCCTAAGAGTCTGAGCTTCCTTGTAAGATATCAGAGATCCATACCTTGCTTTTCATTCCAGCTATTTTTGCCCTATTTCAGACTCTTCTCTCCTCTCTCCTGTTCTCTTAGAGGAAACAGACTGCCCTATGTCTAGTTTTTCCCATTCCAGTCTGTCCTAAACACTGATTCCAAAATAATATTTCTAAAACACAGATCTGAGCATGTCACTTCCCATGCCAAAAACTTTTTAACATTTCCCATTATCTTTTTAATAGTCAGACACCTTAGCCTGACATTCAAGTCCCTTACAGTCAACCCTATCATGCCTCTCTGTCTGTAGTATTCCACTCATCCTTCATATTAACCCTTCACAAGTTAGTTTGAGTTACTGTTCATCCCCCAAACAAGCTCTGCACATACTTGATTTTATGTCTTTGTTCAGATTATTCCTTCCATCCCCAAATCTCCTTTCCCCCACCTCTCTATCCTTGACTGTCGCATTCAGTTCAATTCAAACATTTATTAAGTACCTGCTGTGTTCTGGGCACTGGACTAGGGACAAAAATGAAAAGCTAAAATTCATTTGTAACAAAAATATTACCCATTTTCCAAAGCCCAGGTCAAAAGTGTCCCTTTTATGAAGCTCTCTCTGATCATCCCTATCTAGAAATAATCTCTCCTTCTTCTATATTTCTCTAGTCCCTTGTGCCCTCCTCAGGATGTCTTTTGTTGTATCTGTCCACCACTCCTAAATGGGAAAGGGGCATGCATGTCCTTACTCATTTTGTATCCTTTATAGCTTCTTACACCTAATTAGGTGATCAGTAAGAGTTTGTTTAGTTGAATTAATAGAGTTGTACTTCCCAAGTGTCATCATTTACTATTGATCATTCCAGCATCCATGACCTCAACAATAAACCAAATGTGAAATAAAATCTTACTAGCTCATATAAAGGGGACAAGTTCGCTATTTTTGGAATTTAGTCAAGTATTTCTATAGTTTTTTCCAAAGAACTAGAGCATGAGGATCTGTTTTTTGATCATGGATCAATTTTATAAGTGTGTTAGCTAGCATCTAACTGAAAGATTAGGACAGAGAGCAGATGAACAATTGTCCTGTTAAAACATAAGTTACTTTTTTATGGCACCACAATAACTGCATAGTTCTAACATAAGTGGCTACTATCATCCTGATTCCCTTGGAATTTAAAATTATGTCGAGTTATCACTTCCTTGGGTTTGTGGGGTTCTTTGTTCATATGCATCGGGTTCTCGGAATGGAAATTTCTCAAGATATCCACAATGGTGCAGAGTCCATGACCACAGGCCTCCTTCTTCATCTCCCAGTGCCTATGTGTAAATCCACTAAGCCAAAGTAATTTCCATAGTTGTCAATTCCTCCTTCTGTCTACTCAAGTATATCCCTGCCTCAAAATCCCAGTTGTACTTTCTTAACTGAGCAACTGGGGCAAGTAAATCTTCCATTTTTATTAGGCATCCTCTCCAGTTTGATTACAAACCATCTCACCCATCTTTTCTAATGTTTCCTCTTTCAGAATGCTTTGGTCAGGATAGATTAATTTTTGTGAACTGAGACAGATGGCTTTTGAGGGATAATTTTGTCAAATAAGAACCAGTGACTTCAGTTCCAAAATTATTTCAAATAGTCTCCTTCTAAATACAATTGTAGTCCTTTCTTTACTGTAATATGTTTACAGGATGGTGCATCACACATACACATAAGGTTGAATTGAATTAAATTTAAATAGATGACCTTGTCCAAAAGATATACTTAATGATTTTCTTTTTTTTAAAAGGAATAAAGTCCTATATGGCCAACACCTCATTAAACTGCAGTTAAGAATGAGATGAATTAACCATCTCAGATGCTTAAGACATATGTGGCCTTTTGCTTCCAAAGTCTTGTTAATGTAGTTTGACTGCATGCAGAGCTGCATGTTGCAAAGCTTAAAGGGAGCAATAAAACTATTTATAAATCCAGACACCTTTACAGGAGACCCGTTTCCTTGGTTTCACTTATGTAATGCTGCAAAATGATCAGCTGTAGGTAACTGAGGGAAGTAAACACAAGGAACTACTCAGTATCTAAGCTTCTCTGGACATTATGTGATTGAAAAGCAGCCAAGTCTAATGCAGACTGAGAAGTGCTGATGTTTCAGTGGAGAAAATGAGGCTCAGAATAGCAGTGTCTCAACGATACTGGCCTTCAGAATGTTTAGTCACTTGTGAGTTGGGCTCCCAGCCTCTTTATTCTCCCTCCTCCCTGCCCTGGCCACTTATACTTTACCAGTATGGAGATTAACATCAGATTCGAATATCATGCAAGCAGCTTGTGCATTGGGGCTAGTTGGGGACTTTGTAGTAACAACAGCAGGAAAGGGCCCATACCATTACAGTGCTTTGCTTAACCTAACTCACACAAAGCATAAAATACTTTGACATAATTTATCACCTTCATTGGTCTTTTCATGACATCCTGTCATTCATGTTCTTTTTTTTTTTTTCTTGCCATCTATTTTCTAGTCACATAATTTATTGGAGCAACTTCTTCATAACTTTCTTTTATCTGTTATGGATCCTGAGAGAAAAAGGTTGGAAAGTCTGAATTGTTGGCAATAGTTACTAATGGTGGTATTTAGTGTGTGGACAATAATAAGTGTTTGTCTACTTTTTACACTTTCTTTTTCTTCTTTCGTGGGCCTAGCCAGTCAAATCTTCCTCTTACTGAACTCTTCTGCTACCTGAAATATTGATCTAAATCTCACTAATATAGACTTTAAATCATTATCTACCCCTAAGTTCAAGTTTCTTGCACAGAGAAACAATTTTTTATAGTACTGGTAACATTCACTTATCAAATATATTAAAAGCAGGACAGATGAACTGTCGAAACAGGAAGTTAACACTGCTGGCAGTAGTCCTAACCAGTTCTTCTCCCATTAAGAGCCTGCCAGTAATCAGCAACAAGGAGTGTTTGGGATGATGATCTCAGACTGGATTTCATAGCATAACTGTAGAGCAATTGGACTACATGGATCCTAAGGACTTTTACAGCCCTAGATCCTGTTAACCTTTGATCTTGTTGTATTGTCCAGTAGCATGGGATAGAGCACCAACCTGAAACCAAGAATATCAGGGTTGAAATTCTGCCTCCTATTAGAAACTGTTGGCAAGCCACTTAATATCTCTGCTCCTCAGTTTCTCCACCTGTCAAATGAGGGTAGTAATTTAATACCTACTTCATAGAGTTGCCTGAGATTCAAACAAGAAAATGTAGATAACATGATTTCAAAACGTAAAGCATTATATAAATGTCAGCTCTCTTCATGATAATTACTTGTTTTTGGAAGAAGAGGAGGAAAAGAAGGAGATGGATCTTAGTGGCACAGCAGTGAAACTGAAGAATCAGGTTATGTGGCATGACATTCACCTCTTTGTGAGTATCTCTGAGAATATTCTTATGCCTTAGACTTTGTGGCCAGTTTCTTGGGGTCTCAAGATAAAGGATACAACAAAGGCAGGGGCATTGATGACACGGTTATAATTAGTGATAATTGCATCCTTGGAAATGTTTCTTGACCTCTTCCTTTATTCTCTTAGACTTGAACCCAAAGTAGAAGGGACTTGACAAGAAAGTCTCCAGTTTTATGGATTTATTGTAAATTTATTAAGTTTTATAGTAATAAGTGGTATTATTGATATAACCCTACTCCAAAGGAAATTTGAGTTTTGTTTTGATAAGGCAGTACATTTATGCTAGCTTCAAACTGTTTTTGCCTATTTTAACACCACAAATATTCTATATAGTTATGGAATTAATATATGAAAAATAATTTGTGAATGTCCACTTACAGAGAAAGAACTGATAATTAGAAACAAGAAAGACCTGATTTTATATGTGTGTGTGTGTGTGTGTGTGTGTGTGTGTGTTTAATTGGGTAGTGCCTTCTGTATTGCAGGAAGGGGATGGATGAGATACCTGGAAATAAATTCTATTGAAAAAATAAATAACACCAAGATTATTTCAAATTGGCTTGTTTTTAGATATTGATTGAAGTAATCAACTATAACTTGGTATTTTTTTAAAACACCTCAATATAAAGGAAATTAATAGCATGCCTTCTGATCTCTTTTTGTCTGTTGCTCTTCCAAAAGTTTAAGATAAATGTAGCATTTTTCCACACTTCTACACAGCTGTGCTCTCAGTTAATAAACATTTCAAAAGCATAGGCAGAAATCCTGAGGAGGAATAGCCAAGTCCCAGAGAGAACTAAAGATTTTTAAGCACCAGAAGTATTAAAACAGTTATGGAATTATCCAGTTTAACTGAAAATAGACTTATTTCGTTTTAGGTAGAAGTATCGTATATTATACGATATGAAGTCATTCACCAAGTCCTTCATACTAGTCATTGAAGAAATAGTTGTCTCCAAGAGAAGCAGGGATGGTACAATGGAAAGAACCTCAGACTAAGAACCAAAACATCTAGGTTCTAATCCCAGCTTTGTTAATTTCTACTTTGTGTTCTAGAACAAGTCACTTCCCCTTTCTGGGTCCTAGTTTCCTAATTTGTAAAATAAATGGACTGTACTAGATGATAGCTAATTCCACCTCCAAGGCAATATAATATTCCTATGTGACTTGTTTTTGTGAGAAGATGATTTTTGTAGGGCTACTATATGTACCTGATCCCCAGTTTTTATTTACTGCTATGTAAATAAACCACATGTACATAGGGATAGGTATGTTTTCTTCATTTCTTTTACTAATGTATGACCATTCTGCCTCCTCACCTTGAGGGTAAGCTTCTCAGGATCAGTGATCACCATTTCTTTCATAATTCCCTGTAAATCCAACTGTTGGGCTTCCCCCTATTTCCCTCATTCATCATATCGGTTGAGTATCTGATTTTCAGGACATCTAAGGTGGTCTTAATCTCCTATCCAAGGGTCCTTTTTACCTGTTCAGTCTAGTTATAGGTGATGAGACGAACACAGGAGGTTAGAGGGGCTTTGCTCCAGGATGCTCTCTTGGTTTAGGAACCTTCAGTGCTGAAGAGCCCACTGTCTGTCTCCCACGTCAGCCCATTCTATACTGGACACCTCTAATTGTTAATGTTTGTTTCCCCCTCCCCCCCCCACCTCAAGCCAAAATCTTCTGTGAGGAAAGGCATACATGGAAACCAATATCATTGAATTTGGCTTCACATTCCTGGACTTATCCCATTGTGTACTGGCTGCCCCAGACCACATGACCCTTCACTGCTGCTGAGTTCTGGTCACTGTTGTGTCCTTCTTGCAAAATAGCCTTCCATACCTCTTACAGGTTCATATCCCTGATGTCTTGTCCTCTCAGCCTCCCTCCTCTGTTCCCTAGCCTAGGCTTCTTGCCATCATATTTCTTATTAATTCATGTTCTTGGATACCTCATTATTTTGTCAAGGTTACCTTATTCTGAGGTCAGAACTAGAAGGAAACTCAGAGGTCCCCAAGTCCAACCTGTACCTGCACAAGAATCCCCTCCTCAATATAAAGGTGGTTATCCAGCTTGGATGCTTAGAGGCCTTCAGTGAGGAAGAGCCCATTGTCTATCTCCCACATCAGCCCATTCTATATTGGACACCTCTAATCGTTAAGAAGGTTTGGTTTTTTCCCCCCTACCTCAAGCCAAAATCTTCATCTAGACAACTTCTACCCATTGCATTGAGATCTGTCCTCTGGGACCCCATGGAAAGGCAGATGTCCTCTTGGCCCTGCCTCTTACTCCTCTTATGACCCTAGCCAACCACAAAGTCCACATCTGTAAGGTTAGACAATGTGTTAGAGTAGAAAAATCAGTGGGCTTCAGCTTCAAACTCCATTTCTATATCTGACACCTCAGGCAAGCCATAAATCCTGGTAGGCTTTTGGCCTGGAGTCAGAATATTCCTAATTATGGGGGCCACTGAATCTGGTCTATCTTCTCTTTTCCCTTTATACTCTCTCATTTAGTGATTTCAGAAGTTCCAGTGGATTCAGCAATTGTCTTCTTTCTGGAGATGATTCCCATATCTTTGTATCGAGCCCTAATCTGTCTCTTGAGCACTACACTTGCATCACTACTGCCTTTTGTTTTCTCAGATATATGTCCTAAACAGTTCGTTTTTTCTCCCAAAACTTCTCTTTTTCCTAACTTTCCTGTCGAAGGTACCCCATTTTAGTGTCGTCCTCTACTCCTCATTCTCACCACATGTCTTGTCTCTTGTCAAATATTGTCATTTCGACCACCCTCATTTCTTCTATGTGACCTTGTTTCTTCTCTCACATAACCTTGACTCTGGGACACACTTTTTACCTGAACCATTTCAATAGACTTCCAATTTGTCTTCCAGCTCTGTCTCTGCCCACCCCGGTTCATCACCAGCAACCCGATTGATTTTCCTAAAGACAACTCAGGTCTGCCTTGTCATCCTCCTGCCTCTCCCTGCCTAACCCCATCTCAGGAAGTAGCAGTGTGTCCTGTTACCTCCAACACCAGATAGAAAATGCTGTTTGGCATTTATAGCCTTTCACAGCCTGGCCCCTTCCTGCCTTCTTACTCTTTTTCACTCATTCTTCAGTGCAGCTACTGTGGTCTCTGTCTCCCAGCTCAGGGCATTTGTATTAACTGAAATTTTTTTCCCTTCTCACCTCTAGCTCCTCCTCTTCCAAACTGCAGGATCCCTTTCCTCACTATAGTGCTGCCCCTCTGAGATTACCTTCTGTCTGTGCTTGGATGTCTTGTATTGCATAGTTATGTGCTTGTTGTCTCCCCCATTGGAATGTCAGCTCCTTAAAGGTAGGAACCAGCTTTTGCCTTTCTTTGTCTGCCTAGTGTTTAGCTCAGTGCCTGGCAATAGTAATAAGCACTTTGCTTATTGACCCACTATCTGACTTGAAAGTCCTATTCATTTTTTGGGAGGCTTTCATTTTTATCTTTATAGATTTTCTTTATCTCATGCATTACCCTTTTGTGGCCATTCATCAGTGATTGGCATAGTCATAGATCTGTGACTTCTTATTGTTTCCTCCATTGATCTCATTGCCAGATCTTTTACCGATTCACTGATTATCCAGTGTCATACAGAAGGACCTGCGCGGCATCCAATTTCATATGCACAGAGCAAAGTTTCTTATACTAAGTGTAGGGTTCATGTCTTGGAAATTCTGAACTGGCAATCTGAAACTTAGGCTATCACATTCCTTTGCAAGTGAAGTGTTCATGAAATCTTTTGTGTGTGTATATATATATGTATTTTGATTTTAAATACACTTTTTGTAAAACATATTTGCACTCGGTTCTATTTGCATTAAAGATTTTGATTTGCATATTAGTCATCTCCCAGATGGATTACCCTAACAGTCTCTTGGCAGGCCTCTATTCCTCCATCGTGTGTTTACAGGCCATTCCCAATCCCACAGTGCTTAGGGTTTTTTCCACCACTAGTGGTCAGACACTTTCTCTGGCTTTCCCAATTCCTGTGAGATTTAAAAGTCAAACTTTATTGCTGATATTTGAAGTCTGATATTTCATGTTTTTTTCTCCTGATTTATTTGCCTGGTTTAATATGGATTTACATACATATTTTTTTCTGACTCATTTGACCTATTTTTCATCTCATTCTGTTTAGAGGACTTGGAAGAACTTGTCAACAACCCAGCACTAGTCTGCAACTATTTATACCAATGAACACTACTCAGATATAAAAACCTTTCTCTTTTCCAGCTAAGAAACTTTTGACTTTCACCAGTCAGTAGATTTCAGAATCATCTCAATAAACACCATCCTTGTCATCATTATTCAACGTTTAGATATGCAAAATGACTTACTGTCTTCCTCAAATCATATCTCACACTCTATAGAATCTGATGATTGTTATCCTGCCTTTTGTAAGAAAATATTTTTATTCTAGTGTTATTCTCATTCTTAGCCACTACAAACCAAAAATTACAAGGAACAGTGCTGACCCCAAGAAAAATGGGAAAATATTTCTCCAAAGGCCCTTTCTTGCTCTTTGGTCTGCCTCCTCCCACCCAATCACCCAAGTGTCCTCAAGCTTCCCCCCTTCCTCTGACTTCTAGCCCATCAGCCTGATTGGTGTAAGGAAAGCCTTTCTATAAACTTTGAAAGTGCCATAGTTAAGGTTGGTTTCTTCATTTATCCCAAAGTATTAATGACCGATAATCTCTGGATATGTCACTGCCTTCTCTCCCTGTTAGTCCCAGTGAGATCTGATTTTAACAGTTATAAAGCCTTAAATTAAAGAGATAAAACTCCAGGGATGAGAAAGGATTTTGCCAGCAAGTAGAAAAATTATGGGAAGAAGCACAGGGAACTTTCTGGTGACCCAGAAAATTCACTGCAGGCAGCAAAGTTGAGCTCAAGAGCCTACATTTTGCAGTCTTTGGATAGCTTCTTGGCAATTCCTGTCCCTGAGAATGATTCCAGTGGACCTTCATGTTTAACTTAAGGACATATTCTCCCTCTCCCTTCTCTCTTTCCTTCTCTCTTTACTCCTACCACAAAACCCGAATTTGAGGTGTCCAGTCTCCTGAACCTTCCTGATCCCTGAAATATACCAAATTATTCATTTTTCTTTCTTCCCTATTCTTTTGCTGCTGTTAAATTGATTCCTAGTTCTAACATCTGCTCCCTTTCCCTTCATGAAGTCTATAATACCACATAGTTCAGACCACAGTGGTGCATGGTGACTGGAAATGCATAGAAAATATTTCTAAATGGGTGATATTTATATTCTAAATCAGGTCAGTAGACTAGAGTTGATGGGTCAAATATGGCCTGCTCCCTCTTTGAGGATAGCCCATGAGCTAACAATGTTTTTTACATTTTTAAGTGCTTGGAAAAAAATTATTTTATGACATGCAAAAATTAAATGAAATTTAAATTTTAGCATCTATAAATAAAGTTTTATTGGAACACAGCCACACTAATTCATCTACATGTTGTCTCTGGATGCTTTCACGCTTCATTGGCAGAGCTGAGAAGTTGTGACGGACCATCATATGTGGCACTGTCATTGATTTGCACTGTTGCTCTGGAATGATGCAGTTATAACTTGACAGTATCTCCAGTGCCATGCATATCACCATGCCATGACATTTTTAAAAAAATTACTGAAGCATATCTGTCCTGGCATAACAAGAAATGATGTGAAAGATGGACTTTGTATATAGCCTTTCTAAAATATAGTGGAATGTGGATTATTATGTTATTGAATAGATGACAAAACACCATTTGTTATGCAATATATGATAGTTGTGCTTAAAGAACACAATACATGGGCATATTACCAGACTGTCTTTATCATAATATTCCCACCTCACAGGAAAGCAACAGTCAGAAACATCAAAAAATTTTAAACAATATCTTATTACAGCAGAATTTCTTGAGAAAATTTTAAAAAATGAAAATGAACCTGCAACCATAGTTAATTCCCAAGTGGTTTACTTGTTAACCAACAAGGAAAGCCACTTAGCAGAGGTAAATTGACAATTAAATTATGTATGACTGCAACAACCCAAGAAATGTGTTCAGAAAAATAAAATTTATTTAAGACTATTGGCTTTTCAGCTCAATTAAAATAGCATACTCATGGAATGATGTCAATATTTGGCAGTAGCCATTCATGTGAAAAGGCATTTTCAGAGATGAAATATAAAATTTCATTACAAATAAACGTGAACAAATGAACATTTTCAACCACCTTTGATGAGTATTGTCTTTGAACTCTACGCAAAGTGTTCCCCCAAATTATTCTTAATAAACCTGTATTGCAAAAATAAAAGTTACTAGCATATTTTGAATTTAATCAATTTTTTGTAGAAATGTTTTTTCTCATATAAATATTCACATAATATCTCTTATTTTGCCTCTTGGTTCACAAAGCCCAGAATGTTTACTGACTCTTTTCAGAAAATGTTTACTAGCCCTATTCTAAACTATTCTCTAACCGCAGTCTTAGCCTGGGCTATCTACATCCTCGTTCCCCTCTTTCCATTCCCAGCCAGAACTCCCTTTTAACTACTTGGGTTCTCTGGATAAAGCGTATTGACTCATTTGGTTCACTCTTAGCCAAAGAAACTCCTGTTTTGTTGGTAGCTTTTTGATACTCTATAAGTGTTACAACATTATAAGTTACAGTAACCCAACCGAATGGGGAACTGGACTGATGACACAGCATAAGTTTTCTTTCATTACGTCATAAATAGAATACAACATCCTTCCGTCATCTATTCTTCCTTTTCAAAAAGAAACTGCTCTACTGAGGCCAAATGGGTGGTTTTCCTCCTTTGGTTAAGCTAACATTACCCGTGAACCTCATTTTTACATGGCAATAGTTGGATTTGTTATAAGGTAACATTTGCCTTGAGTCTTGCCTAGCCAGAATTATTAAAAAATACATTGGTTTGGGCAGCTGGGTAGCTCAGTGGATTGAGAGTCAGGCCTAGAGACGGGAGGTCCTAGGTTCAAATATGGCCTCAGACACTTCTCCAGCTGTGTGACCCTGGGCAAGTCACTTGACCCCCCATTGCCCACCCTTATCACTCTTCCACCAAGGAGCCAATACACAGAAGTTATGGGTTAAAAAAAAAATTACATTGGTTTAAGGCAGACCCATAGCATATATCCTAAAGGCCATGCCAGTGAAAGCCAATTGCACTTGGCATTGTCTCTCCTCCCCAAACAGTTCATAGAAGTCTGAAGTAATTTTTGTCTAAGTAACAAAGATCACAGTGAATGTTTAATCTTCTGCCTTGGCACAGATTGGTCAGATTTCCTGTTCAGAAGAGATCACCTGAATTCACAATCCCACTCCTTTTGGATGTGTTCTAGTTATGGCTTTCAACCTCTTGGCCAAGTGAATTGTTACAGTTGGAAGAAAGGGGCCAAGGGGCCACTTAATTGTGGATTCTGTAGGGGCAGCTAGGTGGCTTGGAGGTTAGAGAGCCAGGCCTGGAGATAGGCGGTTGTGAGTTTAAATTTGGTCTCAGACACTTCGTAGCTATGTGACCCTGGGCAGGTCACTTAAACCCAACTCCCTAGCCCTTACTTCTCTTCTGCCTTGGAACCGATATTCAGTATCAATTTTAAAGACAAAAACTAAGAGTTTTTGTTTTTTAAATGTGGACTCTGCCTAGCCTGGATGTAGCTTAAATGTAGCCCTACTGTAACTTAAAATCACAATTAATGTTCTAGTCACAACTGACTCAGGTGAAAAATCCAAATTCAAAAGATTAATAACTAGAAGGGTCTTTAGAAACTGTTTTAGCCCCATCATTTTACAGATGAGGTGATCAAGGCCTACGGAGAGGAAGTCATTTTCCAGAGTCACATAGGTAGCAAGTGTTCCCTCCCAATCTAATGCATCACTGCTTCTCATTTCACTTGGCCTCCAGGCTTCCCTCAGTGTTGCTTATTGATATTTAAAAAAGGGGGGGGCAGGGAGGAGAACAGTTATCACCAAGATCTAGCCATTCTGGGCACATTTAATTTAATGACTAATGCAGGTGGTTTTGCTATATGAGAAGGTCTAGTCTGATCTTAAACTGTCATCTGGATTCAGAGTTAATCCAGGAAAGCAGTAAAAATTAGTAATATGTATTACATGTCTCTGATCCATGTGTTTTCCATTAACTGCTATTCTGTGCTTTGGGACATACCAAAAAGAAGGAAAAACCAACAACAAAAACTCATTTCGGTTGTGCTTAGGGTGTGGGGTGAAGGGAAGGAACCTCAGTTCCAAAAAGAAATGATTGACAAGTTCCCTTGGAATCTGAGCTTAGTCAGATGCTCCAAAAGAAATGACTGAACGAATTAGCAAATTAGCCTTTGTTTCTTCCATCTCTTTGCAGTTGGAAAAAGAAGGCACCTGTTCTAAATAAATCAGCCAATTTGGAGGAAGACTTTTATTTCTTTACAGATAAAGCAAATCAGCTGATAGATATTGTAGAGGTCCAAAAATTAGAAAATCTGGTTAGATATACTTTTCTGTTACTCAGATGAGGAATAATTTATTGATGGTCTTGAACTACACGGTAGGGTTAATTGAGATATTGTAATGTCCAGCTGTTCTCCATTACCATTGACAATAAAACAGAAGAAAACTAACTAATAATAAAGATTAAAGCTAACACTTGTTAGCATTAAAATAGTAGCCTCTTTAAAGTGGTGGAAATGTCTCTTCCAAAGGTCTTTAGCAATAAAATAAATCATCTGCCAAGGATGGTCTTGGGGTGAGGGCCTGGATTAGATGATTTCTCTTAAGTCTTGAACAAGCCCTATGACTCTACTATCCTGAGTGGTTTAACCTACCTAGGTGACATCAGCTCTGTATTTACATGGCTTGAAGTGTAATACCTGTCTAATTGGTTGAGCCTTCTCTGAATAGGCAGTTCATGAAAAGAAGATTATAACATTTGTATATCCTAATTCGTAATAGTGTTGTGAGAGAAATAGTTTGTAAACCTTAAGGTACCTCAGAGAAGCAGGCTGTTATTGTCTTCTCAGTGGCAAGAGGCTGAGCAACAAGTGTTTGCGATTCAAGCACTAGGAAATCCCACAGAGAAATTGCTTGCTTTTGAACTTCCTCCTTTCTTAGGATACCCCCAGGACCTCCCAAGCCATGAGCACCACCTTTCTGTAAAGGTTCCCTTCTTGGTCCACCATGAATATGTAACCCAGAATTGTGTAGTGGGTAACAAGATGGTGAGTGACAAAATGACCAGTTTGTATCTGTCCCTGTCACCCGTGCAGGGCTGGTAGTGCCAAGTATGTGTCTGAGACATTCTCTGCCCTGGTACACAGCCTCTCCCTGGGAGGAATGCTCCATGAGCAGCATGCTCCTGGCTCAACTCCATCCTTAGTGTCCATAGACCTCCCTGTCTGTCTCTCTAGGCCTGACTGGGCCAGATAAAGGACTCACCCTGACCTTTTCAGAATTCATTTGAATGCATTTTCTAGGTCTGGTTGGAAGAGTTTTTGTGGACAGGGGCTTAACTACATTGCTTCCTTCTGTTTGGATTTCCAAGGACTCTACATGACAGGACTTTCCACTTCAGTATCTTAAATTATGGAAATAAGCTTTGGCTTTAACCTTAAAATCTTGTAATATCTTTTCCCATTCCCGTGTTGATGCTAGATGTGAGAGTGCACCCAGAACTTTTGAAGCTGAAATTAAGAATTCTAGAATTAGAAGATTGTTCAGTCAAGAAGGGAAGCTTTAAGCTATAGCTTCAGATAAGAGGCTAATCTGTCAGATGCCTTGAAGCTGCCATTGTTCCTTTAGATATCTTCATAACTTTTTATTTATAATTGGAAGTACTCTGATGAAAGAAATGGTGTTACTAATGAGAGAGAAACCAAAAGATGGCAACAAAGGTCCCCTCCTCTCATTCACATGCTATGATGATCTTCCTGATGGTTATTCCTTCTCTTGCTTTTGAGTTTTTTCCAAGGTGAATACCTTTCATTTCCACACTTCCTTCAAAGGCCTCCTTTCCCTTCATTATTCTAATTGTATATCTTGCCATTATATGCCAAATGTGAAGTCCAAGTATTCAAGGACCTCCAAATTCCAGCCTTATTTTCCACATTTCTCTTTTCCCCCTTTAAACTCTTTACACTCCTTTTCCCCCTTTAAACCCTTACCTACTGACTTAGAATCAATACTAAATATCGGTTCCAGCTAGAAAGTATCTGAGGTCAAATTTGAACCTGGTTCCTCCCATCTCCAGACCTGGCTTTTTATCCACTGAACCACCCAGTGGCACCCTAGAGAAGATGCAGATTGGACTTTAGGGGTCAGTGAAGAAGGCAAGGACACACAGTAGCTGCTGGTCCTATAGGAGCCATTCTAAGAAGAAGCTGAAGGGAGAAGGCAGGGCCCAGCAGAGCAGAGACAGAAGGTCTGTGGAAGGGACCAAATCTGGCAAGGGGGAGACCCACTGGCAGAAGGCTTTGAATGTCAGATGAGGGAGATGAACTTTTATGTAGGGAGCCATTGACTTACTAATTAAGAAACTGGTGACTCATATCTACAAAATGTTTAAGATTTATAAAGCATTTTCACAAAAATTCTGAGAGACAATGCAGACAGGATTACTTCCACCGTGCCGGTGGGGAAACTGAGGCTCGGCCTTAGTGGCCTGCTTCTAGTCACAGTCTGTGCTGGGAATCTGTCCACCAGTGAACATCTCCGGAGAGCTGGCTGTGTGTCAGCTTGCGCTGAGCCGGGGGGCGGGGGGGAAGGTGGGGGGGCGTGCAGTAAGGTCCAAGGCAAGCTCTGCCCCCCAGGAGCTCACATTCCAGAGGAGGAGGTCGGGCCCAAAGGAGAGGCCGGGGCTGGGGTGGGTCACGAGGATCCCGGTGTCCGGACTGAGCCAGCGGGAAGTGCTCAGGTAAACGGTGACCCAGACAGCAGCGGACCGGGGAGATGGGCCCCGGGCCGGGTGCATCTAGCGGTATGACGCGTCTCTGAGAGTCTCACCCAGCCTGGCTTCCCGGCTCCCGCTCGGGAACATGCACATTAGGTTTGGCTCAGCGCTGCCCCCTGCGGAGTCAGCGGAGCATCTGCAGCAAGGGAAACTGGACTTCGGTTCCGGGTTGCAGCTGCCGCGGCCCGTTAGGAATCCGGTTAGCTTTCAGGAGCTGGAGGAATCCCTCCCGCTTTCCCCCTAGATTTCTCTTTTCAGTTCACTCCATCCTCGGTGCTCCGAACTTGTCACCACGTGATGGGCTCCCCGAATTACCTTCCTCCTTTTGTCTTCCCTGCAGAGAACGTCATCAACGGGCAGGACTACGAGGTGATGATGCAGATCGACTGCGAGGTGATGGACACCAGGATTCTCCACATCAAAAGCTCGGCGGTTCCTCCGTACCTGCGGGATCATCAGCGGAACCACACCGGCCCCTACTTTGGCTCTCGGCCCGCCGCCCCGGAGGCCGCTCACGTGGTCAGCGCCATCACCGAGTCGTTGCAGTAATAGGCGAGTGCCTGGGCCACCGGCGTGCCGATGGGCTGCGGGTCGCACGGACGCATCGTGCCGCCTCAGAGATAGACTCCAGGGGCCGCCCGTGGGAGCGAGACACGGAGGGAGGCCCAGAGGAACCCTGCTGTTTGCCAACAGGCGGAGCTGGGCTTTTCTGTCCCACGGAGCCCGTGGCGGGATTCCCGCTTCCTCTGACATTCCCCTCGGGCGGGCGCTCTTCCGGCCTTGCCTTTGGGCCCTCCGCTCGCCTTTAGCTCCCGTCTCCGCCCTTCAAGGCGGCCTCCTCCGCTCTGCCTTCCCGGGGCCTCTGGGCTTAGTGGCAAGTGGGGCCGTCCCATGAGGTTGTAAAGCAGAAAAAGCTCGGGGCTGCCGGACTTTTAAATTTGTTGTTATGGAACTGCCCCTTCTCGGGCCGCTGTTTATCCAAATGAAGGCTCTCCAAAGCCAACGGCCGAAAGTCCTCCAGGACTGCTCAACTGTTTCGAAAATGCCCCGAACAACCCAGCTTCTGACCAGGTTAAGGTTAAGTGGAAGAGCCCTCCGCGGTGACATTTAACCTTAACAGAGGTTTTCTTTCCCTTCTCAAGTCCGCCTTCTAATAAGTCTGACACTCTAAGGCCGCATGGGGGGCGAGGTGGAGAAGAGAGGAACCGGGCTAATATTGGAGGGGGTAAAATTTCTCTCTTCTCCTTAGTAATTTGAAAATGAGAGGAGTACAGGAAAGTTTAATGTCGAGTTTTGGAGGAAGAACTAGCTAAAGTAATGAGAGTTTTTAAAGCTGTGAAAACATTGTGGGACACTGAAATAAAGGCTTCGCTTTCATATAGCTTCATTCAATTAATTCCCAGGGAGTGTTTGCATGTGCTCTGGTCTTCTCTTCCATGATAGCTTATTTGGATCCTGGCCTGCAGATAAATACCTCATTGTATTTGTTGGGAAACGCTGGGGGTGGGGCGGGGGTAGGGATGTTCCTTCTGATTATTGCACTGATGGAGTAACTCCAACTGATAGGAATCAGCGTGGCCCATAACCAAGGCAAGCTGTTTCTTCTGAAAACCGATTGTTTGCTCATGTCAAGAGCAGCACACATACCTGCTAGGGAAGGCCATTTGACAAAAGTGGCAAGTTTCCATATTCACCATGGAGGAGACGGTGACAGAGTTAGATCTTTCACTTCCCTAAAAATGACTGCTGCTTTCGTTTGCATTCCACTCACACTGTATTTTAGTAAATCTTAAAAATGGAAAGGAACACTCTTCACATCATCCCTCCCATGTGGATTTTTTTTCTTTGACATATATTTCTGATTCCATTTACAGCAGTTATCTTCCTCTAGCCTTTCCTATGGCATTTTCTTCTCCTTTCATAAACCTCAACATGGATAAAACATTTGCTGGCTCTCAGATTCAGTTTTTCTTTGTTAGATTTTATCCCCTTCCTGTTAGGCCAATCCTGGTCCATCCTTCTCTCTTCTTTCAAGGAGAGGAAAAATAAAAATTCCGTCAACCCTCAATGCTTAACTTTCTGTTTGTGATGTTATTATCTTTATATTTGTGAAACTGGGTTGAACTCAAGATTTTGAAGTCTTGCTAATATTTCTAACCCTTTGTAAAAGCAAAGCCTTTCTCTAAGCAAATACCATTTCCTTGAAGTTAGACGATCACTCAGGAAATCAGCCTAACTTCTCTGGAAAAGAGATACATGTACCAAGAAGGAATCTGGAGACTTTAAGGGTTAGTTAACCTTTCTCTCTATTCCTTATATCACTTTAAAAGCTGTAAAAACCCAGTCTCTTACTGAATACTCTTTCAATTTCTCTTTATATTTATCAAGTAGGTAAATATGGGAAAGACCTCTGTGTTCCTTGCTGAGTACTATAAACTTTAACGATGGGAGAAAGCATATTGCTATAAGCCTGAAATCTTAGATTGATCATCTCAAGAAAAGTCTTCTCTTAACACATCTCCTTGTATCTTTTCATGTGACCTAATTCAGCTTATCTATAATTTTGATTACTATTGGGAGGTGGATAACAAATTCACCCTGTAATTCTCTGAAGAATTTGAAGTTAGATAACTGCCATCAATTATTATAACTATTTTATGCTCTGAGCAATAAAAATAGGACCTACCAGAATCCTCTATCTCTTTCCACTGATCTCTAACCCTGTCAAGAAGAAACCATTCACTGAATGGGCTTCTTTTTTTCCCTGGCACAAAGTAGTGACTTCACCCTGTATGATTTATCCAACTTTTCCTGGAGCCACTGGACCAATTCATCAGACAAATTCCCCAATTCATCACCTGAGCCCCAGCCTGAGTAATTCATACTCAAGGATCAGCCACAACTGTATGGAGAACAATGTAGGAAACTATAGGCTGGTAGCTATACTATCAGCATATGAATTACTGACAATGGTAGGGAAACCACAATCCTATCTCCCAGTCTGTGTCTCTGTCCATTTGCCTTTTTGCTATCACCCCTTCATGAACTGAATGTCTCAAGATGAGCTCAAAGCATTCCTCATAGCATGACTGCCAAAAATGTACACCCCCAAAACTTTTTGGGGAGATTCGAAAAACATCCCCAGATCTCTATCTCTTTCTTAAACAACTTAAGATCTTTTGTATGATAGTGGTTTCCCTTTGAATGTTGGTATGACCTTATTAGACAAAATGATTGGCACTTGTTTCTGTCCAGGACATGAAAAGGAACTCTGTAAGTGAATGAAACTAGACCCCAACATCACCATTTAAGGGTTGGAGCAAGAGTGTGTCAGACCTGGAGTATAAGGTTAACTTTTTTTTTCTCACTTCTTTTAGGGGGTTTTCAAAGGCCTATTGGAGAGATGCACAACCCCCTATAAGACACACTTGCATACATTGTGTGACCTTACCATAAGCCTTTCAGCCAAGAGTATTCTACTGGCTGGCAAGGGAAGCAGACAATGGAAACTTCGAAGTGAAAGATTTCTCTGCACAGTTTAGACTGAATAAAAGTAAAACAGATGTTCCATCACACTGACGGCCCAATCAGGTGATGAGGGACTTTGAGCAGTTTCTCCCATGACTGAGTTAATGCATTCTGCATCAGGCCTGGGAGTGGGCTCCGCGGTGTTTAAGAGTGCCTGTGTGTCCAAACTGACGGAGCACCTTAGTTTGCAATAATAGCTTCTTTCCAAAACTAGCATTTGAGAAAGGGTCAGTCCTGAAGCAAACAGATTATTTATTTAAGTGTTTACATTCTGAAAAGTTATTTGGGAGGTTCTATTTGCAATGAAAACTCTGTAGGGACTCTAGAACTCTAAGAGCATCTTCTGTAGTCTTCTTGTGATTGCCACCAGCTCCACCTTCCATTGACATGCTTCATTTTTCACTTAAAGGGTGTTTGAAATCAAATGCAGCAATATTGAATCATTCTTCAGTGTTCAGTGTTCAGAATGAAAATTACTTGGAATCAAAGAACTTTGAATCCAGGCTGATTTTCAATGTATTTTATTAGAGACACACTGTCATTAAAAATGTTAGTGAGTTGAGTCCTCTTTTCCTGTACATACATGTTAGTGAGTTGAGTCCTCTTTTCCTGTACATACATTCCTGGTGAGAGGCAAAAGGCGGGAACCAGATGCTTTAAAACTCTTTTTCAGTAATACTTCACATCATTAAAACTAGATTTATATCAAGATCTTCCCTTATATGTCATTTTCTGATTTCTGTCATTGTACTAAACTGATACAAGGAAATCTGTCCGAGTAACCAGGCCTGCACTCCGTGTTTGACCTTCCCAGCTCAATGCGGAAAACAATTTCCAACCAATACCCAACACTAAGAAATTTGGGAAGTGTCCAGTTTTCTCTTATTGGAAATGTGGGAGTAATCAGTGTACAAATGGAGTCCCCTTTTCTTCTCTGTAACATCGTGAAATCTCTGCACCCACAAGCACCTTATTCTGGATTTAGAATAGCCTGACACGAGTTTCCTTCAGCAGAATTAGATGTATAGCTGGATTCATTCTTTCTGGCTCATTGCTAAAACTGACATATTGCTACAATATTCATCTTTTGACTCCCAGCTCTGTTACCTTCATGACAAGTAGTCTATAGGCTTTTTGGCAACAATGGGCATTGGATTTGTTGTTTATTTCAGCCCTGATTTCATTTTGCTTAACAAAAATCAGGGTAGGGCAAGTGTTTGCTGTTGTAGGGGCCAAGTATGGCTATTGCTTAAAAAGCATGAAGAGAGTATTTAGAAATGGAAACATCTGAAAGAGAATAGGATTCCAACTTCTAACTGCCAATAAGGGGGGAAAAGCTTACAGGGTTTGGGGTTTTGTTTTTTGTTTTTATGTTTTTTAAACATAACTTTAAGGAAAAAAGGAATGATGCTTCCAACCCCTAAGAGAAATGTACATTGCAAATTAGGAATGTTTGGCGTGACTAGATTTTATAGGGCCTTGTTTGCTATCTTGTCACCCAATAAGAACAGTCCCAACCATTTTTGAAGAGTATAGCAAAAATATCTTATTGAAATTCATTTTTGTATGTAATGTTCATACTGAGTTTGAAATCTGTCAAATTAGCAAATATTTGGTCACCATCTAGTTTGTTTATTTAGCATTCACACATCAAAAGAGGTTTGTCTTGTATGTGTGTGCTTTCAGAAAGAAGTATATTTACTTCATAAAAGCAAATGCAACATAATTTATTCCTTTGGCTATCACTGTGCTTGATTCCCTAATGATGACAGCAAACATCACTTATAAAACATTTCATTAAGCATGGAAGTGTCAGCACAGAGATAACCCACTAATTTATTGGTCTTGGGTAGATAATATTCAGTTGATCATCTCCTAATTGTATCTTTCATTGCTTACTCTTCTGGGAACTGAGCTTAATGATTTTTTAAAGGTGTTCAGGTTAATTTACCATGAGAAACAAGCTAGTTCTTATTTTTCTAAATATTTGCTAATAGTACCTGTGGTAAAATTATGAATTTGCAGTCTTCCCTTTGTGTTTGTACAGAATGAAACTGAGCTATGGATCCCCCCCATAGATGGAAACTGTCATGCAATCCCGGATATAGGAAAGTTGGTTTCTTGTTCTCATCACATTGGCAGCTCCAATTGGCCTAGATCCAGCTGTTTCATCTGACTAGTTGAGGAGATGAACAGTCTCTTCCTGGGAAAGATACCTGAGAGTTTGTAAGAGATGTTATTTCACCAGGGTCATTTCTTTAAGATTATATCCACACCTGCTTAGTTAATAATTTGCATTAAAAATGAGGGCAGGGGGAGAGGGAAGATAGCATTCTCCTTTGATGTTTATGTGGGATCATAATTCACAAAGGAAACAAATGACAAATATTACATATTTCATGTTTTCCAACAAGTCTTTATAATGCTGTACCTGTTCTTTGTTTGAAATAAAGAATTTTTAACTTTCTTACTTTGTTTTTATCTTTATACAGAAATAAGTAGAAGATCCAAAATAAATACTTAGTAATGAGTGCTTAAAGATGAAAAAAGAAATGTGAGATGGTTTTGTGACCTGATGCTATTTAGATTAAACTTTTTCCTGGTTAAGTAAAATTTTCCATTAAGAAGCCCAGTTCAGTTGAAATGCTATTTTATCAAAGATGAAAACTTATAACAAGGACAAAGATCAGAAGTTGCCCGTAGAACTAAGGCCAGGACTAGGGAGGGAGCCTTATGGCCGGGGTGGGAGTGATGGCATCTTTGGGAGGAGCCAGGATATGGGCCAAAGCAGTGGTCCAGGGTAGTGGGCTAGGGCACAGCCTACGATCTCAAGCCACCTTCATACTGCTGAACTCTAGGAGCAAGTCTGTGAAGCTGAAAAGGGTTGAGAGTTGGGGTTCACTCGACTACAGATCCATACTAAGCAGGCTAACACACTTAAAAGCTTTGTCCAATGACCTCATGGCTAATGGACCACCAGCAATGCCTTTACACTGCCTCCATGATCCAATGCTCACAGAACCTGACCCCTTACTACCATCACATATTATGTCAATTATTATCATTAGCTTCTGAGGCCAGAGCATTCCTATTTCACCTTCAGCACCTAGCGAGCATCTTTCCTGTAATAAGGACCTAATTGGTGTTTGTTCAATTGAATTAATGACATAAGCGAAATGATAGCAAAGGGTTCTTTGGGAAAAAGAAACAAAAACCCTCTAAGGATGTCTTTCATTGATCCTCATACAGTCCACCTTCCCTTGGAAAAGGGTGAGAGTTCTGGTTCAGTGGAAGGAACAAAGCAGCCCTCAATCATGCTTAAGGTTGGTAAGGTCATGCCCTACAACTCTCAGCCAAGCCGTGCCTTTGCCATCTCCACCGAACACGCCTTCACAATTTGTTGTTGGCCTCAAAGCAGAGGATGATGCATTCTATCTCATTAGATCCGGTTTCATTTCATTACTGTGATTCCTGGCTCTGTGAGGAAGTCACGTATGGTGGAACCGTGTGTTGCCGACTCCACAGTCTGGAAACCTCGAGAAGAAGATGCAGCAGAAGCAGCAGCTTCCATGTCTGTGCCAGGATTATTACTATCTAACCTGGCTATTTCTAGCAATGCCTTAACATTGCCTCCATAACCCAGTGGGAATTTGGAATATACTAATCACCATCTTAATTTAGAACACATGGACAGGAGAACGATGCTAAAACCATTGGCTTCTTTAAAAAAAAAAAAAAAGACGGCGGATGTAATTGTTGAGCCATCAGTGATATTTAAAAGATCATGGAACATGGGAGAAGTACTATAAGTATGGAAAAGTACAAATATTGTCCCTATTTTTTAAAAAGACAGAAGGACAATCTATAAACTATAGGCCAATGAACTTAGTTTCTATTCCTGGGGGAAAAAAGGGTTATTAAAGAAATCTTGGTTGATTAAAGGAAAATAATAGTTACAAAGAGTCACTCAGTTCTTCAAGACCAAGTGATACAGTTCTTGTTTCCTTTTTTGACAAGATTATTCAAGTAATAGATGAGGAAAATGCCACGGACAGAATTTAACTAGAAAATCTAGGAAAGCTTTTGATAAAATATCTCCTACAATTGTGGAGAAATTAGATGTGGATTAGATGACAATATAATCAGGTAGATTCAGGACCAGTTGGATGACTTAAAAGAGTGGTTCCATGTCAACACAGCAAGTCTCTAGAAGAGTAATGGGTGATCTATGCTATTTAACCTTCTTATCAACAACTTGGATAAAGACATAGTTGGTATGTTCATGAAATTTGCAAGTGGCACAAGAGTGGGAGACATCACTAACATACTGGATGGCACAGACCCTGAAAGGATTCTGGCAGGCTAGAGCAGAGGTTAATAAACCGAAGTCTGGGGAATCTGCCCTCGAGCTAAAAATATTCTTGACATTTAAAAATAAAGTTTTGTTATATTTTAAAAGGGTATATAAGTGTATTTTTAAAAGATATATGGGTTAGGCTAAATAGTGACTAAGATCCATTCCAACTATCTAAATCTATGATTCCATGAATCTCAGGCTTGGAAGGAAGCTCAAAAGCCATCCAGCCCCATCTAAACTTGAACAACTTTAATTCATTGAATGTATCCCTGGGCTAGTGCCCTGGCCTGATAATTCATTAGGGATAAATGTAAAGTCTTGCATTTGGGAACAAAAAGTCAACTTCACAAATGTAACACTGGAGATATGTGGCTATATAGCTAGTTGATCTGAAAAAGATCTAGGTATTTCAGTGGACTACAAGCTCAATATGTCAGTAGTGTGATATGGCAGGCAAAAAAGCCAATGCGATCTTTGGTTATGTTAAGAGAGTTATAGCTTCCAGGAATAGGAAGGTGATAGATAGTCCTACCCACGCTGTGTTTGTCAGCTCTCATCTGGGCTTGTTCGGTTCTGGGCACAATGGTTTGAGAAAGATAGAAAGAAACTGAGGAGTACCCAGAGAAGGGCGACCAAGATGTTGATATTGAATCCATGACCTATAAGGATCATTTGAAAGAACTGGGCATATTTAGCTTGGATAAAAAGAAATTAATCATCTCTTCAAGTATTTCAAGGGCTGCCATGTGGAAACAGGAATTAGACTTATACTCTTTGTCCCCAAAGGGCAGAGCCAGGAGTGATGGGTGGAAATTGTAAAAAAAAAAAAAAAAAAAAAAAAAAAAAAAAAAAAAAAAGATAAGTTTAGACCTGAGATAAGAAAAAAATACTTCTTGAGAATTTGAAGTATCCAAGAGTAGAATGATAACTTGAGGTGTTTGAGCCTCTTCCCCCCCCCCCCGCCCGCAACCCCTTAAGAATCTTCATGGATCTACTTCTTAGGGATGTAATAAATATTCCTTTGGATATATGGTTTAGACTAAAGAGTGACTAAGATCTCTTCCAACTGTCTAACTATGATTCCATGAATCTCAGGATCAGAAGAAAGTACAAAGGCCATCCAGCCTTATCTAAACTTGAACAAGAAGCCATTGTATAAACCTTTGGCTAAAGCAGTCGTTCCCAAACTTTTTTGGCCTACCACCCCCTTTCCAGAAAAAATATTACTTAGCCCCCTGGAAATTAAATTTTTTAAATTTTAATAGCAATTAATAGGAAAGATAAATGCACCTGTGGCCATCACCGCTCCTCTGGATCGCTGCAGCACCCACCAAGGGGCAGTGGCGCCCACTTTGGGAATCACTGGGCTAAAGACACCCAATGAGGGGAAACCTACTACTTCTGAAGTTAGCCTATTCTACTTGGAGTAGTTCAAGTTGTTATAGAATCTTCTTGACTCCAACCTAATGAATAAAAATTAATCCCTTCACTTTCAAGGAATTTATATTTCTACCAAAGGGAAAGGAGGAATGTAATGCACATAATTAATTAACCAAGTCTCAAGAAGTAATTCAAGAGGGACAAAAATGGTAAAAATCGGGAGGATCAACAAAGCCCTCTTGTATGAGGTGACCCCTGAGCAATGCTGTTAAAGGTAGCTAGGGATTCTATGAGGCAGAGAGAAAGATGTAATGAATTCCAGGCATCAAGGACTATTTGGGCAAAGATACAGTGGCAAGAGATGAAAAGTTCATGTAGGAGTATGTCCATGTGCAAGCAGACTAGCTTGGCTGAATTGGCAAGTGAAAAATGGGATTATCAATTAATTAATTAATTCGAATTAATTTTTTAAATAATCTGATAATTTTAATTTAAATTAAATTAATAATAAATAATTAAAGCCAACTAGGTGGTTTATTGGATAAAGCACTGTACCTGGAGTCAGGAAAACCTGAGTTCAGATCTATCCTCAAACACTCAATAGCTGTGTGACCCTGTTTAAGCCACTTATCCTCCATTTGCCTTCATTCACTGAAGAAGAAAATGTCACTCCAGTGTCTTCACCAAGAAAATCCTACGGACAGTTTGGTCCATGGAGTCACAGAGTCAGACACGACCAAATGCCTAAACAACAAATATAAAATAATACTAGAAAGATAGGTGGCAGCCAGATTTTGGAAGCCATTTTCAACTCAAGTTAACTTTTGTTAAGCAATGTGTAAGCTGCTCAAAAAGACATGATCACCAAAAGACATAATCCCATTCCTCATGGAGCTCAGAATTTACCGGACACATAAAATTATAGTATAAAGTTGTATCCTGATAAGTGAAGTTCAAGAGGGAAAAACTCATTCCCAACTTGAGAGGGATGCAAAGTCAGGAAAGCCTTCAAAAATGAAGTGACATTAGACTGGGGCTTTAAAGGATGGGAAGAATTCCAGTAGGAAAAGACTGGAGGAAGCCATTTGAAGAAGGGAGCAAAAGCAAATAGTGGAGGAAGACAAAGATTCTGAAAGGCAGGAGATTTGAACCCAAGAGCTTCAGAGTCTGAGAGGTGTTCTATATTTGCCATGGAACTACAAACTTATGAAATCTGGCAACCTAGGCTCTTCACAATGGGGACTGCAGTTGGGAGGGCTATCTGTCGCCATTACAGAAAGGGAAAGCCTTCTTTCAGGAGTGGCAAGAATTGCCTACACCTCCTAGGCAGCTACCTTTTTTCTGCCAGAGCCATAACTTGGGTAGGGTAACTGGTACTATGTCACAGGGAAAAGAATTGAAATAATAGCATTACATTAAAGTTCGTCCCTTTTCTCACTCCGGCATTAGAGAAGGGCATCATTTGACAAAATATGTGTATGTAAACAACAGAATTTAGTACCTAAGTAGAAAAAAAGATAGTTAAAATAGGAAGTTAACAGATGGCCTGTTTCCTCCTCTCCACCCCAGTGGCAACCCCCAAGATATATTCCCCGCAGGCTCACCTCTAACTTTCTACTGTACCCCTTAAATGGTTGATTTGAGAACAAGTTTCATGCCGCTTGCCCCAGCTGTGATCTGTGTTGCCCAAAATGCTTGTTAGATATTTCTCTATGGTATCTGAAATTCAATTAGTACAGAATTCTTTCCCTACCCAGGGCACCCCAAAGAGCCTACATATTTTGAGTCCACAGAATTTGCCAATTTGTCTCCTTCAAGGTCTAATCTCTGCCTCCGTGGGAGTTATTTGACTGTCTTCATGACAGAAGGATGGAACCCTTTTAGAACTACGATCAAGTTTAGTGTCTGGCATCTGTCAAACAACCTGACCCCAGAAGTTCAGAGTGGAGGAGGGATACAGGGGCAAGAGAGAAAAATGCATTTGTGAAATTAGGCCAGCTTGGTGGATTCAATAATGGCTGGGAAAGAAAGTAGCAGGGGGATGGGAGGGAGGAAAAGTGTTGGAGACACTCACAGCGATGATGTCAGACATTCCTTTGAGATGTTAGAACTGGGAAAGTGTATGAAAATAGCCAGGGAGATGGAACTTTCCATGCAAGGGCACATTCCTGGAAGGGAAGAGAGAGAAAAGAAGGCAAGGAGATGAGTCTGGTGAATAGAGGATAAAAGAAAGGGAATCCAAGCCCGTGGCTGCCCGACTAAGCAGAAGCTGGAAAAAAAATCACTATGTTTGAAAAGACAGAATGTGTTCCTGTCGATAAGTCAATCAATTGTTATTAAGCACCTACTATGTGCCAGGCACTATGCTAAGTGCTGGAGATGCAAAAAGAGACAAAAGATCTTCAAGAAGCTAAAGGGGGGGGGACAACATGCAAACAAATAAATACAAAACAAGCTACATACAAGATAAATAGGAATTAATTAACTAAGGAAAAGCACTAGAATTAAGAGAGGTTAGGGAAAACTTCCTGTAGAAAATTCAATTTTAGTTAAGACTTAAAGGAAATCAGAGTGAGGGGGGAGAAGAACATTCCAAGTATGGGGCGGGGGGTAGCCAGAAAAAATATCCAGAGCCCAGGAGGTTAGTGTCACTGAATGGAAGTGTTAGACAGAGAGAGTAAGAAGAATGGAAAGGTAGGAAGGGACTGCATTATGAAGGGATTTGAATGGCAAGCAGAGCATTTTGTATTTGATTCTAGAGGTAATAGGGAGCCACAGGAGTTTATTGATGTGGGAGTGGAATTACATGATCAGACTTGCTTGTACTTTAGGAAATCACTTTAGAGGCTGAGTGGAGAATGGATTAGAGTAAGGAGAAACTTGAGACAGGCAGACCCACTATCTAGCTATTGCAATAATTTAGGCTGAGGTGATGAGGGCTGGCACTAGAGGGGTATTAGTGTCAGAGGAGGGAAAAGGGCATATTCAAGAGATGGTGCAAATAGAAAACTGATGAGACCTGGCAGCAGCTTGGATGTGCCCAGACTTTTTTCTCCATTTGAAGAGAGATCTCTCTGTATCTAGGATAGATCAACAATCTAGTAAGGACCAATACCCAGGTTCTCCTTCATGTGAGTCAACATGGACACCACTTAACATCTTCTGAACTTATTGTCTAGTCTACTTGACTAACTAGAGAATGGTTTTCCTCTTTCACATTAGGGAGACCATCTAACTCCCTAGTAGGCAATGTGGTAGATTGTGATGGTTTAGTTTTTTTTTTTTTTTAATTATTTATTTATTTTAAACCCTTAATTTCGGTGTATTGTCTCATAGGTGGAAGAGTGGTAAGGGTGGGCAATGGGGGTCAAGTGACTTGCCCAGGGTCACACAGCTGGGAAGTGGCTGAGGCCGGGTTTGAACCTAGGACCTCCTGTCTCTAGGCCTGACTCTCACTCCACTGAGCTACCCAGCTGCCCCTTGATGGTTTAGTTTTGCAGGACCACTTTCCAGGAAAAGTTGCTCAGGCCCTCTATTACCTATTATGGTGTGGCTTTCTATCCACCACTCTACTCTCTTCTATGTTCCTGGCACCCTGAGAATCCTTACAGAACTCAGTTTGATCAGCAATTGGCAATTACCTAGATCTTATTATATCATCAGACTGTCTTCAGAAAATCCCCAGTATTATCAAGGACTCCCTCGATTCACCTTCTTTCTATTGGCTGGATATAAGGTGCTTTATAAACTTAAAGCTACATAAATATCAGTTATTATTATTATTATTATATTAGCTAATGGCATTTCCATTAGAGTCCATCAGCTCTAACTCTGAGAATAGTCATCATGTCAGCATCAGACGATACCTGAGAAGGCCATATCAATCAATCAATTTCCCCACAACTCTGTTTACTATTTCTTCTGAGGTCCTCATCCAGAATACTCTGTCTTGACTACCATTCCTTTAGCTGGGTTTTCTTCTCTTACTAGATATGCTTCAGAAGGGTATGGACTCTTGTAGTTATCTCTCTTTGTAGCCCCAACACTTAGTGTAGTGCCTGGCACATAGTAAGCACTTAATAAATTTTTTATTCATTTATTCATTTAGGGATCATCTAGTCCAGAGGGTAGCCTATAAAGCACAACAAAGCAAAAAAAACAGAGGGTAGCCTATATACAAGCTATAGCCTACAACACCCCCAAGGGAGCCAAAAAGAGTTTTAAAATATAATTGAGAAGGTGTTAACAAAATAAATAAAAATAAAATCATGATTGAGAGGATAGAGAACTAAACCTGGAGATGGAAGGTCCTGCGTTCAAATCTGGACTCAGACACTTCCTAGATGTGTAACTATGGGCAAGTCACTTAAACTCGGTTACCTAGTCCTTACCATCCTTCTGCCTTGGAACTGATAATTAGTGTTGATTCTAAGATAGAATGTAAGGGTTATTAAGAGAAAGAAAGGAAGGGAAGCAAAGGAAGGAAGGAGCAAGGGAAAGAGGGAAGGAAGGAAGGAGGAAAGGAAGGAAGGAAATAAGGAAGGAGGGAGGGAAGGAAAGAAGGAAGGAAGGAAGGAACGAAGGAAGGAGGGAGGGAAGGAA
>NC_058133.1:54223192-54244060 GCF_016433145.1 Gracilinanus agilis
TCAATAATTATGGATTCTGGTCGTTTCTACCTATTCCTAACATTTCTCCTCTGTGCCTCCTTTTCTCAGTAACAAAGCTCCCCATCCCACCCCCTCCGGCAGGTCCTCATCCCCTCAAAGCTAGACTGAAGTATCAGCCTCCTGCTTGACTGTGTCTCTGTCGAAATCTTCCCGAAGGATCTGGACAGGAATGCCAGAGGGTGGGCAGATGTGGCTTCGATAGGATCTCTGTCTGTCTTTGGATAGAACGTCCTGATGGGTGAGGGGCAGATCCTTTGCAGAGCTGAAGGGGTAAGTTCTAAACCACTGTAGGCCACCTCCAGAATACAAGTTCCCGAGGCTTGTAAGCAAGCAGAGGCTCTTTCCTGTTTCCGTCTCAAGGATGCAGCTCTCTAAGACAGTACCTTGTCCATATTCGGTACTCAATTGTCCTTCGATGGAAGTGAAGTCAGGTGAAAGTGAGGTGGAGTTTGTGTTGGGAGACCCAGCCTGGACCGGGGTAATGTGAAAGATGTCGAGGTTGCGAGAGGAAAGATATAGAGGGCCACTGTGGTCCCGATTGGGGAACAGAGCCAGAGGGATGCCAAGAAGCGGGAAATGAAGAGAGGTATGTGACAGAGGGCGGGTGCTGGAAAAGAGTCTTCCTCGGTGTGGGAGAGGAGTCTGCAGGGTGGCAAGGGAAGAGAGGGTGTAAAAGAGTTGCGTTGGCCGGGAATCGAACCCGGGTCAACTGCTTGGAAGGCAGCTATGTTCACCACTATACCACCAACGCAGTTTCACTACTACTGTCACACCTCCCCGGAAACCCCAGGGAGAGTTTGGGATCTCTCCAGCTGATCGGCCAGCTGGGGGCCAGCACGAGAGTGCCGCCCGTCGCAGCATTCGCTCTCTGTCCCCTTCGACCTTCGAGGGGAGGCCAACTCACAGCTGCTCCTGGCTCCTCGGTAGGCGCTCTCCTTGCCCACAACCTTCAGCCACCAGATCTTTCTGCCACTTCTGCTAGATACGCCGTCTGATGTTTCGCCAGCTCAGCTACAGGTTTCGCCGCTCGGTAGTCCCAGCGCCTCAACTCCTAGCTTCCCGCCACCTCCCAGGACGGCGAGCGTTTCTCGGTGGGCGGTGAAATCGGTGTCGTAGCCAAAGTTACTTCCCCGAAGCAGCCCGGTCTGCGATCTGAAGCCGCTCAACTACCCTGGTAGATGAGAGTGGCAGGACAGTTGGGCGGCTTCAGCTAGAGCCTGGGGGAATGAACCAAGGACCCGGGCTCCCGAATGCAGCTCGGGCCCTCCGTCGGCTGGATGACCGACTACATTTCTAGACTCTCGAGGTCTGTCCCATTTGTCCAAGGCCCTGTCCACGTCAAATGCCCCTCCCCCCCCCTTGACCTTGACGTAGAATTCTCTTTCGCCCACTTTCTGGCCAGGCTGTGTCCATACACGTTGCCGTGTGGGCGGCACTGAGTATTATGGGGCTGTAGGCTGTGTGCCTCGGGCGGGTGAGAGCGCTTGGGGTGGGAGACTGGGCAACGGAGCGAGCTCGTTGGAGCCAAGAGCTAGGGAGTCCCGAACTGATTCGATTTCGATTGGAGCTGAGGGATTGGGCAAGTGTCGGCTACCAACTTTGCGATCTCGGCTACAAAGAGTGCGAGATGGAAATATCGTTGGGCCGGTAAAGTTGGAGAAGGATCGGCAAGCCGGCAAATAGGGCTGGCCAGAGCCATGGCTGGCAGCCTCCTGAAAGCTCGCTTTTAGGCAAGGAATGCGGTTGATGCTGGGTCTTCAGGTGTTAACAGAGGCATCTTTTGCGTTTGGAGAGACTGTCGTCCTGTAGCAGGAATTCCAACATTGAAAGAAGCATAGTTATATGGTGTGAGAAAAAAAAAAATTTCAACACTCCCCGTCGGGGAATTGAACCCCGGTCTCCCGCGTGACAGGCGGGGATACTCACCACTATACTAACGAGGAGGTTACCTGTCAGACGGAAATCTCGCTACATAAACATTTCGTTCCTTCCCACCAGCTTCCCGTTTGGGGCTGTTGAGGTCCTACAGCTTAATGTGCCCCAGGCATTTTCAAAGAAACGTGTGTATTTAAAAATCACAAAACATAAGCTTTGTTTAAAAACATTCTATGAATAAAATATAACTGAGTATTTTTAAAAAGGCTTCATCTCTCCAACCCCCGCCCCCTCTGGAAGCCCCCACACCTATTTTCTTCCTTTGGATATCACCACTGGATGAACTATGATAACCGCCACAACTTATTAACATTTGATAGAACAGAAACACGGATTCTTTCCCCCCGAGGAGTCTCTCTCCCCTCTTTACCTCCAAATTCTAGAGGAATCCTAGGAAGACTATTTGGACTCCTTTTTTCCAGGATGCCCCTGTACCTAGTGGTTTGCTTGTTGTGTCCCTCATTAGACTCTTAGCTCCTGGGGAGCGGGGGTTTTCTTTTGTTTTCCTTTGATTTCCCCGGGGCTTAGCGCACCACCTGGCTACCTGACACATTTTGTTTTTGAGTCATTTCAGTCTTATCCCACTTTTTTTTGGGGGGGGGGGGGTGAAGATACTGGAGTGGTTTGCCATTTCCTGTTTCATCTCATTTTACAGACTTGGAAACTAAGCTGAACAGGTTAAGTGACTTGACCAGAGTCCACCGGAACTCTGAGTTTATCTAGATCAGAGGCAGAATGGAAGCGATCGATGCTCACTGGGTGGGTAATTCAATGATAAAATTCTCGCCTACCACTCAGGAGGCCCTAACCGGATTTCCAATCCATTCCAGAAGCACGTTTTTTTTTTTTTTGTTTATTTTTGTTTTTTTTTTGGTTTTGTTTTGTTTTTGTTTTTTTTAAGACACGTCCAGTCCTGAGTATTCAGGCTATCTCTTGCTACTTTTAAGACAAAACAGCTTCTCTCTAGACAATAACCTCCCCACGTGGGAGTAGCCTGTCCCGTTAAGAACGTCACCCATGTTAGTTGGCCAATGTTAGTCACCAACCCCTCTTGGGGACGTCATAGAATACTCGAGGTCTCTCGGGCTCTTGTAGAACGATGAAAGCCGTCCTAGTAACAAAATAGGTCGGTAAGCTTCCAGGGCACCACAAGGCCACAGCCCTGGCAAAAGTCGATCTTGTTCACTCTCTCCTGCTTCCAACCTTCCTCCTCGGCAAGTCCCAAGTCTCCCATTTTTCCCTCTCCCAGGGTTTTCAGGATAGTGTAGGCGAGTAGAACGAAGGTTTAGGTTGATTCTTATTTCTTTTTTTTCCCCAAAAACTGGTAGCTGGGGACAAGTGAAAGGCGGAAAGACAGGGAATAGGAATCCATGAGGACAGATTGCAGAGTATGAAAGAACAAGGGGAGCCCTTGGTTTGATCAGTTTGGATCAGCCTAATGGAACAAAAAAAAAAACCTGTTCCCTGACCGGGAATCGAACCCGGGCCGCGGCGGTGAAAGCGCCGAATCCTAGCCACTAGACCATCAGGGAAAGTCTCTCATTCGCTTTTTTCTTACTCAATTTAACATTACTTAGATCTTTCAATTTTTTTTTTTTTTTTTTTTTTTTTTTTTTTTGCGTCTTTCCAGGTTTCTTCAGGAGACCCTTTAGACCTTCCTCTGGCCTCTCCTCCCTCCATCACCCGTAATTGACGCCCACCAACCTCGCTACTCCTCTCCACACCATGATCCATTTCCCTAAATTCCACATTTTGCCTCACCTGACTAAAGCACCAATACGCACAATAGGAATTTGGAACCCACGCCCCTATGATCCCTGCCATCTTTCCCCAGTCTGAATCTCACCTCCTTTTATACCTTGCTTAATGCCGATCTTAAACGTTTCATTGGGTCACCTTAGCTGCCTCTTTGCTCCATGCCTTACCTCTCTCTTCAGGGCATCTATGGGTATCTGAATGCCTTTGCATAGCTTCTTCCTCTGTCTTGGGAATCTCTTGGGCCTGTTCCAGCTTCTTGTTTCTTTTCTTTCCTAGTCGGTATCAGTTCCAACAGTATGGCAGGAATAACGTTGAGCTCTGAATCCTAGAGGGAGGGAGGCAGCACATTCAGAGGAGATTCTTGCTTTCTTGGAGGTGTTCAACCATGAGAAAATTCACCTCCAATCCCCTACATTCTGCCTTGTTCTTCTCTACACTGGAGCCTTTGCAACTACAGACTCTTGGGGGAGGGGGAGTAGGGTGAGGAGTAGGCAGAGACTCAGGAGTGGGGGCCCTCTTCCTTCACTTATATCCGTTATGAAAAAAGTGGGTAATCTGGCAGGTCTCGGGAGATTTGGGTAGTGAGGAGGGATAAAGGGGATATAGGTGAGTGTTGGGACGAATGAGGTGGTATATAGGAAGGTAAGATATGGAAGGGAGTATACAGGAGGGCAGCTTAAACAGGCTTATTCACTGAGGCTGGAGTCAGAGGGTACTGGGAGGAATTAGGCTGGGTCCTTCAAGCAGGGGAGGGTATTTCTAAGGTACAAGAGGAATTAGGGTCAGTCAGAAATGTTTAGATCAAGGCTGGGGTTTTCCCTAGTTAATTTCTAAGTCCCTTGAGGGAGGAGACAAAAGGGCTCCTCTCTGCCAGTGAAATGGATGGCTGGAGGAAGTCTCGGGTCGGTACTTCCTGCCACGATGGATGCCTGAGGTTCCCTCAAGAAATAAAAGGAAATAATGCCTTCCCCCTTCGGCCCTTGCCTTAATCTTCCATACAATGATTCACCAGAGGCTTTGAGTAGGTAACCAAAGGGATTTATTAAAGTCAGGGGCAATCAGAGGGAAAGGGGTTTTAGGTTTTCTAACTGCTGCTAGGGAGAAGGCTGATGGTGGGGGATGGGTTGCAGGAGAGGTTTAGACTGAGAGAGTCCGGCTCTCCCAGTCAGGAAGGTCTGACTGTTTTGAAATAAAGTGTTTATTAAATCACTAAATTAGGGGTGACTTGCTTAGGATGCCCTACTTGCCTACAGAAACTAAACCCACAATGTCCAATCACCAAGCCCTCCCTTCCTCCCAGGGCCCAAAGGGAAATTCAAGGGAAATAGCAGGGATGTCATGGAGAGGTCCAGAGAAATCAGACAGGTCCAAATTTCCCCAAGACGAATAAGCACAGGCCAATGCCAAAGTCAAAAAGCAGAAGCTAAGCCCAAAGCCCAAAGCCAACAGGCTAAGCCAAAGCCCCCAGGCAAAGCGAAAGCCAGAAGGCAAAAGCCCCATCAGTTGGAACTTCAGCCCTATTTAGAGCCTCAGGCTCTAACTGCCTTTCTGAAGATTCTAAAACCTCCAACTGCCTTTCTGTTACAGTTTGAAACTGCAGAAGCAAAAGGCTTCTGCTAGCAACCTTGCATTTCATATCTTCCGTGAGTGGATGACTCTCAGATTTAGTTCTACAGCACAAACCTCTCTCTCAACCTCCAGCCTCTCATTTCCCACTGCCTATTAGACATTCTAGGAGCAGAAGTCTCAAAGACATCTTCAATTTACCATGCCCAAAACTGCTCTCATGATGTTCCCCTTCAAACTCTCCCCTTTCCCAAACTGTAGAAAGGACTACCAATTTCCCAGCTACCCAGGCTAGTAACCTAGATGGTGTCATCCTGGACTCCTCACTCTCTCATCTCCAATTTTTTCTACCTCTCCTAAAGCCAACCAGTTGTTAAGTGCAGTCATTTCCACCTACCCTCCTAACATTTCTCATTTATAGCTGCTGATTGGTCTCCCTGCTTCAAGTCTTTGTCTACTCTAGTCCAACTTCTTCTCTGCTATAAAACTGATTTATCTAAAGACAAAATTGACTCATCTAAAGCCCAAGTCTGACTTTTGTTTTTTCATTCGATGAATCCCAGTAGTTTGTACCCCAAAGAGATCATAGATAAACAGACTTGCACAAAAATATTTATAGCCCTGCTTTTTGTGGTGGCAAAAAACTGGAAAACAAGGGAATGCCCTTCATTTGGGGAATGGCTGAACAAATTGTGATATATGCTGGTGATGGAATAATACTGTGCTCAAAGGAATAATAAATTGGAGGAATTCCATGTGAACTGGAATGACCTCCAGGAACTGATGCAGAATGAAAGGAACAGAACCAGGAGAACTTTATACACAGAGACTGATACACTGTGGTAAAATGGAATGTAATGGACTTCTCTACTAGCAGAAATGCAATGACCTAGGACAATTCTGAGGGATTTATGGAAAAGAACACTACCCACATTCAGAGGAAGAATTACAGGAGTGGAAACACAGAAGAAAAACAACTGCTTGAACACATGGGTTGATTCGGACTTGATTGGGAATGTAGACTCGAAAAGACTACACCAGTGCAACTATCAATAATATGGAAACAGGTCTTGATCGATGACACACGTTAAAACCAGTGGGAATTCCTGTTGGCTATGGGGGAATCTTGCGGGGGTGGGGGGGTGGGGGGGAGGGGGTTGAAGGGGAGAGTAAGAACATGAATCATGTAACCATGGAAAATTTTTCTAGGGAAAAAAAAAAAAAAGGAATTGTCATAAATAAATAAATAAATCCCAGTAGTTTCCTGTTGCTTCAGGCATCTGATATACATTCTGCTGGCTTCTAAAGTTCTTTAAAACTAGGCTCCTTCCTCCCATTTCAGTATTCTGGATTTCCTTCACATATTCTGAGATACAGAGACACTGGCTTCCTTGCTATATCTCTAAGTAAGTCATTTTATTTCCATACTCACATCCTTTTTACTGGTTGTTGTAATGCAAGGTGGCTAACAGAAACTTTTTGCTTGCGTAATTTCTAAGGGTCACAAAAGGTCAGTTAGAAGTCTTAGAATCTTCAGAAAGTCAGTTAGAACTTAAAGCTATAAATAGAGGTTAAGTTCCAACTGATGAGGCTTTTGCCTCCTGGCTTTCTCTGTGGCTGGAGGCTTTTGCTTTGGCTTAGCCTGTTGGCCTCGGCCTTTCAGCTTGGCCTGTGCTTATTCTGTCTTGGGGAAATTTAGACCTATCCCATTTCTCTGGACCTCTCCCTGATCTCTCCATCTCCATCCCTCCCCTTTCCCTGAATTTCCTTTGGGCCCTGGGTGGAAGGGAGGGCTTGGTGATTGAACATTGTGGGTTTTAGTTTCTATAGACAAGTAGAGTATCCTCAAATAAGTTACCCCTAGTTTTAGTGATTTGATAAGGACTTTACTTAAAAGGCAGTCAAATCTTCCTCACAGGGAGAGCCAGACTCTCTCTGTCTAAACTTCTCTTGTGACCCATCCCCCACCATCACCCCTCTCCCTAACAGCAGTTAGAAACCCTGAACCTCTTTCCCTCTGATTAACTTGAGATTAATCAATCCCCTCGTTACCTACTCAAAGCCTCTGGTGAATCATTGTATCAAAGATTGAGGCAAGGGCGAAAGAGGGAAAGAATCATTTTCTTTTTATTTCTTGAGACAACTGGGGGCATCCATCTTGGCAGGAAGTGCCTACCCAAGACTTCCTCCAGCCATCAGTTTCACTGACAGGGAGGGGCCCTCTCCACTCCTCCCTCAAGAGACTTTAGAAACTAACAAGAGAAACCCTCCAGCCAAAACCTAAACATTTCTTACTGGCCCTAATTTCTCCCTGTATCCTCTGTCTCAAGCCTCAGTGAATAAACCTGTTTGAGCTGCCCTCTCCTACATACCCCATTTCCCTTATCTCCTATATACCTTCCCTTCCCTTCATTCCTCCTCCGATCACCTTATAATCCCCTAATATCCCCTTTATCCTTCCTCACACCCAAATTGCCTAGAGACCCACTCAGATTATCTACTTTTTATAACACTCCATACTCACATCCTTTTTGCTGGATGTTGTAGCTGGTAAACAAACAAACAAACAAACAAATAAATAAACAAACGAATGAATGAATGAATGAATGAATGAATGAATGAATGAATGAATGAATGAATGAATGAATGAATAAGGTTTACCTAAGGTTAGGAATGGGGAAAGTGGAGTAGAAAGGTAAATCACCAAGGAAATAGCTGGGTCAAACACAGTGGGCCCTTAATGTTGATGAGGTGCCAGGTTTGGGAAAGGAAGCATAACAAAGGAGGGCCTGTGTATAAAAGGGGTTTTAATAATATTTTGGGAAGGGTAATGAGGGGATCAGGTAATCTACCTTAAATACTAAGGGGTCCCTCCAAAAGGTCTGTGAGGGTATAACTGCACTACAAACTAAACCTAACAGCTGTCAAATCTCAACCAGTAACTGGATGGTGAATAGGTGCAGCTGTGTTCACGGGATGTATCTTTAGTAGAAGGATTCAGTAGATCTTCACAGATGTCTAGGGTCTCAGCCAGTAATCCAAGCTTAGAGAGGGAGCAAGGATTGTTGACATCCAGAGTCCACCTCTGCAACGTCTCACCTCAGCTCCACCTATCTCCAGCAAACCAGGTCACTTGATTGTAGATGTCTTCTGGTGATTAGGACTCACACACAAGAGAAAAAGCAGCTCCCTCCCTCCCTCCAGGAGTTCAACTGTCTTCCTCTGTGTTTCACACATGGAACTCTGCAGCTGTTCTCTGTCACTCAAATCTTCCTATACTAGACGACTTCCTATACTAGACAGTGCCCTTCTTGTCTAGAACTCCCTGCCTTCAAGCTTCTCTGGTTTCCTTTTAGCCTCAGCTAATGTCCCATCTTCTGCAAGAAACCTTCCTCAGTCTTCGGTCTTTCCTGTCCCTCTGAGAATTCCCTTTATTTATACAGTTGATAATTTCTTTGCATCCACTTGCTTACCAATCTCCCACCTCAGAGCTCCCATCAGCTCTTTGAAATTAGGGACTAGTGTTTTCTCTCTTTCTTTGTGTTTGTACTGTTTAGCAAAGCACCTGGCACATAATAGGTCATTTAGAAATGCTGGTTTCTCACCAGCCCTATGACTGACTTCTCACAACTCCCACTTCTACCATCCTATATTCAGAAAAGGAAAAGGAATACACTGTTTCTTGAACAGAACATCTTTCACAATTCACAATAGTTTTTTTGCTTGTGAATTCACAACTCATAAACAATAGTTTTTGCTTGCACATGACCTTGATAACGAGGAAAGCTTCATTGGTATTCTTGAAGTTGAACAAACATTGGAATCCTCCATCTCCCAAGTTTTTGAGAGTTCCTCCTAAGCAAATGAAGCTGAACCATAGTTCTGATATCCCATCTGTTCACCAGAAAAAGAAGAGCAGAAAGGGCTCTCTAGAAAACCGAGAAAACTTCCAGATTCACTAAAATCCTTCTTCATCCTTATTTGGACCTTTCCATACCCAAATTCCGTGTCCTCTTCTTTCTCTCTCCATTCTCTGATTTTCTCCATAACTTCCTAGTCTTAACACTAAAGTGGCATCATTCAGAAGTATGCCATCAACTGCTCTTAAATCCTTCTCCACCCATTGCCCTGTCTCCTTTTGTCCATACACTTTCTCCTTGCCAAGTCCTGTCTACCACCATTACTCACTCCATTCCTTTGAAGACCACAATCTACACCCTCCTATCCCCAAGTAATTCTCCTTTTCTGTCTCTCCTTGTCTCAAACGGGATCCACAACGGACTTTATAATTTTCCGTAAATATATTGGTTCCCTGCTGCAGTTCTATCATATTTTTATTCCCTCAAGATTGTTTCTCCATCACAAACCTTACTCCTACTTTGCCAGACCTTGTCTTTGCATACATTTTACATACTCTGAAGCATGGTCTCCCCTCAGAAGAGGACCTCCATCTGACTTCACAAAAAGCATTTCATCAACTAGGTCCTTATGCTTCCTTGTTCCATACCTAAAAAACCTTCTTTTACTTTCTGTCTCTCATTTTGTCCTACTTTGATCCATTCTTTGATGGAAGAGGTAGACCTTCCTATCAAAGCTCTCTTCTTTTACGCTCTTGATCCCATGTCCTTCAGTCTCTTCTGGGAGCTTGTTCCCTCCATCCTTCCATTTATTTATTTATTTTTAATAATTTTTATTTTTTAGAAAAGTTAACCAGGTTACATGATTCATGCTCTTACTTTCCCCTTCACCCCCTGACCTCCCCCCACCACAGCCGATGCGAATTTCCACTGGTTTTAACATGTGTCATTGATCAAGACCTATATCCAAATTGTTGATAGTTGCATTGGTGTGGTAGTTTTGAGTCTACATCCCCAATCATGTCCGCCTCAACCCATGTGTTCAAGCAGTTGCTTTTCTTCTGTGTTTGCACTCCTGCAGTTCTTCCTCTGAATGTGGGTAGCGTTCTTTTCAATAAATCCCTCAGAATTGTCCTGGGTCATTGCATTGCTGCTAGTACAGAAGTCCATTACATTCTATTTTACCACAGTATATCAGTCTCTGTGTACAATGTTCTTCTGGCTCTGCTCCTTTCGCTCTGCATCAATTCCTGGAGGTCTTTCCAGGAATTCTTCCAGTTTATTATTCCTTTGAGCGCAATAGTATTCCATCACCAGCATATACCACAATTTGTTCAGCCATTCCCCAACTGAAGGGCATACCCTTATTTTCCAGTTTTTTGCCACCACAAAAAGCACGGCTATAAATATTTTCATACAAGTCTGTTTATCTATGATCTCTTTGGGGTACAAACCCAACAATGGTATGCCTGGATCAAAGGGCAGGCACTCTTTTATAGCCCTTTGAACATAGTTCCAAACTGCCATCTGTAGAGAGCCAATTGGAGAAATAGGGTCAGGATAGGGCCCGTTATCTGGATTCCCTATGTGACCAATCCAGGCTGAGGCAGTCTTTGTGTTTGGTCCTGGTCACCTGAGCCCTGAAAAGTTCTGGTACCAGCAGGTTGGTTAATCCAAAAACAACTTGACCCCTCCAAGAGGCTATTGGGAGTCATTTAGAGAAATAGAGCCTTTAAGAGATATTTTTATCTGGATCCCATTACAAAATCAACAGCAAGTAAAACTGTGTGTATGATTTTTTTCTGCACTGCATGTCAGGTAGCAGACAGAATGGACCATCTAAGGTAAAAATCTGAGACTCCTCTTTTGACTCCTTTTCAGATCCCCACCTTTTCTCAATATTCTTATTGGGAAGCTTTGAGTCCTTAAGCAGACCAGCAGCTACTGAGTTAACCATTTTTCTCCTTGATAATTAAAAAGCCTGAACTCTAAAAACCATATTACTTAGATAGTCAAGGCCGGACACAGACAAGGCCAGACAAGACTCTATCTGACCAGGCGCAGTCCTAGAATTCAAGAAGAGGACAGAAGGCAATTAGTAAAAATCTCTATGAAATATATTTCTGCTCCCAGAATTAACCCCCTACTGATTGGTGGTTGGAATTTGGCCCTTGACCCTGTACCTATCTCTCTACTTTTAGACTTTAATGGGTTTTGTATGATTTGTAACCCCTTCGCAGCTGTGATTCTTTCTCTGGGTTCTTTGTTTGAAACCAGTATATCAATAAACTCTAAACTCAGTTGGAGCAGCTAGCCTGGCTGTTCTCAGTTTCTGTTTCCTGTCTTTTCAATCTGACGCCATTAAACGCCACTCAGGACCCCCCAAAATATAGAGCTAGCTCTCTATATGATGGCGCCTAACGTGGGGGCTTTCTGAGCAGTGTGAATACCCTTTCAAATATAGAAAATATAGAGCTGGCTCTCTATAGCCATCCAGAATGGTTGGATCAGTTCACAACTCCACCAGCAATGCATTAATGTCCCAATTTTGCCACATCCCCTCCAACATTCATTACTTTCCCCTTCTATCATTTTAGCCAATATGCTAGGTGTGAGGTGATACCTCAGAGTTGTTTTGATTTGCATTTCTCTCATTATTAGAGATTTAGAACACTTTCTCATGTGCTTATTGATACTTTTGATTTCTTTACCTGAAAATTGCCTATTCATGTCCCTTGCCCATTTATCAATTGGGGAATGGCTTGATTTTTTTATACAATTGATTTAACTCCTTGTATATGTGAGTAATTAGACCCCTGTCAGAGTTTTCTGATATAAAGATTTTTTTCCCAATTTGTTGTCTCCCTTCTGATTTTGGTTGCATTATTTTTCTTTGTACAAAAGCTTTTTCATTTAATATAATCAAAATCATTTATTTTACATTTTGTAATTTTCTCTAACTCTTGCTTGGTTTTAAAACCTTTCCTTTCCCAGAGATCTGCCAAGTATACTATTCTGTGTTCACTTAATTTATTTATAGTTTCCCTCTTTATATTCAAGTCATTCACCCATTCCGAATTTATCTTGGTGTAGGGGGTGAGATGTTGATCTAAACCTAACCTCTCCCATATTGTTTTCCAAATTTCCCAGCAGTTTTAGTCAAATGGTGGATTTTTGTCCCAAAAGTTGGGCTCTTTGGGTTTATCATACACTGTCTGGCTGACGTCACTTACCCCAAGTCTATTCCACTGATCCTCCCTTCTGTCTCTTAGCCAGTACCATATCGTTTTAATGACTGCTGCCTTATAGTATAGTTTAATATCTGGTACAGCTAGGCCATCTTCCTTCACATTTTTTTTTTCATTATTTCCCTTGATATTTTTGATCTTTTGTTATTCCAAATGAACTTGGTTATAGTTTTTTCTAATTCAGTAAAAACGTTTTTTGGTAGTTTGATAGGTATGGTGCTAAATAGGTAAATTAATTTGCGTAGAATGGTCATTTTTATTATGTTAGCTCGTCCTACCCATGAGCAATCAATGTTTTTCCAATTATTTAGATCTAGTTTTAATTGTTTGGAAAGTGTTTTGTAGTTGTTTTTGTATAATTCCTGTGTTTGTTTTGGTAGGTATATTCCCAAGTATTTTACATCGTCTAGGGTGATTTTAAATGGTGTTTCTCTTTCTACCTCTTGTTGCTGTGATGTGTTGGAAATATATAGAACTGCTGATGATTTATGTGCATTTATTTTGTATCCTGCAACTTTGCTAAAGTGGTTGATTATTTTTACAAGCTTCTTAGTTGATTCTCTAGGATTTTTTAAGTAGACCATCATATCTTCTGCAAAGAGTGATAGCTTAGTCACCTCATTGCCTATTTTGATACCTTCAATTTCTTCTTCCTCTCTAATTGCTACTGCTAGTGTTTCTAGTACAATGTTAAATAATAGAGGTGATAATGGGCATCCTTGTTTCACTCCTGATCTTATTGGGAAGGTTTCTAATTTTTCCCCATTGCATATGATGCTTGTTGATGGTTTTAGGTATATACTGTTTATTATTTTTAGGAAAGGTCCTTCTATTCCTAGACTTTCCAGTGTTTTCAATAGGAATGGGTGCTGTATTTTGTCAAAGGCTTTTTCAGCATCTATTGAGATAATCATGTGGTTTTCGTTTGTTAGATTGTTGATATGGTCAATTATGTGGATGGTTTTCCTAATGTTGAACCATCCTTGCATTCCAGGTATCCATTTATTCTTTAATCTCTCCATAAAGAACTTTTCTTTCATTCAACTTTTGACCCTCCATGTACATTCTCAAGGAAATTTCTTTTGCCCCTGACATACTTGCAGCATTTATGGTAGGCTTTGTCAATCCACATTCTCCTTCTGGCTTGTCCCCTTAGTGTCAGCATGCCCCACACCCAGGCTCTAGGCTTGATTCTCTCTCTTAGGGGATTTCAACATTCACAGGTCCCAGGATCATTTCAGTGGAGATGACTACTAAATAAAGCAGTTTAGATTGAATCTTCCCCAAACTCCAGTCTGGGTTTGTTGTGCTTTTTAAAAACCACACACCTGCACAAAATCTCTGCCTGGATATCCCCTTGGCATCTTAAAGGCAACGTGTCCAAAACTGAGCTCATATTACTTCCCCTGAGGCTCAGTCTTCCTCTAAGCTTCCTCATTTCTATCCGTGGAATCATTAAAAAATTTTTTTTTAATTTTAAAATTTTTAATTAAATTAATTAATTTAGAACATTTCCCCACGGTTATAGGATTCACTTCTATCCCTCCCCATCTCCCACCCCCTCCCATAGCTGACACATAATTCTACTGGGTTTTTACAGGTGTCATTGATCAAGACCTATATCCGTATTATTGATATTTGCACTAGGGTGCTCATTTTGAGTCCATATCCCTAATTATCTCCCCATCCTCCCACGTGATCAGGAAGTTGTTTTTCTTCCGTGTCTCTACTCTCACAGTTCTTCCTCTGAATGTGGATAGTGTTCTGACTCATAGGTCCCTCATAGTTGTCCTGGATCATTGCATTGTTGCTAGCAGAGAAGTAAGTCCATTACATTTGATTTTACCACAGTGTATCCGTCTCTGTGTATAATGTTCTCCTGGTTCTGCTCCTTTCACTCTGCATGAATTCCTGAAGGTCTTTTCAGTTCACATGGAATTCCTCCAGTTCATTATTCCTTTGAGCACAGTAGTATTCCATCACCAACAGATACCACAATTTGTAGGACCATTTTTTTCAAGTCATCCAGATTCACAACCTCTGAGTCATCCTTGGTTCTTCCCTTTCCTTCAATTCCTATGAGAACAATCCTTTATCCTCTCATTACATCTGTCCCATTTTGTGGAGGAGGAATCCCAGTTCAGACTCATATTCAAGGCAGTCTAACATCTTGCCTAGACTATGGTAATAGCTTCATAATTGGCCCCTGTGCCTGATCACTTCCCTCTCCAATGTATTGTCTTTATAGCTGAGTTGTGTAATGTCTGCTCCTAAAATACAACCAATGACATCCCTCTCCTCCCTCCCCCCTTCACACTACACACATTCCAATACCAAGATCTTCAGGAACTCCATACTGATGATGCGATAAAATACCGAATTCTTGGCTAGGCAATGGAATACCATCCCCCAAAATAGAATTTGGCATCTCCCTTTCTGGTTTGACTTCCTACCCCTGCCACTGGCACAATCTCCATTGCTGTCAGACTGGCTTGCTTGTTATTCCCCACGGACCACATTCATAGGTGCGCCTATCCAGCGTAGCATAAATAGTTCCCACCTAAGATCTGCTGTTTCTGGATGGAACTCCCTACCTGACTTAGATGGGAAAGATTTATAGTGTCTTTGAAACCGAGTTGAGGTGCCATCTCCCAGCCACGAGGGGCCACTCAGAGTTTTAGAGCTGACAGACAGTGTCCTTAGAAGCCAAAGATTGTCGTCCGCTCTCATCTCCTCCCTTTCTAAACGGTGAGAGGGGACGGAGACGGGCTAAGTGCTTTGTCCCGGAGATCTGAAGAAGGATTGGAACCCAGTCCTCGAAGAAGCCACGCTCAACAGCCTATCCAGAAAGTCACGCCATTGCCTCAGCTCCCCGATCCTTTCTTTTTCTCGAAGCTCCCACTACCAGCGCGTTTCTTAGCATTGTCTCCCTTGTGATATTTTCTCTTCTTGTTTTTGTGTACGCTTTGTATTCCACGGATTCCTGAACTGTTTGTGCAATTGGAAGGGCTTCGAGAGGCGATTTGGAAAGCAGGGGGTGGGGAGGGGTCAGGCCAGCTGAAGATGGTTTGTGATGCTGCGGGTCTTTGGCCCGGGAAAGAGGGTGTTTGTATTGGCGTGGAGAGGAGGGCAGGAATGCGCGCGTCGCGCGGGGAAGGGATGGTTCTTGACGATGTAGGTTTTCTTCTTATTGGTGCCAGAGAGGGTTAGAACATAAGAATAGTAGGTAAAGCGAACCGGGAGAATTGGGCTTGTGGTTAAATTGCTGCCGTAGTTGTCGGAGAGGAGGGAGGGGTAAGGTTTTGGGGAGAGTCAGGATGGCCGAGCGGTCTAAGGCGCTGCGTTCAGGTCGCAGTCTCCCCTGGAGGCGTGGGTTCGAATCCCACTCCTGACAGCGTTTAGGCTTTTGTCGGGCTCCTGACAAAAGTCGACGACGACTTTTGTCGGGCTCCTGAGAGAGAGAAAGGCCTCCTGACTCCAGGGACAAAACCTCTTTGTCCACAACCCCACTACCCATCCTAAGTGGAACCTTATACTGCCGGCCTGGATGAGGAGAGAACGAGGTGCCCCAGCTGAGGAACAAGCTGCATTTTTTCCAGGAGGAAGACTGGAAGAAAAATGGACTTCTTCCATCCTTGCGACAGACACAGCTTCAAATACGTACCTTCTGGCCATTTAATACTCGACTATACCGGGGGAGGCGTAGGAGCAGTAAAGGAAGGAGGAAAAGGAGTATGTAAAAGATGGAAGACGAAGAGGAAACGTTAGGAGAGAGAACGGCGAGTATGCCAAGGGGAAGGATACCATTTTCTAGTTAGGGTAAACGCGCGTCCAATTGGAGCACGGGACTTGGTCTATGGGAAATGTATTAAAGTAGATCAGAGATTGAGTGAAAGAGTCCCCCACCCCCATCTCTTCCTTCATCCCGCATGGGTGGTTCAGTGGTAGAATTCTCGCCTGCCACGCGGGAGGCCCGGGTTCGATTCCCGGCCCATGCACGGTTTCCAGTTTTTAAAATTTCCAAATTGCTCATTTTTGTGAGTACTCTTATAAAACCAAGAACCCAAACATGAACCCAAACAAACAATTCAAAACATCGTCTGCTTTCATCTGCATTCTGACTCCAACATTTCTTTCTCTGGAGGCGGATAGCATTCTTTGTCATAAGTAAGTCCCTTAGAATTGTCCTGGATCTTTGTATCGCTCATAGTAGCTAAGTCTATTTCAGTTGATTATTCCACAATATTGCTGTTACTGTGTACAACGATTTCCTGGGTCTGCTTATTTCACTTTGCATCCCTTCACGTAGGTCTTTCCAGCTCTTTCTTGAAATCATCCCGTTCATCATTCTTAAGGTCCATCACCACCATATACCACCATTTGTTCAACCATTCTCCAATTGATAGACATCCCATCTCGATTTCCAATTCTTTGTCACCACCAAAAAGGGGAGCTCTAAATATTTTTGTATCAGTAGGTTCTTTCTCCTGCCCCTCCCCCACCCTTTTTTTTAATCTCTCCGGGATACAGACTCAGTAGGGATGTGATTGGATCGAAGGGTATGCATTGTTCCTTAATTCCAAAGTGCCCTCCAGAATGGTTGGATCAGTTCAAAGCTCCACCAGCAATACCGTCCCCACTTTGGCCACCATCCTTTGCCTCTTAGCCCGCATTCAGTGTAGAAGGTCAGCGGAGATACTGATTTCTGGGCTCTAGAACAGCAAGGAAAGCAGTCTCCGTTCAAGATAGACCCACAGGCTTCCAGGGCATCGAAATGCCAAGATCTCTGGCAAAAAATTCACCTTGCCCAACCTGCTCTGACTACAACCTTCCTCTCTCCCCACCTGCAGCCGCGGTTTTCCAGGATGACAGTTCATGAATGTGAGTAGAATGGATGCCCACCCTACTCGAATTTTCCGTACTCTTGGTACTTGGGGCCTGGGTCAGGAGAAATGAAGCAATGCAAGAAAGGAGATAGGGAATGGGGGTAACATTCATTGAGCATAGCAACGGCAGGGGTTCTTTCTCGTTTATCTTGCAAAGACGCATCCACTAAAGACTAGACCTTACAACTATTAGGTAATAATTGGAGCCTGGGTCAGGAGAAATGAAGCAATGCAAGAAAGGAGAAAGGGAATGGGGGTAACATTCATTGCGCATAGCAACGGCAGGGGTTCTTTCTCGTTTATCTTGCAAAGACGCATCCACTAAAGACTAGACTTTACAATTATTAGGTACGACATTGTTTTTCAAATGAAGTTTTTCAAATGAAGGCAACGAAGCGAGATAGGAAAATTGACGTTGACGACTTGTACTCGTGTGGTAAAGGACATTCCCTGACCGGGAATCGAACCCGGGCCGCGGCGGTGAGAGCGCCGAATCCTAACCACTAGACCACCAGGGAACAAGTACTTTCGGACCCATCCTGTCTACTCCCCATAATACTCGCCTCCTGCAACGTTCCACTCTGCTTTCAGTCTGCCCTAATTCAGTGTATCCACGTCTGCTCCTTTCCTTCAACCTCCCCCCCTCCCCATTCCACCTGCAGTCCCAACAGACTCCCACCTAACCTTCTGCTTCTCTCCCACACCCTGGCTCATTTCCTTAAATACTAACACTTGCTTGCCTGGGCTAAACAAAGCGCCTAAATAAGCGCTCTTGTTTGAGGGATTGGGCAATTGTCGGCTACAAACTTTGCCATCTCCGCTACAGAGTGCGGCATGGAAATATCTTTGGGCGCGTAAAGTTGGAGAAGGGCCGGCAAGCGGGCAAATAGGGCTGGCCAGAGCCATTCTTGGCAGCCTCCTGAAAGCTAACTTTTAGGCAAGGATTCCAGGGAAGGGATGCGGTTGAGGCTGGGTCTTCGGGTGTTAAAAGAGGTCTCTTTTGCCTTTGGAGAGAGTTTGGCCGCGTTGGTGGTGGTATGAGGTGAGCATAACTGCCTTCCAAGCAATCCAATTCCCAGCCGAAGCGGCCTTTTACAACGCTCTCTTCTCTTGGCACATCGCGGATCTCTATGCACAGGTATGAAGGACTCTGCTCCTGTGCCCACACACTGCCCTGTCTCTCTTGGTTTCGCATCTCCTCGGGACCCTCGGAGCAAATTCCCCAATCTGGGCGCCAAACTCTATCTCTGTCCTATTGCATACCCTGAAACTTTCTGTTGTCAGGCTGGATGCTGGCTTTCAAAACTTCAACTCACTTCACTTCATTTGATAAACAATGTCGTGCCTTATAAATGTAAGGTATAGTCTTTAGTGGCTGCGTCTTTGGAAGATAAACATGAAAGAGCCCCTGCCAACAGGAGCTAGCTTTTCTCCTGGAGGGGATAGACAATGGCATAGAATCATCCTCAAGAACTCTAAAGGATATGGATCTTAGATTACTCTATTACCAAAACGAATAATATGGAGTTAAGATTTGAGTGAGAACATTACGTATGAACCAGTTAAATTGCTTGTCATGTTCGGGAGAGGGGAGGGAAAGGGGGAGGGAGAAAACAAGAATCTTTTAACCTTGGTAAAATAAAAATAAAAATAAAAAATAAATTACATAGCCGCGCTCTTTGTGGTGGCCAAAAATTGGAAAATGAGGGGATGCCCTTTAATTGGGGAACAGCTGAACGAATTGTGGTATCTGCCGGTGATGGGATACTATTGTGCTTAAAGGAATAACAAACTGGAGGAATTCCACGTGAACTGGATCGACCTCCAGGAATCCATGCAGAGTGAAAGGAACAGAACCAGGAGAACACTGTACATAGAGACTGATACACTGGCACAATCCAGTGTAATGGAGTTTCCTTCTAGCAGCAAAGCAATAATCCAGGACAACTCTGAGGGATTTATAAGAAACACTATCCACATTCAGAGAAGAACTCTGGGAGTAGAAACGCAGTAGAAAGACAACTGCTTGATCATTGATCATATGGGTTGACGGGGATATGATTGGGGACATTGACTCTAAACGAGCATTCTAGTGCAAATATCACTAATATGGAAATAGGTCTCGAGCAATGACACATGTAAAACAACTAAGTACAAACCAGGTCACCTGAGGAGTGATGGAGGGGCTTCTGGAGCAAAGGTTTAATTTCCAAGCTACAGGAGGGGGTAGGGAAAGAGGAGGGAAAGAACCTGAATCTTGTAACCATGGGAAAATATTTAATTAAATACAATTTTCCAATTTCAAAGAATAAAATGAAATTAAAACAAACAAAAAGAATATGGATCTTACCCCTCAAGGTATTTTCTCCAATGATGAAGATCCAGCTTAAATCAGATTCGTCCTTGCCCATCCTCTAGCATTCCTGTCGTGTCTTCTCCAATAAGATTTCAACAGAGCATTCCATACCCCGGGTCACCTCAACTTTTTCTCTTCTGGATCCAATTTCCTGCCAAATGCCAGTGAACTTAAAATAAAACGACGAACGAAAGAACTAACGAACAAAATGCAAATGCCTTTTTTATATCTACATATGAGTAGATTTGGTAGGTTGCATACCTGACTTGCACGCAAAGAGCCTAATAGATCCATTCAGTCAATCAGTAAACCTTTTGGTCAATCCATAAAATGTTAAGTATCTACTGTATGCCACGTGCATAAGCGGGTGACATAAATAAATAGATAAACAAACAAACAAACAAATAAATGCAAAGCCAAGAAAAATCTCTGCTAATGGAGGAGACAGTCTAATGGAGGAGACAAGTAAACGACTAAGCACAAACCAGATCACCTGAGGAGTGATGGAGGGGCTTCTGGAGCAAAGGGTTCATTTCCAGGCATTCGTGTAGAATTCGGAGATAATTGAGGAGATACCTTGGTGGAGGAGAGTCAGTGTTTGTGTTAAATATCAAATCAAATGTGGTTGAATTGTGGTAGTTATCGTAGCTCTTGTGAGATTCAACAGACGAGCCCCTGTAATGGGAGTATCAGTTGCAGAAGCCGGTCTGTGCCCTTCTAACGCAACAAAAGGTAGAGGAGCAAATGAATTCAAAGCATGGTGGAAAAGCGGAATAATGTCAAGGGGAAGAGAGTGATGGGAAATGGTCTAGGAATTGAGGAGCTTCAGAAGATGCCAAGGGATCCGGGAGGTGAAGCCGGAAGATACTTCGTCTAAAAGGCCAGTGAACTTGGAGTTTGTAAGCTCCAGATTCCAAATTTTCTTCACACACTTGTCAGGTGCAGTAGTCTGACGCAAAGCAAGCGACCTGTCTGAGTCTCGCTTCCCTCATTTTCAAAGTGAGCGGTCCAGCTGAAGAGAGTGAAAAGCGTTGGCTTCTAATGACACTTCCAACTCTAAATCTCAAATCCTGTAAGTGTCGCCTTGTAGCAAGCAAGTGACAAAAGAGTTGAGCTCGGAAGGCATCTTCGGCATTTTCCCATCCGAGCTGAAGGAGAGAGTGCAGGGTAGACTCAGACACAAGCAGTACACTGAGACTAGGCTGGAGAAGCCCAGGTCCCAATGAGGCTGGAGTAAAAGA
>NC_058133.1:54244560-54261656 GCF_016433145.1 Gracilinanus agilis
AAAGTATAGGAATAGAAGGACCTTTCCTAAAAATAATAAACAGTATATACCTAAAACCATCAACAAACATCATATGCAATGGGGATAAATTAGAAGCCTTCCCAATAAGATCAGGAGTAAAACAAGGATGCCCATTGTCACCTCTATTATTTAACATTGTACTAGAAACACTAGCAGTTGCAATTAGAGAAGAAAAAGAAATTGAAGGTATCAAAGTGGGCAAAGAGGAGACTAAGCTATCACTCTTTGCAGATGATATGATGGTCTACTTAAAAAATCCTAGAGAATCAACTAAGAAGCTTGTAGAAATAATCAACAACTTTAGCAAAGTGGCAGGATACAAAATAAATGCACATAAATCATCAGCATTTCTATAATTAAAAGATATAAATATGAGGATTAATAATAAGGAAAGCCTTAACACTAACAGGAAACTAACTTTTCACCCACCATCTATGTTCACCTCACAGCAAACTCTTCTTTATTTTCTAGCTACTCTGATCCTGCCTAGCACTTACTAGGAAACCCTAAAACACTATCTGACTATAATCTAACTAAAATCCTTATTTAATTAACTTAATTTGATAAAGATATTTCCAAGTACATATAGATTCAGTCAGCCAAGATGACAATAAGGTAACCCTGAGTCCAGGCAAACAGCCTTCAGACTTTCTTTCTCCAAAATTGTTCTCCAGCAGAACAGATCTAACCAGCTTCTTCTTAGAGATGACTTCTCTAGGTCAGGAAAGTAGAAAACCTCTTCAGATGGTTTTCAGAGTTCTCTTTTCCCTCTCACCAGCACAGAGCAAGGTCTCAGCTGTCTGCCTCCACCAGCAGCCAGAGAGAAAGTCCATCAGTCAGTGCCTGGACCTCACCAACTGCCAGAACCTTTTCCCTGTGTTCTTCCTTCCCAGTTCTAGTCTCACACACTGCCCTCTGCCTCGCCTCAGAGATCTCTTTATCAAATATCTTATTTTAATCAATCCTTAATAAAAATCCTAAATTCCTTAGTACAATAGTAAGAGCTTAATAGTTATTGCCTAAGTACTTTTTAAACTAATATAATCACATTTGGACAAAAAAAATGTTTATATTTTACAGAATAAGTGAACATTTCCTCTTAACAGACTCTAAGCTCCCTGAGAGCAGGAATGTTTCATTTTCTGTCTTTGTATCCTTGAGTGTAGGACAGTTTCCTGACACATAGTAAGTATGTGCTTATTAAATGTTTGTTGATTGACTGATTTCCTTAACAAAATTTGAAAATTTGTTATTAAAGCAATGATTTTTAACCATAAAGTAAATGTGATCATGACCAGTAAGAACCAGCATTGTTGAACCAGGAGCAAGACATGCCAGATGAACTCATTTTCCATTTCTGAAAAGCTATTAAGGAAAAGACATAGTAGACTGGCTGATCAGGAGATTATGGCAAAACTTTGTTTACATAATTCATTCAATGAACATTTTTTTCTAAGCATAAAGTACTCTGGTAAGTGCTGGGCACTTGAGAATAAATAAAATGGCCCCCGCCCTCTTAGATCCTATAACAGGCAATGTAAAATGTATACACAGAAGAGAGGTGTAATGTAATCCCAAACTACATGTGTACTTACCAGCTGACTATATTTCCAGATGATAAAAAGCTTATAGAGATAGGTAAAGTGTTGGTTGAGAATCACGACCCAAAACCATTTTGGGGGGCTAGAACAATGGGCCAAGTCCAATCAAATGAAACCGGGAAGAGATAAATACAAAGTCCTATTGCTAGGTTCAAAAAATGATTTTACAAGTACAAGATTGGGGAAGTAGGCTAAAAAACTCGACATGAAAAAAAAGATCCAGTGGGGCTAGATGGATTGCAATCTCAAACTGTCTTAACAAAGCAAACCAGCAAAAAAAAAAATCTAGTGTTATCCTAGGCTGCTATATAGGGCATATAAAAACCTACTCCAAGATGCTAGCATCTTTTTATAAAAATAATATTTCATTTTCCCCCAATTACATGTAATTTTTAATATTCATTTTTTAAAGTTTTGAGTTCCAAATTCTCTCCCTTCTTCTGTCCCTGCTACCCTTCCTGCCCTTCCCCATCCCTGAGTAAGCTATGTGATATATATTTTACATGTATAATCATCTAAAACGTTTTCTATTATTAGTCATTTTGTGGAAGAAATCACAAATAAAAAAAAGAAGAAAGACAATGAAGATTATTATATTTCAGTCTGCATTCAGACTCCATCAGTTCTTTCTTGGAGGGCACATGACATTTTTCATCATGAGCCTCTGAGATTATCTTAGATCGCAGCATTGCTGAGAATAGCTAGGTCATTTACAATTGTTCATCAAAAAATATTGTTGTCACTGTGTGCAATGTTCTTCTGGTTCTACTTACTTCATTTTGCATCAGTTCATATAAGTCTTTTTAATTTTCCTTTTTTTCCTCCAGCATCTTCTTAACAAGTTGTGAATTACTTGTCCAGTTTTCATTCTAGGTTGCAGCTAGGTGGTAAAGGGGATAGAGTATTCTGTGGGCTTGGAGGCAGGAAAGATTTCCTGACTCCACCTCAGACACTTAATAGCTGTGTGATACTGGATGAGTCACTTAACCCTGTTTTCCTCAGTTTACTCCTCTGTAAAATGAGCTAGAAAAGGAAATGGCAAGCCTATCTTTGCCAAGTATCTTTGCCAAGAAAATACCAAATGAGGTCACAAATAACTGGGCACAACTGAAGTGAGTGGGCAATAAAACAGAGGCAATAGAGAGTTACTGGCAATCATTGAGTAAGACAAGGAAAGCTTGAAAAAGAGTTTGGACAGAGAAACTCAGAGGATTATATAGATTATTAAAGAAGGATGTTGCTTATCATGAGGGTTTTCATCTCCTTATCAGCCCTGAGTTCTCTCCCACAAAGGGTGACCCTGTCCATGGTAGTACTGTAGGTCTTGGATCAAATATAGACTTTTCAGCTTGTAACAAAAAAAAACTCTTAAAAACATTCTAAATTAAATGAATATCAAAAAGAGAGAAAGATAGACAAGATGGAGGTAGAGAGAAAAGAGAAGGAAAGAGAGAAGAGAAAGAGTCAAGAAGTAAAGGAGAAGAGAGAAAGAGAATTATATGTGAAACTATGGATCTCTTATATATAACTTACTTTTTAAAAGTACATAATAAATCAGGAGCAGCTAGGTAGCATGGTGTTATAGAGCACCAGGCCTGGAAGCAGGAAGACCTGGGTTCAAATGTGTCTCACATTTCCTAGCTGTGTGACTCTGGCCAAGTCATTTACTGTCTAGTCTTTGCTGCTCTTCTATCTTAGGATTGATACTAATACAGAGGTAACAGTTTTTTTTAAAAATCATATAATAAATTTAACATTTGTCTTCAAAAATGTCCTGCTTACCTGTGTTTCCCTCCAAACTTCCTTCTGTCCTTTTTTAAAGAGTTTCAAAGGTCCTCTTTTCTTTTTCTTTTGTTTGCATGGTCACTATTTACCTCCCAAATAAAAGGGGGGGGGGGGAAACACAGTCCTTAAAACCAATAAGCATAGTCAAGTAAAACAAATCTGTGCATTCACCATATCCCATACTATCTATCTCATTCTGCACCTGGGATCTCTCACCCCTCCCTCAGTTAGGAAGTGGGCAGCAGACTCCATCTTCTATCCTCTGGAGGTATGTTTGTTTGGTCATTGCATTGATCCAAATTCTTCAGTCTTTCCAAACAGCTTTCCTAGATGGCATCATTCTCATCATATAGAATATTCTCGTTCTTCTCATTTCACTCCATTGGTTTTTCTGAGCCTGCCCCTTTCATCATATTAAGGCGCAATAATGCTTCTTTACATCCATATACCATAATTTGTTCAGCCATTTTCCAACTGATGGACATCCCTCTTAATTTCATGCTAAATAATTTAATAAATATATATGCAGTGGGGCATTTACATATTTTACTAGTTGGGACCATAGGTTAGGTTGGGACAACCCTGGACTAAATGATGTGTATGGTTCATTCCAGTTGTAAAAGGAATCCAGGATGACACGGAGGTGAGGTATGACTCTGGGAACCTGGAAGAAGATCATTGTTTTCAACAAAAAATAGAAAAGTCTAAAAAAAGGGATGGGTTGAGAGAAATCTTTCATCCCTCAGATTCCCTACATGACTATCCCACCTCCTTTTCCAGTCATACTCATCATGAATAATGTCTTTTAAGCTACTTCTTTTATGTGTGAGTTATTGATGGCAACATGCTCCAAACACCCACCATGCATCTTCCCATTGCCCTTTCAGCCACCTGCAATTCCAATTCTTCAGAGATCATGGCGTTCTCTCGTGACTCACAGACATATGGACATCAGCAACTGCCAACCCACACACCTACTTTCTCATCTCTCTGAGAATGGGCTGTGCACATGTCCAGAGCATCCTTGCTCAAAATATGACAAGGGAACAAGCAGACTTTCGCAGACAGTTCCGTACATCAAGTTACATCTTCACATTGACACAATTGACTGAGAAATGTGAAGAAAAAAATAAACCTTACCAAAAAACAAATGTTTATTTTTTGATTAGGAAAAAATAAAGCATTTAGCACAAATTCTCCTCTAAGCTTCCAGAAATGTTATTCATAATTTGACAGTCCTGGTGGGCATTTTGGAGGAGTAGATCCAGGCAGAGAAGAGCATAGATTTTCTTAGCTACAGATTAATTCAAACCTTATTAATAGGCATGACGCAGATATTTTTCTTCTCATTTTTGCCTAACAAAACAGATTATACAATTGCGTAAATTGGTAAAATGAGAAAGGGGGGAAATTCTCTGTAGAATTTGGCATCTAGTTAGCCAAAAACCCAGTGAGAAATTTCAGGTAAGGCAATAAAGAAATCACATTATTCTTTCTTAAAAATTTGAGTTTCATTTCTTTTTTCTTGACCCTTAGCTTCTGACTTAGAATTGACACTAAGTACTAGTTTCACAACAGAAGAGTGGTAAGGACTAGGCAATCTTAGCTAGTCTGAGAGATGTGAGATGGAATTTTGCTTTATATGTGCATTTCTCTAATTATTAATAATTTAGAAAATTTTTGTACACCATTCTTCTTAATAAAATTAGTATTATTTGCCCTTTTAAAGTAATATTCTTTTCAAAGTGCTTTGAAAATTCATTTACAGGTATTTCATACTATCCTCTGTTTGTTATTCAAAGTCCTTCATGACCTTGACCCCTCTTAAATTTCTAGCCTTATGTGACATAGCCAGTGTCACAAAGTTAGGAAATGTCTAAGATAATATTTGAACCCAGGGCCTCCTATCTCCAGACTTGACTCTCTATCCACTGAGCCACCCAGCTGCCTTAAAACTTAAAATTAAAAAATTTTTTTCAAGTAACAAGTTCAACAACAATGTTTCCCATTACCTTCTCCAGCTCATTCTACAGATGGAGAACTGAAGCAAACAGAGTTAAGTGACCAGGGTCACACAGCTACTAAGTGTCTGGGGTCAGATTTTGAACTTTGGATATGTCTTCTTGACTCCAGGTACTCTATCCATTGCATCTCCTAGCTGCCAAAATCTTCATTAGATATTTCTATAATCTGGCAAGGCAAATTCATTTAATAGATATATCTGAAAATGTATGTCTCTTTCTGCATTTTAAGTTCACTACATTTCAGGAATGTAATCTTCATCTTCATTTTAGAGTCATGGTATATTATTACATTCATCAGAGTTCTAAAATCTTTTCAAAGTTCTTTTCTCTATAGTGTTATTGAGTAACTTATTCTCTTAGGTCTGCATCAGTTCATAAAGGTCTTCTCAGTTTGCTCTGAAACTGTCCACTTTCCATTTATTATGGAATAATAATACTCCATTATATTCATATATCACAACTTGTTTAGCCCTTCCCCAACAGGAGAACACTTTTAGTTTCCAATTTTTGACCCCCACAAAAAGAGCTGTGATAAATATTTTTGTACATATAAATCCCTTTCTTCTTTATTAGGTTTCTCTGGGGTATAGGTCTAATAGATATATATATGGCTCAAAGGACCTACGCATAATTTAGTTACTTTCTGGGCATACTTCCAAATTGCTTTCCAACATGGCTGGACCAATTCTCACCTATTGCTACAGTACATGAATGTGTGTGTTTTTCTACAGATCCTCCAACATTGAGACATTTTCCTCTTGTAATCTTTGCCAGTCTGAGAGATAGGAGATAGAACTTGGCTTTAATTCATGTTTCTCTAATTATTAATGGTTTAGAAAAAAATTTTTGCCCACAATTCTTCTTAAAAAATTTATATTATTTGCCATTCTTTCCAAAGTGCTTTGAAAACTCATTTACAAGTATCTCATACTATCTTCTGTTTGGTATTCAAAGCCCTTCATGACCTTGACCCCTCTTAAATTTCCAGCCTTCTTACACTTTACTCCCCACTACTTATTCTATGTCCCAGTGATCCTGGCCTTCTTGCTCTTCCTCAAATAAGTCACTCCATCTCTGGACTCCAGGCATTTTCAGTACCATTTACTACAGTTTCTGGAATTTCTTCCCTCCTCATCTCTACCTTCTGGTTTCCCTGGCTTCCTACAAGTCCCATCTAAAATCTCATTTTCTGCATGAAGCCTTTCCTGACCCCCCCTTATTTCTAATGTTCTCTCTCCATTTATGATCTCAAATTAATCCTGTACATATCTTGTTTATACATAGTTATTTTCATGTTGTTTCCCCCTTTAGACTTTGAGCTTTTTGAGAGCAGGGACTGTCTTTTATGTTTCTTTGTATCCCTAGAGCTTAGTACAGTGGCTAGCAAATAGTAAGTGCTTAAGAAATGCTTATTGACAGATTGGCTCTCCCTTTTGAGGAAGTAGATAGTTGCATTCCATAGCCTGTTATTACAGAACGTGAGGGTGAATGCTTTGATCTGGTGGAACAGGTTTGGAGGAAGCAGGTAAAAGGTTGGCAATCTGAACTTTAATCATGTCTTTTGAGCAAAACCAAAAAGGTCAAGAGGATAACCAGATGTGGAAGGTGTTGCAGAAGAGATTTCTATATGGACTAGAGCCTAGTGAAGAGACCACAGATCATAGACTATTGGGAATCATCATATAGTGGGAACTGGGGCACAGAAGTCTTGAATTCAAATTTTGGCTCTGACCTCTATTGCCCTTCCAAAATCTGAGATTCTATAAGCTTATGACTCCCTGACCACTTCTCATTCCACTATACCACACTCCCTGTAGCTAAAATTACTTAATTTAGGGAAAACTCTCTCATTGTTGCCCACTGGACCCCAGAATTACAATTGCTATTACTGCTATAATAAATGAATAAGTACCATTGATCTCTGCACCAAATGCAAAGTTCTTTGGGTTTAGAAAAAGGGAATTCATTGGCTTAGTTTATACCTTGACTCTATATACCAATTGTTTCTCTTCCTATCTCTGAGTCTCTCCATTGCCTAACAATCTCAATTCCTCTCTCTGACCTCAATACTCACCAGAACACCTAGTCTTGCCAGATGACTTTTCCATTTCCTTTGGCTCACATACCCTCAATTTCTTCTTCTGTCAAATGATAATTTGTCCCTTCTAGCTCTAGCATTCTCTAATTCAAAGTTAACCTAGTTATAGGTAAATGAGTGATCTTGTTAGCTACACCTATCATGAAGCCACATAGTTTGAAGGCATTTAAAGATAATATGGATGCTTAGGCTCACCCTGCCACTCTCTAACTTTCCCTATTAAAAAATCTAATCCTCTAAAACCTACAAAAATAGTCTGCTCTTTCCTCCTTTTCTCTAGATTCCTAGGTCTCTCATCTCTAGGCTTCCTACAATAGACCATCTCTTGTTTTATCTTTGTGGGGACTTGAAACCATACAGGAAAATTTCTATTAAGGGCAACTTTGCACCTATTTTTTAATCTATAGTTCGGAATATGAGTAGAGTTTACCTTTATAACAGCTTTGAAAGAAAAGGTTTTCCAAATAAATTGACATTTCAAATAGATAAAGATATGCTTAATTACTAGTGAAGGTAGGAGTTGAAAGAATTCAAATTGAGTTATTTTAAATTCTAAAAGATGATACTGTTAAAGGGCTGCACTCAATATGCCACCAAATTTGGAAAACTCAACAGTGGCCATTGGATTGGAAAATATTGATTTGCATCCTAAGGAAGGGCAATGCCAAAGAATGTTCATATTACTGAACAACTGCTCATTTCACAAGCCAGTAAGGTTATCTTAAGATTCCACAAGCTCGGCTTCATCAGTATGTGAACCGAATTACCAGAACAGACTGGTCTTCAAAGTAGCAGAAGAACTAGAGACCAAATTGCCAAAATTTTCTGGATTGTAAAAAAATAAGGGAATTCCAGAAAGAACATCTATTTTTGCTTCATTAACTAGACCAAAGCCATTGGCTGTATAAATCACCACAAAATATGGCAAGTTCTCTTGTCTCCTGAGGAACCTGTATGTGGGCCAAGGATCAACGATTAGAACCAAACATGGAATAACTGGTTTAAGTTTAGAAAAGGACCATGCCAAAGCTGTAAATTGTCACCTTTTTTTATTTAACTTATATGCAGAGTACAATATTCAAAATGCCAGGAGAGAGGAACCAAAAGACAAAATTAAGGTTGCCAGGAGAAATATCAACAGTTTCAGATATGCTGATGTTACCACTCTGATGTCAGAAATTAAAGAAGAATTAATAAGCCTCTTGATGAGGGTGAAAGAGGAGAGTGTAAAAAGCTGGCTTGAAGCTTAACATAAAAAAAAAACCCTAAGATCTTGGCAACTGATCTCATCACTTGCTGTAAAAGAGAGGGAGAAGAAATAGAAGCAGTATCAGATTTAATATCCTTGGGTTCAAAAATCATTGCAGACAGCAACAGAAGTCATGAAATTAAAAGATGCTTGATCTTTGGAAGGAAAATTGTGGCAAATCTGGACAGCATTACTAAAAAGCAGAGATTTCATCTTGCCAACAAAGATCCATATAGTCAAAGTTACAGTTTTTCCAAGTAGCAATGTATGGCCATCAGAGTTGAACTATTAGAAAAGCTGAGCACCACAGAATTGACGCTTTTGAATTGTAGTGCTGGAGACTTAAGAGTGTCTTGGACAGTAAGGAGATCAAATCAGTTGATGTTTAATTAATTCAGATTAGTCACTGGAAGGTCAAATACTGAAGCTGAAGCTTAAATATTTTGGCCACATATTGAGAAAACACAGCATTAGAAAAAAGAGATATTGGGAAAGATTATGGGCAAAAAGAAAAGAGGAAGGCAGAGGATGAGAAGGACAGTGTCAGGAAAGCAATGAATATGGACAGACATCAGGAGATAGCGGAGGATAAAAGGTTTGGCATGTTGTTCATAAGGCCGCCAGGGGTTGAACATGACTGAATGACAACAAATTACCACAGTTAAATAGTTTGAGGTATTTAGATGAACAGAAATCTAATTACTCCCTCTTAGATAGCCCCTTCCCCAACTCTTCTTTTTATCAGGACCAAGAGCTGAATGGAAAATTCCTTAGCCAATTCTTTTACTTCACTCACCTCATTCAGGTTTAGGTGAGATCATTCTCCCAGATGAAATTCTACATCAGTTGTTTTTGTTTAATTGTTTTTCTTTGTTACAAGAGAGCTCATTTAGCATGTGTGTTGGAGATGGAGGGGAATAAAATGTGCTTTTTTAAAAACACATAAAAGCTAATAATACCTGAACATGAATTGTTTTTATTAGATCCACACTGCCAGCAGCCCTTAAGGAGATTAAAGGAGGGGGTAAAAGGTAAAAACAAATTCCTTCTTCCACATTTCAGATATCTTACAGGCTTTAAGTAGTAGGTCCTTCCTGTAATGCCTCTGGAAGAAGGCATCAATAGATACTCACACATTTTTTTTAGAACTCTTACCTTCTGCCTCAGAACCAATATTGCAGGGGTCGGCAACGTATGGCTCTCGAGCCATATCTGCCTCTTTTGAGGGCCAGATAGGGCTCTTTCTGCAGGAGCCATAAAGTCAATTTTTTTTCAGGCACTGTTACAGGAGTGCGCACAGTGAGCACTGTACGGCTCTCACGAAATTATATTTTAAAAAATGTGGCATTTATGGCTCTCATGGCCAAAAAGGTTGCCGACCCCTGCAATATTGGTTCGGAAGCAGAAAAGTGGCAAGGGCTAGGCACTGGGAGGTTAAGTGACTTGCCCAGAATCACACAGCTGGGAAGTGTTTGAGGTCACATTTGAATCTAGGTCCTCCTATCTCTAGGCCTGGCTTTCAATCCACTGAGCTACCCAGCTGTGCCCCCTCACACAATTTTCATGTAGCAAGATGCTCAGGAAGTCAAGTCAATTGGTTCTTTTGACTGCTCTCCTTCTGCCTACAAACATGTCTATGTCTCCCCTACCCTCAAAAACCCTCACTTTATCATTCTGTTCACACCAATTATAGTCCCATATCTTTCTTGCCTTTCTTGCTCTGAAAGCTCCCTAAGAAGAACAGCTACAATCCAGGATTCCATATTCTTTCCTCTTCCTCTCTTAATTCTTTAGTCTGGCCTCTTACCTTAGGATTCAACTGAAATTGCCTTCTCCAAAGTTAACAGTGATCTCTTAAATGCCACACCCAGTGGTTTTTCTCAGTCTTCATCCTTCTTGACCTCTTTCAGCCTGTGACACTGGCTGACAACCATAGGAGTCCCAAGGGGCTCATCCTGATTCTTCTTCTCTTCTCCCTCTATACTACTTCACTTGTTGATCTCATCAACTCCCATGAATTTAATTATCATCTTTGTACTGATGATTGTCTAATCTACTTATCCTGCCCTACCATCCTTGCTCACCTCCAGTGTAGCATCTCCAACTGACTTTTGAACATCTCAAACTGGATGTCCATCTTAAATTCAACATGTTTAGAACTGAACTATTATCTCTTTCCCTAAATTCTCCTCCCTGTCCAAACTTCCCTGTTACTGTTGAGGGTATCGACATTCTCCCAGGCTCACAACATAGATGATCCTGGACTCCCATCTCTCACTCCTCTTCCCCCAACCACATCCAAACTCTTACCTTTGTGACATCCCTTCCCTCACTTTACCCCCTTGGTACAGGCCCTCACCATTTCACTCCCGGACTATTGCAATATCCTGCTGATTGTTCTACCTGTCTCAAGCCTTCCCCCCACTCCAATCCATCTTCCATTTAGCTACCAAAGTGACTTTCTTAAAATGCAATTCTGACCAAGTCACCATCCAACTCAAAAAATTCCAGTGGCTCCCCATCACCTCCAGAATTAAATTCTAAATCCTGTTTGACATCTAAAGCCTTTCCTAACCTCGTTCCTCTTACGTACATATCTTTCCAATCTTCTTACACCTGACTCTCAACTCTACTTCCCGGCTTCCCTACCTTCCTTCAAGTCTCAATTAGAATCTCATCTTCTACAGGGAGCTTTTCCCAACTCCTCTTAATTGAAGTGTTTAATCTCTGAACTATTTCTTATTTATCCTGAATGCAGCTGTTGGTGCATATTTATTTGCTTATTGTCTCCCCCAATAGATTGTGAGCTCCCTGAAGGACTTTTTGTCTCTTTTCATATCCCCAACACTGAACACAGTGCCTGGCACTTAGTAGGTGCTTAACAAATGTTTATTGACCAACAAATCTCATATTTGTTTACATACTCTGCAGATTCAAATATCACTTACTCAATCTGGAGTGAGAGGACACTGGACACAAGGTGTCACTCTACTACCAGCATGGAAAATACAAGCCAGCAACTTGGCTATGAAAGGTTACAACAGTGGTGTCCAAGGGAGGAACTAGGACCTGACCCCAAATGGGTAGGGGAGGAGGGGGGAGAGGGTGATCAGCCAACAAGAGAGTGGAAATATAGGTCACATCTAGCTCTCCCTGCAATAGCCAAGGGAGGTGTTTTTCTCCTACATGACCGCATCTCCCCTTATCCCCAACCCTTCCCCATCCTGCCTCTTCTTCCTCTCTGCCAGCTCCCTACATCTTCTTCTTAGCAAGTGTGAATAAATGCCTTGGGAAAGTTGTAACTTCATCATTTTCCCTATCACCCATGGCACTTACTGAGAGTGAAAAGAAGTGCTCAAATCCTTTCTTCTTTTTTCTGATTTGGTTGCACAATCAAAAACATGCAGAGACCACTGGACTAGAAAAGCAAATCCATAATTACAATGACTTCCTCACTAGGGTGCCTCTGTGTCCCAGCCAACATCTCTGGCATCAGAACAGAAACTTGCTCATAGATCATACCTATCTGCCTGTCCCTTCAGACTATCAATCTCAGTAAGAATGAATGGAAAAAAAAATTTATTAAGCTCTTTTTTGTCCAGTTATTTTTCAGTTGTGTCTGACTCTTCATAACCCCATTTGGGGTTTTCTTGGCAAGGATATTGGAGCAGTTTGCAACTTTCTTCTCCAGCTCATTTTACAGATGAGGAAAATGAGACAAATAGGGTTAAATGACTTGCCCAGGGTCACATGGCTAATAAGTGTCTAAGGCCAGATTTGAACTCAGGAAGATGAGACTTCCTGATTCCAGGCTCTGCACTTAGTCCATTATAACACCTAGCTGCCCTTACTGTGTGCCAAAACTAGAGTTTGGCATTTTCCAGTTCTCTTTTGTTGGTTCAGCATTAGAGCTATTTTTAAGGATAAATGGAACAAATGGCCACCTAAGCTACCTTAGTTCCCTTCCTGCGTTTGAAATTCTGTACTTTAGAAACCAATTACTTTTGTTCTTGGGAAATATTTTTGGTCCTGCCAGAGAAGAGGATCAGTTGTTAGGAAGGCTTTGGAAGATTGGGACATAGGAAAGTAACCTGGGAAAGAGGAAATAAATAGGCTCCAGTGAAGGAAAGGAAGGAGAGATGATGACCAAACTTCATCCTGCTTCACAATTTTGCCTAGGGCCATTATTTCTCTATTCTTTCTCTTTCTCATTATTTTTCTAGGCTTTCTCTATTCACACTACTATTCTGCTACCTTACAGAAGAAAGAAATTTTTGTTAAATTTAGGGCTTCTCGGGCTTCTTCTGATGAAGGATTAATAGCATTATGCCCTAAAATGAAAGATCTCCACTGAATAGATCATTCAGGTAAATTCTACCATGTCAGGTCAATGAAAATATTTCCACCTCATTCCCTTCTTTTCATTCTTTTCCTTTATCCAAATTATAGAAAGTACAAGTACTCAATGTTTTAAAAAATATGACTCAGTTTACAGAAATTCAGTTCATGGAGAAATGTTTAGAAAAATGTTTATGGAGATCTCTCCTCGCCCTTTCTTGTGAATAGTTTCTAGAATGAAATTAAATTAGACAAATATTTATTAGGTACCTACCATGTGGAAAGCACTGTTTTGGGTGAGATGAGCAGGTCTTGCCTTGAAGGAGGCATTATCTAGTGAGGAGACAGAACAGGTACATAGAAAAGTGAATCTTAAAACTATTTGAGGAAAGAGAGAAAGTTAACCACTGTGGGGTTTAGGGTAGACTTAGAAGAGGAAGTGGGACCCAACTTGACACCATGTATCTGATGGTGATGGAATATCATTGTGGTGAAAGGAATAATATGAAAGGAATAATGAATTGGAGGAATTCCATGTGAACTGGAACAACCTCCAGGAATTGCAGAGTGAAAGGAGCAGAACCAGGAGAACATTGTACACAGAGACTGACACACTGTGGCACAATCTAATGTAATGGACTTCTCTACTAGTAGCAATACAATGATCCAAGACAATTCTGAGAGATTTATGAGAAAGAACACTATCCACATTCAGAGGAAAAACTAAGGGAGCAGATACACAGAAGAAAAACATTTGCTTGATCACATGGTTCGATAGGGATATGATTGAGGAAGTAGACTCTAAATGATTGCTCTATTACAAATATTAATAATATGGAAATTGTTTTTGAACAATGATGCATGTAAAACCCAGTGGAATTGCTTGTTGGCTTCAGGAGGAGAGGGAAAGAACATGAATCATGTAACCATGGAAAAATATTCTAAATTAATTAATTAAATTAATTATTATTTTAAAAAAAACTTGATACCATGAAGAATTCTAAGTGTTGGAGGTTAAAAAATGTTACATTCCAGGAATAGGGATGGGGCAGTGGTCTGAACAATGGCATGGACCAGAAGACAGAATATTGTGTCTGGGGAACAACTAGTTAGTTCCTCAGACTACTTTGGCTGGAATTTGGTATGTAAAGGGAATCATTTGAACTGTCTAGAATGGAAACCTGGAGCCAGAATAGGGAGGGCTTTATTTTTTTAATTAAAACATTTTAATTTTTAAACACCTTAGGCCATACGTGTATTATCATGCAAAACATACTTCCAAATTGGTTATTGTTGTACAAGCACACTCATACAAAACCAAAACCCCAAAATAAAATCATAAATTAACTAATGTGAAAGATAGTATGTTTTGATCTGCATCTGATTCCAATAGTTCTTTCTCTGGAGGTGGATAGCATTTCCAGTCATAAGTCCTCCAGAATTGTCTTGGATCATCATATTGCTAAGAGTATCTAAGTCTTTCACAGTGGATCATTAGACAATATTGCTGTTACTGTGTATAATGTTCTCCTGGTTCTGCTTATTTTGCTCTGCATCAGTTCATGTAGATCTTTCTAGCTTTTTCTGAAATCATCTTGCTTATCACTTCTTATAGCATAATAGTATTATAGGGAGAGCTTTAAATGTCAGCCTGAGAAGTTTGTACAGAGAGCCATAGAAGATTTCCTTAAGCTGAATGACTAATAACATTGCATTAGTCTCCTCATTAATACTCATAGAGAATAACTCATGGACATTTCAGGCTGGAAGGGATTGTCAAGTCCCAAGTGAGGCAGAATTCAAAGCTTTGTGCTTTAGTTTCATCCCAGGTTCAAATCCCACTTCAGATATTTATTAGGTATGTGATCCTAGGCAAACCACTTTACCTTTCCAGGCCTTACTTAGGTCATCTATAAAATGGGTATAATAACAGCACCTACCTCCCAGGGTTATTTCCAGGACCAAATGAAACAAGGTACATAAAACACTTTGCAAAACTTAAAACTGATATATAAATGTAGATCCTTAAGGGTTTTTTTTCCCAAGGGATCACTGTTATGTTCAGTTGACTATAGGCTCAGTTGTAGAATTGTTACATGATAAACACAATGCTCTGCCATCTAATTCAATTAACAAAATAATCCACACTCTACTGCATAAACACATGATGTTCAAAATCCACTTTTCACTTCTTGTTTTGGGAAGATAGATGTAGGAATTTTTAAAATATTGTGTTCAGGGATATACTTTGGAACACTGTCAAGTTATACCTATGTTGCTGTGATTTGCAGTCCAAGGGCAACAGTGCCAGACTCTCAGAACCAGTGAGATGAGAATGCCATGTTCAATCTCTGTTGAAACTACTCAACTCTACCATTATGGCACCAAGGAAGACATAGACAATCCTTCGGTGAATGAAGGAGATTGTGTTCCAGTAAATCTTGTTGGAATGTTGAGTTCTAATTGGACTACGAAGAATGCTGGTGAGTGAAGAGCTGGCTAGATTTCTATGCTGGTCTAGAAAGTCAAGTTGAGATGTTTTCCTTCAGCTCTGTTTGCTATAATTTGCTTGGACTATACCACTTCTAGGAAGTGAATAGCTGGCTGGCTTTGGTCTGCAGTGCCCAGAAATAATCAGCCTAATGAGCTTTTCAGTCTTTGGCTTAAAGGAAATTGGTATTCAAATGAACAGTGTAGCACTCTTCCAGAATCCTATTAAGAGGAATTATGTTTTAAGTTTGTAAATGCTTTGTTAGTTCAAGTGTAAAAGTGCTGGAGAAGCACCTGGATTCATGTGGTGTAGATGCTCCTGAATGGACCAATGAGATCCAAGTTTGAAGCCCAGAGTTCTGAATTACTTTAAATATATGGGGTTTTCTCCCTTTTGTGCCTCTCTGCTTGGCTCCTAGAAGTATGTGCCCACTCTGCCCCACACATAGTAAGTACATTGCTAGGAGAATGATATCCAGGTTTATTTGTGCATTGTAATTTATTTATTCAAGAGGTCAGGAAGACCTGAGTTCAGATCTGGTCTCAGACACTAGATGTGTGATCCTGAGCAAGTCACTCAACCTCTGTTTGCCTTAATCTACTGGAGAAGGAAATGCAAACCACTACACTATCTTTTGCCAAGAAAACTCCATGAGGGGCGGGGGAGAGGCATCTGGGTAGCTCAGTGGATTGAGAGCCAGGCCTAGAGATGGGAGGTCCTAGGTTCAAATCCAGCCTCAGACACTTCCCAGCTGTGTGACCCTGGGCAAGTCACTTGACCCCCATTGCCCACCCTTACCACTCTTCCACCTAGGAGCCAATACACAGAAGATAAGGGTTTAAAAAAAAAACTCCATGGAGGGGGTAGGTAGGTAGCTCAGTGGATTGAGAGCCAGGCCTAGAGACAGGTTCGAATCTGATCTTAGATACTTCCTAGCTATGTGACTCTGGGCAAGTCACTTAACCTCCATTGCCTAGCCTTTACCACTCTTTTTTTTTCCCAAAAAATTGTTATTTAATTAATTGATTTAGAATATTTTTCCATGGTTACATGATTCATGCTCTTTCCCTCCCTTCCCCCCCAAACTTCCCCTGCCCCCAGCCAATGAGTAATTCCACTGGGTTTTTTTTTACGTATGTCATTGATCAAGACCTATTTCCATATTATTAATATTTGCATTAGGGTGATCGCTTAGAGTCTACATTCCCAATCATATCCTCATTGACTCATGTGATCAATCATATTATTTTTCTTTTGTGTTTTTGTTTCCAGTTCTTTCTCTGGATGTGGATAGTGTTCTTTCTCATAAGTCCCTCAGAATTGTCCTGGATTACATTGCTAGTAGTAGAGAAATCCATTACATTTGATTGTACCATAGTGTATGAGTCTCTGTGCTTTACCACTTTTCTGCTTTAGAATAATTGTATTGATTTTAAGGCAGAAGGAGAAAAGGAAAGGAAAGGAAAGGGAAGGGAAGGGAAGGGAAGGG
>NC_058133.1:54262156-54289601 GCF_016433145.1 Gracilinanus agilis
TGCAGCTGCCTGAGGGCAGGAGGCATACCTCCGCCCCACCTCTTTCTCCCTCCACCGCCCCAGCCCACCCTACCCTACCCCTGAGCCCAACCCCCTGCATTTTACCGACGAAAAGGAGCCGCTAAGGGAAAGGATTTCTAGGCACACAGCTACAAAGCATCCGGGGTGGAATTTGAGCCCAGGTCTTCCTCCTCCAGAGCCATCACACTCCTTCGGCTTCGAGGGTCCCTCAGGACCGGAAATATGCTTCCCCCGACAGTCTGGGAGCTTTTGAGGAAAGACCCGCTCTCCCCCTTAGGACTAGGTGATCCCGGACGACCTCAGCGGCATTTCCCCTAAGCACCCAGAAGTTCCCTGAGAGTAGGGATTTTGTCTCTTTCTTCTCCTCGGAAGCCCCGGAAAGTATTCCTCCGGAGCCTCAGGAAGGATGGAGCCGGGGTCCCTACATCAGGGTCCCACGCCAGACAACTTGACCCCACTTTCCCCTTCAATCTTGCATAAACCATTGCAATAGCCTCGGCCCCAGTGGCGGTGGCTGGTTTCTGGTGACTCAGCAGCAATGTGGGGCTGTATGTTGTTTCCCCCAAGGCTGGATCAGACTTTGGAGACCCAGGACCGTACCAGCACAATTCTTGCGATTTGGGGGGGAGCATAAGGGAGGGAAAAGAGAAACCAGACGGGGAGGGGACGGGAGAAGGGGGGGAAGTGTATTGGGCCTGGGATCATTTAAGAGCCATCATTTTTCCCAAGGTAGGAATAGCCTAGCCCTAGATCACTGATCCCTGGTCTGGTCATCCACATGCCCTAAGGATGGGCTCCTAGGCTGGCACCCGGCCAAGAATGGCTTCTTCCCCTCATCAGCACTCGGGAGAGCTCACCAAGCCACAGCCCAGGCTGAGGTGGGGGAAGGGAGACACCTCGGGCAGGGAAGAGAGGGGGAGGGGACATCTGGGGGCCAACCCTGAAAAGGGGGCAGGGGGGGACAATTTGACAGTACTTGCTCAGACCACTAGATGTCACTTCCATTACAGGGGAACCTACAAAGACCAGATTTTTTCCCCCAATCTCTTCCCAGGCTCAGCTCCAAGGGCATTAAAGAGATTAGTCATAAAAGAATTGGCACTTAGAAAATTATAGAAAGGCAGAGGCAGAAGGGAGTTTGGGGAGATTCTAGCTCACCTCGAACCCCAGCTTTTCACAGATGAATAAACTGAGAACTAGAAATGGAAATGACTTGCCCAAGATCACACAAGTATTAAGCACTCTCCTTTAGGGGGCAAGGCAGCTAAATTCTTGGAGGCCTTTCAAGTGAAGCCAGGGGCATTCTTTCTTCCTCCCAGAGACTGGGTACCCCTTCCTTTCCCTGTATAACCAGAGGCAACTATCCTGGGAAAAGGCCTACTTGTCTCTCTGTCTTCCTGTCCGTTTCTTCTCTCTTTGTCTCTCCCTCTCTCCTTCCCTCCCCCCTTCTCTCTCTTTCTTTCTGTCTCTCTCTCTTTGTCTCTGTCTGTCTCTGTCCCTCTCCATCTCTCCTTCTCCCTTTTCATCTCTTACTCTCCCCCCCCCCTGAAAAAAAAAGTCCAAGTCATTTCTCTTCTCTGGACCTCAGTTTCCTCAACAGTGAAATAAAGAGGTCATTGTACAGGATAGGCTGCTAAACTTGAAATCAAGAAAAGTTTGGTTCAAATCCTACCTGAGCCACTTGGCATTCCACCTCAAATCTATGTTCCTTTGCACTGGGCCCAATCCCAGGCCTGGAATGCACTCCTTCCTTACCTTATCCTTCTAGATTCCTCACCTTCAAGAGGCAGCTCAGCCCCCACTGCAAAGCCTCTCCTGATTCCCTCAGCTGCTAGTACTTCCCTCCTTAATTAAATGAACTTAATTAATGTACATTTATTCTGCATATATTTATACAATGTATACTCATATATTATACATGCTTTTGTATATATTTAATATGTACTCTGTGTATAAACGTATGAATAGATGTATATATTTTACATATGGTGTCCCAAAAGGTCTTAGTGCCATTTAAAACTTGTTGGGTCGGGTCTGACTCTTCATGACCTAATTTGGGGTGTTCTTGGCAAAAATACTTGAGTGGTTTGCCATTTCCTTCTCCAGAAGGAAACCCTTACTTCCTGTCTTAGAATCAAAACCAATTATCTGTTAAAGGCAGAAGAGCAGTAAGAGCTGGGCAATTAGGATTAAGTGTCTTGCCCAAAGTCACACAGCTAGTAAGTGTCTGAGGTTGGATTTGAACTCAGGTATTCCTGGCTCCAGGCCTGGTGTTTTGTCCACTGTGTCACAGTGCTGCCCAGAGTCAGAAGACCTGAGTTTAAATCCCTGAGTTTCTATTTTCTTCCAATGTGACCTAAGATAAGTCTCTAAATTTTTGTGAGACCTAAGTCTTCCTCATTTATACAATGAAGGAGGTAGGTAACCTCTATCTAAGTCTCCTTCCAGCTCAAAATCTAATTTCCCTATGATTTTGATCCTGGGTAAGTCACTTAACTGCTATATGCCTCAGTTTACTCATTTATAAAAACAAATTTTGATACCACCTCTCTCATAGAGTTTTAGTCCATAACTATATATGTATGTTATGTCTACCCTGGCTAGATTGTGAGCTCTTTGAGGGAGGGACTATTTCACTTGTGCCTTTGTATCTTCAAAGAGTTTCCTTATTTCCTACAGATTTAAAGACAATCAACTGGTATCTTACTCATATTCAAGCCCCTAGCTTTTCTAGGCCATGATTTAATCAAGGACTGGATTGGACAGAGCACGAACCTTTAACTCAATGGAGTTACATGCTCTGATCATAACAGTTTGCTTATATATTTATCTATAGATCTATTAAAATCCATTAAGGGGAAGGAAGGAAAGAAGGAAGGAGGGAGGGAAGGAAGGAGGGAGGGAAGGAAAGAAGGAAGGAAGGAAGGAAGGAAGGAAGGAGGGAGGGAGGGAAAGAGGGAAGGAAGGAAGTGTAAGGATGGGATTTGTGCAAGGGGGATGGGACAAAAGGAGCCAGAAGAAGGCAGTTGGTGACAGTTACTGACAGTTGAGAGACTGGAGGAATTCTGGGAGATTCTCTGGAGGAAGGAAGAGGAGAAGAGGTATTCGGGGGGAGGACTGAGAGAGGGAGGAGTTGGACATCCCAGCTTGGATCCAGTCCTGAGGGCTTCCTGAGGATCTTTCTTTGGAAAATGAAACCCTGATTCCCAGATCAAAGCCATTCCATCACATCTCACCCATCAAGACTTCAACCATAGAATTAGCTAAGTTTTTTAGACTCCATTTGGGGAGCAATCTCTTAGTCTCTTTCTCCCATTACCCAACCTCACTGAGAGACACCCTTCCAGTCTAACTTACAATTATAGAAAAGGATAGAAATAGAAAAACAGGAGAAGGAGCGAGGAGAGAAGCTTGAATGAGGGAACCACTAGGGATCCCACCCAAGTGACAGACCACATAGCAGTAGCAAAGAGGGCACCCCAAAATCCCTATGCCCTTCACTCCTTTCCCCAAACCCTGAATTGCGAATAATAAAAGCCATTCATCAGTTAGATAGCATTCCAGAGTGCCTGAGAGACAACGAAGGAGAGGAGAACCACAGCTTGGTCTGGATGCCTCCATCTTGAAGCCAGACCCCCCCCCTTTATGAATTTAACTGATTAGGGGGAGGTTTGTGCAAACCCCATCCTTATTCAGAATTGGACTGGGGTACCACATACCTCATCTTATAGGGAAGCCTCACCCCAAAATCCTAGGGGGCAGCACAACCATCCAGGTCACCCAGTTTGGGGGTGACGTCCCCTTAAAGTCCCCCAGTGTATATTTGGCCCCAGGGGAAAGCTGGAAGAGAGACTCACCACATAGACTCTCTCTCTTCTATCAAACAGTGATTGTAGGCTCCCTTTATTATTACAGANAAAGAAAGAAAGAAAGAAAGAAAGAAAGAAAGAAAGAAAGAAAGAAAGAAAGAAAGAAAGAAAGAAAGAAAGAAAGAAAGAAAGAAAGAAAGAAAGAAAGAAAGAAAGAAAGAAAGAAAGAAAGAAAGAAAGAAAGAAAGAAAGAAAAAAAGAAAGAAAGAAAGAAAGAAAGAAAGAAAGAAAGAAAGAAAGAAAGAAAGAAAGAAAGAAAGAAAGAATCAAACATAGTGTTAAAAAGATGGCTTCAGTTTTTGACATGTTAGGTTTAAGAAGCTTTTAAGACATCCAGTTTGAAATACGCAATAGGCAGATGGAGAGGAGAGATTGGAGGTTAGGAGATAGGTTAGAGTTGGAAAAATAGACCATGGAAGCTGAGGAAATAAATTTTAAAATAAAGTTAATATGTGGCCTGCAAGGATCCTTAATTTATCCTTAGTGACCATTTCTATTTGAGTTTGACACCACTGATCTGTTCCAAATCATTCATTTTACAGATAAAGCAAAAGAGAATGGAGGAAGTGAACAGGCTTGCCTCCGGTCACACAGACTGTTGAATGAAAGATCCAAGATGCAGTCCCAGATCTTCTGATTACTTTCCCAGGGCTTTTTGCACTCCATCACACTGCCTTAAAAAATAATAAAAAGTGGTTAGCAGAACTAGTCTCTGGGACATTTCCCAATTTAAGCTGTAGTGTTGCCCAGTAACATACCTCCTAGGGGATGCTCAGCTGTGGTTTAATCTTTCTCAACATCCTCAATATACTGTGATAAACTATGACGTGGCAACTTGAGCTCTGAGACTTTCCTCCCCTTTCTCCAACTTGTCTCCCTTTCCCTCTAATCCATTCTAGTTCCTTCCTTGGCTAGACTTTCCCCACCCCCAGCCCTTTGAAAAACATAACCCCACTTTGGGGTGAAAAGAGCATCAGCCTGACTTCTTTGGAAGGGGAAGGGAGAAGAGGATGCCATCCTGGGGACACGAAAAACCAGCATCCCTATCTCTTGCCAGGCAGCAGTGGGCGTAATAGCCTGTTTGGCAGTTGTACTGTCATCCCACAGGGCCTGCCTAGGCTAGTGTAAAGGTCATTCCGAAGGCCCTCTGTCCCTGAGGAGCAGAGAGGCAGGAGTGGCCCCTCTTATTAAACAGTAGTGGCCTTTGTGAGACTCTAAACCAGAGGTTAGGGGAGGTGAAGAGTAGGAGTCTGGAAGGGCTGGAGAAGGAGTTTCCATTGTCCCTAGAGAATGTCTCCTCCCTCCCCCCTCTCCACTAGAATTTTAATACTTATCAAGTTAATGGTGATTAGTTCTTGACCTGCACCATACAATTATCCAGCCAACTGCTGGATCAGAGTGTAAGTAATAGGAGGGCTGCTGGAGTCTGGGTCAATAGGACTTTTTAAGATCGGTGGGTACCAGGGATTTGGAGAAGGCTGAGAGGGAAAGACAAAGTTCCTACTTTACAGATACATCAAAGAAATGATGATGTAGACATTAATTAAATAAATAAAACTAATAATAAATAAGCATTTATTAAATGCCTATTGTGTGCCAGGCATCATGCTGGAGATACAAAGACAAAAAAATCATCTATTCCCGCCTGCAAACTATACACAACCAACATATATACAGAATAATGTGGAGGTAATCTCTGTAGGAAGGCACTAGCTTTAAGGGGGATCAGGACAGGCTCTTTTGCAGATGGTAAGATTTTAACTGAGATGTGAAGGAAGTCAGGAAAGCCATGAAGCAAAGATAAAGAGGAAGAGCATTCCAGACATGAGGGACAGCCATTAAGAATGCACAAACTGGAGGGTCAGCTAGGTGGCTCAGTGGATAGAGAGCCAAGCCTAGAGATGGGAGGTTCTGGGTTCAAATATGACCTCAGACACTTCCTATCTCTGTGACCCTGGGCAAGTCATTTAACCTCCATTGCCTGGCCCTTACCACTCACTCTTCTGCCTTGGAACCAACACACAGTATTGATTCTAATATAAGAGGTAAGACATGGGTTGAGGTGGACATGATCGGGAATGTGGACTCGAAACTACCACACCAATGATAATCAGCAATTTGGAAATAGGTCTTGATCAATGACACATGTTAAAACCAGTGGAAATGCACATCAGCTATGGGGGGGAGGGGGGAGGTAGGGGGCAAGTGAAGGGGAAAGTAAGAACATGAATCCTGTAACCATGGTAACTTTTCTAAAAAATAAATATTATTAAATGTTAAAAAAAAAGTGTTAAGAAAAAATTTAAAAAAAAGAGGTAAGGGCTTTAAAAAAAAAAGAATACATAGACTGATGAGATAGAATGTCTTATGCTATAAACAACAAAGAGTCAGGTGCCATCTGAAAAGGTATAGAAAGGGATAAGAAGTTCAGAAAAGTAGAAATAGGGAGACAATGGAGTGACACCATCAAACCTTCACTTTAAGAAGATCATTTTCACAGGTGAGTGGAAGAAGGACTATAGTGAGGAAAGACCAGTGGAGAGACCAACCAGAAGGCCCCTGCAATAATCCAGGTGAGGTGACAAGAGCCTGCACCAAGATGGTAGCAGTGTCAGAGGGGAGAAGAGTCAGTAGAGAAGAGAAATGTTGGAAGGGGACAGTCTGGCAATAGATTGCTTGCAGGGGGAAGGGAGGAGTAAAAAAAGAAAAATAGTGGCAAGATAGAGAGGAGTCGAGAGGGCACTTAGTTAGGATGCACTTGGGCTCCATAGGAATGCCGACTCCATAGGAATATGGACAATAAGTTTGGTTTTTGACATATTGAGTTTAAGGAGTCTATGGGACATCCAGTTTGAAATGTGCAAAAGGTAATTGGAGATGAGATTCTGGAGGTCTGGATAAATAGATCTGAGAGCAAGATGGGAGCTAATGAGTTCAACAAGTGAAATTTTATAGAGGGAGAAGAGAACTCAGCTCAAAGCCTTGAGGAAGACTCCCAAGTTGCTGAGTCACAGCCTATATAAAGATCCAACAAAGACTGAAAAGGAGCAGTTGGATAGATAAGAGGAGAACCAAGAGAGAGGGGTGTCCTGAAAACCTAGAAAGAAGAGAGTACAAAGGAAAAGAGGGCAATCGACAATGTTACATGCTGCATAAAGGTCAAGATGATTGATGACTGAGGGGGAAAAAGAGCAATTAGATTTGGCAATTAAGCAATTAAAGTCTGGAAATTTACTCTAACCTCTGGGTAGTGTTCTTCTCCTTCAAATGTGCCTGCTTGTACCAGAGACATATCCTGATTCTTATAATTGTTAGTTTCTCTCTTCCAATCCAATAATTTTCTTTATTAAATTTTAATTTAATTAATTTATTTCAAATGAATTTACTTTGAATTAAATTAATTCAAAATAATTTATTATTAATTTTTTAACCTTTATTATATTTACTTTTCTGTGGAACATTAGCTGCTCTAGGACAGAAAAACTTTGATCTTTATTTCTCTAGCATAATGCCTGGCAAAGCAAGCACAGAACAAATGCTTGTTGGTTGATTGAATATGCATGTGTGATACCTCAACCCCAAGTAGATGGTAAGCTCTTTGAGGATGCAGACTATTTTATTTGTATCTTTTTTTCCCCCAATGCTTCATGCCTGATACATCATAGACACTTAATAAAGGCTTATTGACTAGTAGTCATTTATTCTTCTAATTGTTTCCATTTCTATCTAGGACAGAAATTTGGTGAGCCCTTGGTTCAGTGGTATGACTTTTCTTGAAATACTGAGTTAAGTACAGAACTGTCTTTATTTTTTTTCATACACAACAGTTCATTCCTGACTAACCCAAGATTTCAAAAGGCAATTCTGAATCGAAAAGAAATGGGAGGGCTGTATACACAAAGAAATAATGACTGCTAGAAACACAACTGGCCTGTTGGGGCAAGAAGGGAGTGGTGCAGCCTTTGGTCCTTGCCAAGTAGACTGATATCTCTACTTCTTCTGGGGCTGCTTGCAGTCAGGAGTTGGCCATCTTGATGCTGATCTTTAGATCAGACCTTCTGAAACTTAGTTTAGAATTTAGAAAGAATTCTGAATTTAGATTCAGAGGACCTGAGTTCAAATTTCTACATCAGTGTGACCTGGGGCAAATCACTTAAACTTTCTCTGCTTCCTTTCTTTATGTGTAAAATGAAAGCATGGCACTAGATGACCTCACAGATCTCTTCCAAGTCTAAATCCATGACCCTGTGCTCCTTCTACAAAGGTAGGGTCAATGAAAAGGAGCACAGGAAAAAGGAATCTATTAGGATCTCTGTAGCAGGGATGCAGCTGGGATGAAGTAGGCATCTTCCATCTAGTAGGAATTTTCATCTTCCTGGAATCTCCCTGTCCAAGAAAAAAAAACAACCCAGGACAAAGGATCCTGTCTGTGACGGCCCCTTGGTAAGCCCGTCACCATGCTAGTGAAAGGAGGCTCTCTCTTTCGGCAGGATGCTAAAGGTGCCAGCCAGTCTGCATAACACCAAGAAAGAAAGAAAAAAATCCCGGCCAGTGATGAGCTAAGTGTCTCAGGCTCAGCCTTTGCTGGGTGCCTGGGCTAACGTTTCTGAGACTGTTATCCCTCCCTTAAGACATGTGTTCATCAGAGGCTGGGGAACTGCCAACAGTCTACATTTGCCTTGAATACTTTTCGGGTCAAATCCACAGGACCTGGCCCAGTGTGGGTCACATAGTAGATAATAAACAAATACCTGTTGACAGATTAATTACAGTGAATTCTGAGAGGCTGCCCAAATTCTTAAGTTATATTGTAATTTTCCCTGTCTGCAAATGGTCATTTGAACCTCTGACAATAGAAATATTCCTGAAAATGTGTAAATCAAATCCTACTTTAAAGGATCATGGGATTTCTAGCTGACTGAGCCCTTAGAATTGCTGGGGCCACTAGCCACCCCTACCCCCAATTACTTTGTGTCTATTTTGTTTATATTTGTATGTATTGAGGGGCTGACTAATGAGAGTTCAGTCCTCAGATGCATGCTGTGTGCTCTGCCAATGTGATTTCCCCCATGGATGCTTGGGGGGGCATGTTTCTGGGTATGCGTTATAGACTCCTGTTCTCTACTTTGGAATTTGCACAGGAATTCTGTGTTTCCTAACTAAGCTGAGGAAGAGCTTTTCTATTAGATGCTGAGCCACACAAAGGATTCCTACTTGGGCAACTTGATCCCTTTTTTCTTCTGTTGTAATAAGAAGGGTAAACTCCTCTAGGGGAAGAGCCCAGGATCATCTCTCATCCAGGACCACCATGAAGCTGGTGAATTCATGGCTTCGTAGGCAAGCCTGTACGTCCAGGATGAGACCCTTTCCAGCTTGGGATACTGGTGGGGAGGTCCCAATGCAGACCTCGAAAGTGCCCAACTTGACCCAGCCCAGCAGTGGATAGACTCTGAGATACCATGTCCCGGAGCATCAAAGGAGAGGCTCATCCAGTGGCTCTGCCACATTGAGAAATGAACTTGGTCTGGGCAAATAGCTTTGTAGCAACTGTTTTAAATATTTATAAAGTATATATATTTATTATTAAGTATATTTAGTATTTTAAGTCCACTTCCCCTATGTGTAGCCCTGGGATTGGAGGGAGATGTGTTTCTATGTCTGTTCTTGCTTTATATTCTCAGTACGTAACTGCAAAAGTTAACTGGTGTTAATTGATTAAATGGTATCACTGGATCAGTCATCGATTTAAGAGAAACTAATTTAACTGACAGTTGATATTGGAGAGAAAGCTCCATAATGGCAACTCCAACCAATTGCAGTGGAAAGATAAGCCTCATCACTCAGGGGTACCCCCAGAGCCCTGTGGGGGAGATGTAACTGGATCCTCTTATGGAACTGGACCTGCCTCTGGAAGAATAAGTCCATAGTTGGTTTACATGTCCCTTGAGGGCAGGGGCTCTAACACTTTTGCCTTTTTATCCATAACCTCAACCCAGGGCTTGTCACCAGTAGGTGCTTGCTGATTGATGGAATGAAATAGTTTCTCATTTTACAGATGAGTCACTGAGGCCCAGAGAGATCAGGCAGGGAGTAAATAGCAGAGCTGGGATTTGGACCCATTTCTACCTCTAAACCCCACTATTACTCTTTCTACTATCCTATAAGCAGAGGTCACTATTTAACAGAATATCATGCTGACTCGCCTTATAAAGCATAATATCCATTTATAAACGTGGCCTCGGTTTAGAACACTACAGCTGTGATAATGTCTTTTCCATCCCTCTCATTCTTTCTTTCTTTCTTTTTTTTTTTTAGTATGTAACTATGATATCTTTTCTACTTTTCCCTTTCTTCCACTTACTTTGCTCAACCTAGATTTTCCCTTTCTCTACTAATATCTACTATATCTATCTATCTATCTATATCTATATCTATATCTATATCTATATCTATATCTATATCTATATCTATCTACTAGTTCCAAGCGTCTGTTTCACTCCTTTGATGTGAAATCTGTGTTAGCTGGGAAATGAATTTAGATCGATCGCTGAGGAATCCACTACAATCAGCACAACGCCATATGGCCAAATCCAAGGGTTGATTTTCCTCTCACTAGAACAAAGCAGAGCCTATGAAAGGGAATATATGTACTTGGGGGAAAGCAACTTAATGAAATGGAATCAGGGGTTTGTTTTAATATGGCTCAAGTCACAAGATGTTTGGCATTTCCATGATCATCACCCAGGACGTGCTCGTAAATGTTTAACCACCAGCTCTCAGGGAAGAAAATGTAGACAAAACAGACTTTTCAGTTTCATCTGCCTCATTAACATTTTTCCTATCATTTTCTTAAGCCTAGACAATCAACAAAACAATAAATCAAGCCCAGATTGGTAGTGTTTGCCAATTCCTGAGGTGCAAATGTTCACACTGAAAATTTAACAATTGGCTCTCTCTAGCCGGTAAGAACTGGGACAGCCCTGCACATAATTTTTCTTTCTACGTGGTCGCTTTTGAATGCCTCAAATTTTTCTTTGAACTGGAATGGGATTCATTTGGTGAGAGATCTACTTTCAAAAACATGCCTCCTTGTGTGCCGGCTTACAAAGATTTAGCATTCGGGCCATAACAAATCAACTAAACTTTCCTGTGAGACTGGATGACATAATGCTTCCTTAGAGTCATAAACCCCCATCTCAAGATCTGGCTCTGCTGCTTTCCATCTATATGACTTTGACGAGTCACTTCTTCCCCATAAGTCTCGGTTTCTTTGTCTATACAATAAGGGGTGAGACAAGAAGACCTCAAAGATCCCTTCCACATCTACTATGTTATGGTCCTTGGATTCCATTCACAGTTATAGGTATCTTGGGCTTGGGACCTCGAGACAAAATTGTGTACTTTGGATTGCTCAGAAAGCTGAGGGTTCCGAGTGGGAGCAGGTTCTCCATGTCTTGCTTCTCCCTCCTGAAGCTCTCCTGCCTCTCCTAACCCAAGGTGAGTCCCTGATTCCAATTCCACTGCTATTGGTTGGAATCTGGCTCCCTGGGGCTCAGCAGCCATTCAGGCTACCTACTCCCAGAGCAGAGAGCTCAGCTGAGGAATCTGGAAAAGAGCCTAGAACAATTCCAGGAAGAAGCAATTTGCTTTGTTCCTTTTTAGTTCAGCTTTTATCCCATGAGATAGGAGGATGGCAATGTGATCTCTAAGTATAGAGCAGTTCTTTTAATAAACATGGTCTGTTTGGAATAGATTTGAATCTCAATTTGAGTTCCCATTCTTAGCAAAACAATGACTTTCATGGTGAGCTTCAGAGGCTATTCTGGCTTTTGACTTTCATTTACTCTCTGCCTTCCTCCTTCTCCTTCTCTTCCTCCTCCCATTCTTCTATCTTCCTCCTCTTCTTCCTTCTCCTCCTCTTCATTTGGTCCATTATTCTCTGATCCTATTGGCCTGTCAGGGCCCTTCTTTCTTATAGAATCCTTCACCTTAGAATAATATGCTGCAGTATTCTTCCTAGTCCTCCTTTGATTTAGCTGCTTTCAGTTCATAAGGTTATCTTTGAGCATAAGTCCTTGAGTATCTTAATAGGATCTCCAAGAAATGGGCCCAGAATAATTCTGATGGTGGCTTTAATTGGGAGTTTTTCCCTTCCCTCCCTTCCCTCTCTACTTTCTTCCCTCCTTCCTTCTTTCCCTCCCTCTCTCTCTCCCTCCTTCTCTCCCTCTCTTCCTCCTTCCCTCCTCTCACTCCCTTTCTCTCTCCTTCTCTCCCTCCTTCCCTTCTTTGTTATTTAAACTATAAATATCACAAAATTATGGGTTTTTTTTCTCAAAGTGACACACCACCCAAGTTATGCTCGTTTTTTTTGGCGAATTTCGACACACCAAACTCAAAAGGTTGCCCATCACTGGGCTAGTCATTGGTGGTTAAGTGACTTGTCCAGGGTCCCACAGCTAGGAAGTGTCTGAGGTCAGATTTGAACCCAGGACCTCCCATCTCAAAACCTCGCTCTCAATCCCCTGAGCTATCTAGTGCCCCCAAGAGTTCCTTTCTTGTCACCATCCAGAGGAACATAGTTTTTCATCTCCCTGTAATATCAAGCCTTGTTACTTTTTGCAAGATCTTCAAACACTTAAGACACAGACTTTTTTTCTTCAGACATGGTCTTCTACCTCTCCAAACACTTTATGGAGATCTATGAAAAATAGGTAAGAGAACTTGGGTGTTTCTTGGACTTCTTCCTACAAGTTTTCATGAAGAAACCATAAAAAAATGACATTTTGCTCCCTTGACTCTCCTTTACTCATTCCAACTTATGGTTCTCCCAACCTGCTAGAGGAATTATTGATTCTTCAATGTGCCCAATGCTGAGCTTTCTCCTTTCCCTGGGGCTACTGCCACAAATGGTTGGATTGGGGCAGGGGGAGAGGGAGGAGCTGGGTAGCTCAGTGGATTGACAGCCAGGCCCAGAGACAGGAGGTCCTGGTTCAAATCTGTCCTCAGGCACTTCCTAACTCTGTGACCCTGGGCAAGTCACTTTACCTCCGTTGCCTAGCCCTTGCTGCTCTTCTGCCTTGGAACCAATACAAAGTATTGAGTCTAAGATGGAAGATAAGGATTTAAAAAAATATGGTTGAATGGTAGGTCTTTACTGGGAGTCCACTTGTATTCCCACAACTACAGGTGGTATTGCTGATGGTTGGAGGGGATAGAATGGAAAGGCTTTCTATCACTCTCCAGTTTTCAGGAGAATTTGTTTTACACAGAAGAAAGAAGAGGAGGAATACTGTCAGAGGGAAGACTGTCTCAGGGAAATAGGACTATAACTCAAAGGGCGGAAGGAGTGGAATAACTACTGAGCATGCTGTCTGCACTCAGCACAAATCCAGCAGGGCCATATTTCATGTTAACTTTTTGACCTGATAAGAGATCATATTTTGCTCATTGCCTCTGTGCTGAAGGCCAGGGAAAGCAATGGGCCATATATACTTCAGTGATTTAGAAAAACTGTCAGGAGCTCCCCAACCAAAACTATGGTTAGCATCTATCTCCCTGGCAATGTCCAGGTCCAGTCATTTAGACTACCCCACCTTTCATATCTTCTGCTGTTCTTGGGGATAAGAATGAGAGATGTAGGGTAGAGGACAGTAAATTAGATGTATGAAAACTAGTTGAAGGACCATTTCCAAAGATTAGTCATTAATAGATTGATGACATTTTGGAGAGAATTCTCTAGTGTTGAATCCCCAGGGTAGTCTTTTGTAATCAGTGACATGAACTTCTCTCTCCATATGATGTTTATAATTTGAACAGATGATACAAAACTAGAAAAGGTAGTTGACATGTTTAATGAGAGGATAGCCTCTTTGGTTCCTTTCTATTCTAAATCTATGTTCCTGTGAATAGTTAGTTACATCTAGGCTCACAGCCAAACTCAGCAAAAGTAGGCTATGCCTGGCAAGAGATGGCCATAGAAGACTGCCATCTCACACTGATCCTTTTCATGAGATAAATTATTAGTCACTGATGCCTTGTGCATCTCCCCACTTTTCTGGCTTTAAACAATTTCTCACGGACTCAATTCGCTCTCTGTCTAGGCTCCTAGACTGGTTGCCTTCATGGACTTCTGTCTTTGGTGTTGGCATGGCATTCTTCTTACTCTTAGTGGTAATAATAACAGCAATTTGAGCTACTCACATTTTATCATCCCATTTTATAGATGAGTAAATTGAGGTTTCCAAAAGCTAAGAGACATCCATAATTGCATATCTATTAAAAATTGAAGGTGGGATCCAAACTCAATTTTCTTTTGAATCTGGATCTAACACTCTTCCCTCTATATAATTATTGTGTAAGGATATTTGGGGCAATCATTCAGAAAATTAAGTGACCCAGAAATAAATGACCTTGAACAAGAGTCCTTGATTTGTAGTGAGAAGACCTGGGTTGGAATGGACTCTGTCTCTTTCTATCTATGGGATCATAAGAGTATTTGATGTTAGATTTCTTTTTCTATAACACGTGGTTCATTATGGACTGGTATAACTGGTGTTAAAACATTAGGGTCTGGGTAATCAAAGGTTTCACTTTCTGATTCCAGAGCTCTTACACCCCATACTCCTACACCTTCTTAAAGATCCTTGGCTATTTTTCTGGAGTCTCCCAGGCTGAGGGGGATTTCCACCCTGAGTATAGTGTGGACAAGCCCCATTTGGGGTATTTTGGTGTAAGTTATCATTTGTCGCATTCAAATTGCTATTTCTATAATTGTTATTATTTCTAAAATTGTTATTATTTCTATTTGCTTGATTCTACTTCCTACAGTTCATTATTAAGTGACCCCTTTTTCACAGAAGTAGCACATTAATGATTGATTTGTGGATTCCTGCAAAAGGGCTATAGCCACTCCTTGATTTTCTTTTTTCTTTTTCAATTTTTCAGTTAAAGCTTTTATTTCCTTCCTTAATGCCTCCATTACATCATTGTTCTCTTCATCTTTCCTTTCATGGCCTATAAATTGCTACTCTTCTCAATTCCTCAAGATTCATAGTAGCCCAGTTTGGGCAGTTAATCTTAAAATAGTCTTTGACCACTTTACAACAATTTTTTTACAAACTGTCTTCTTATTTGTCTAACATCTCTTTCTCTGGAAATATCCAAGTCTATATATCTACCTCCCAGCTCAATAAGTCTATCCATAAACTGTGAGGGATTTTCATCACTTTTCTGCTAAAGATTTTAGAATTTTGTCCATGTATCAGGCCTATCATAACAATCAATCATTGCTTTTAGTAATGCCTCTCTAGCCTGGAATAGTTTTAAGTAGTCTTCCTCTTTATTTGAATTCCATTTTGGGTCTTCCTATAGCCAATGAATTGTTCTCTTTCCCTAGGCCTGATTAATAAGAGAAACAATTTTATTTTTTTCTCTTTCCATTAAAAACAATTTTTCTACATCAATCAATGTGAGATCATAAGTGCATTTCTAGCTTTTTTATGACCACAATGGGCTCATTTTCAAAGGAAAGGGTATTTACCTTGAATCTCTCAATATCTTGTGGAGTGAAAGGTATATGGTGTCTAATGGTCACTAAATCTCCACTTTTATTGAAAATAGTTACTTCCCTTAAGGAGAATAGGCCTTTAACTGAATTACTTTTTATTTCTGCTCCTTGGCTTGTGGTTTGGGTTGCAATGGAGTAGGTAAGGTGAGGGGGAGGAGTGGGAGATCTGAGAGGGAGGGGTTGGTCTGGGGGTGGGTGGGTAGTGTGAAAGGATTTGGGGTGGGGTTGGGGGCAGGGCATAGATGATCAGGGGTGGGGAACTGGGGTAGGGGGCCAGGCAGGGAATGGAGGGGCTAGGACAAGGGAGGAAGAAGAGGCAGAGTGAAGGGAGATTGAGCAGGGGTAGAGGTGGAACAATATAATTTTAATATAAATATAGTCTAAGAAAGAATTAAGGAGGGAAGGAAATTAAAAAATATTTCCTAGTCTACCACCCTAATCTTACCAGTTCTCAAGAGTGTATTCTATCCTAGCCACCAACACCAGATTGCAGAAAAAACCCCAACCAAAGACCTCCAGAGAAGAAAATCTCCTCTCCTCCACTGTCTCATTTCTATATCCCATTTCCACACCCTTCTTTTCCACATCACTTCCTTTCCCTCTGTGCTGGTCTACCACACCTCAGGAACCAATCAAAGTCTCTCTGTTTAGAGTGTTTCAGTCAAGCTAATGGACTGGTTCAGATAAGCAGAAAGTTCACAACCCAGAGAAGAAGGGGTTCCTTTTACACTTCTCAAATATACTGGTATGGTTTGATATTTTCTCTTCTAATGATTTTGGCAGATAAGGATACTGAGGCAAATAGAGTTAAGTATGGGGGCATCTGGGTAGCTCAGTGGATTGAGAGCCAGGCCTAGAGACAGGAGGTCCTAGGTTCAAATCTGGCCTCAGACACTTCCCAGCTGTGTGACCCTGGGCAAGTCACTTGACCCCCATTGCCTACCCTTGCCAATCTTCCACCTATGAGTCAATGCACAGAAGTTAAGGGTTTAAAATTTAAAAAAAAAATAGAGTTAAGTTACTTACCTAGGGACATACAGCTAGCAAGTATCTGAGCCCAAATTTGAACTCATAAAAAGTCTTCTTGACTCCAGGTCCAGCATTCTGTAGCAGGGATTCATATCTAAGAACAAAGAATTTTTTTAATTATTCAAAAATATTTTATTTTCCAATTACATGAAATAATAATTTCCCACATATGTTTTCCAAAATTGTCCAAATTTTCTCCCTCTGTCTCTTCCTTCCCCCCTTCAGATATAGTAAGCAATTTGATATGGATTATACATGTATTCTCATGGAAAACATACTTCCATATTGATCATTGTTGCAAAAGAATACTTATATAAAACCAAAACCCCAAAACAAAATAATTAAACTAATGTGAAAGATATCGTGCTTTGATCTGCATCTGACTCCAACAGTTCTTTCTCTGGAAGTAGATCACATTCTTTGTCATAAGTTCTTCAGATCATCTTGGATCATTATATTTCTGAGAGTCTCTAAGTCTTTCACAGCTGATCATAGCATGATATTTCTGTTATTGTATACAATATTCTCCTTGTTGTGCTTATTAGTTCTACATCAGTTCATGTAGATCTTTCCAGCTTTTTCTGAAATCATCCTGCTTATCATTTCTTATAGCACAATAGTATATACCACAATTTGTTCAGTTATTCCCCAACTGGTGGATATCTCTCAGTTTCCAATTCTTTGTCACAAAAAGAGCTGCTGAAAATATTTTTGTACAAGTAGATCCTTTCTACTTTTTTAATGATATTTTTGGTATATAGAGTCACCAGTATTATTTCAGAATCAAAAGGTATGTTCACAGTTTTATAGCCCTTTGGGCAAAGTTCCAAATTGCCCTCCAGAATGGTTGGATCCGTTCACAACTCCACCAACAATGCATTAGTGTCCCAATTTTGCCACATCCCATCCAACATTCATCACTTGACTACTATATTGCTCAATCTGATAGATGTGAGGTAGTACCTCAGATCTATTTTTAATTTGTATTTCTCTAACCAAGAGGGATTTAGAACATTTTTTCATATGATTATCGATAGCTTTGATTTCTTCATCTAAAAATTGCTAATAACAAAGAATTTTTTAAAAAAGAGAAGGGGGGGAAACCCATTCAAATCAGCAAAACTAAGCATCATTTGATTGAAATCCAAGACTAGACAATGTTCCTTGACCCACAGTCCTTATATCTAGAAGGAAAGCAGGGAGGGAGGTACATTTTCTCAGTTCTTCTCAGGGACCACACAACCATTATTATTATACGACTTTTGATGTGTTACTATTGCCCTTCTATGTGCACTGTTGCAATCACTACATATCATTTTCCTGGTTCTATTTACTTCACTCTACATGTCTATATTATTCCTTTTCATACTTTTAACAATTATTCATATGGATTTTTATGACAATGGTTACCATTCTATTCCCAGATCTCAATTTGTTTGGCCATTTTCTAATGAATCTCTTTTGTTTCCAATTCTTTTTTTTTTTAACCCTTACCTTCTGTCTTTGAATCAATAAGGTGTATTAATTCTAAGGCAGAAGAGCAGTAAGGGCTAGGCCAGTGATGGGTAAACTACTGTTGGCGGGCCAGATGCGGCCCCCTGAAATGTTTTATCTGGCCCGCACAACATTATATTTAATTTGACGAATAAAAAAGAATATGGGCTAGGGGCAGCTGGGTAGCTCAGTGGATTGAGAGTCAGGCCTAGAGATGGGAAGTCCTAGGTTCAAATCCAGCCTCAGACACTTCCCAGCTGTGTGACCCTGGGCAAGCCACTTGACCCCCATTGCCCACCCTTACCACTCTTTCATGTAGGAGTCAATACACAGAAGTTAAGGGTTTAAAAAAAAAGAAAAAAGAATACAGCCTATCAGAAAAATAAATATTTTCCTTTTTTTTCCTCTCTTTCGTTTTATATCAGTGAAGGCATACAAATTTATTGACTTATCCTAGATATTAGAATGTTATGTTGCGAGTGAGAGGCATTGACTGCTGGCAACTTTGTAGGGAAGAGTAAAACTGGCAACTGGGATGGAGAGGGGGCAAAATCACAAAAGGGGATTTAGCTATTGCTCCAGAGGCAGGCAGGGTGGGAGCTGGAAGGGGACTTAAGCCAGTTTCCTTAACTTCTTTAAAATCCCAACTTCCTGTAGGGAATTGGACTCTCCTCCCCTTGGCCTTGGGGGATTACATATCGATAACTCTTTTCTTCCTCCCTCACAGCCTAGGACTTCTGAGTCCAGGTCAACTGGAACCTTGCTCTCTAGTTTTCCATGTTTTCCCTACCATCTGCCGCGTGCTCTGACTTCTGGGGTTCTAGGGGCTGCCTCCACTGCCTCCACTGTCTCTGCCCCAGACCAACAAAGCTTCCTCCCAGTGGGCAGTAGCTACCCCCTCCACTGAGGCTAGATATCGAAACACTTTTCTCAATTCAGACCTGTCTTAGCGTTGTTGGTTTGCTACTTTTACTCTGCATATTGTTAAAAATTTTAGCCCTAAGATGTTACCTAAGAAAGGTAAAGTTGATTCTGAGTGCCCTGTTTTCAAAGATGAATGGACTTGGAAGTCCTTTTTCACAGTTTTTAGGGATAAACCACGATGTCTCATCTGCAACGAAACTGTAGCAGTCTACAAAGAATATGACATTTCACAACACTCTAAGCACAACAATGTCAAGGTGAGAGCCATGACAGAAGAAGAAAGAAAACAAAAAGCAGAAGATCTACGCAAAAAACTATTAGGTCAATGAAGTATTTTTAAGAAAGGAAATATTTCTTAGTAAGCAGCTACACATGCAAGTTATGTTGTAGCATACAATATTGCTAAAAGTAACAAAGCTCTCTCTGATGGAGTTTGTTAAACAGCGCATGCTCAAAGTTTGCGATATTTTGTGTCCTGACAAAAGAAAAGATTTTGAAACAATATGCTTATCTTGGAAAACAGTGACTTCTAGAATCGAAGCAACAGATAAAAACATATTATCACAGTTGGAATCCAAGATTGGCCAATTTAAATTCTGATATCTCATGCCCAGAAAGTTACTGCCATGTTTGCTTCATCATATATATGTGAACAGGTGTTTTCTACAATAAAACTTTGAAAGAGTTGCCTTAGAAACAGATTGACAGATGAGCATTTAACTTTTCTTCCAAGAATAAGTACATCCAGTTTGAATCAAATTATGAGAAACATTTAGAGATGCAGTCACATTTTCATTCATCACATTCTCCTTCATAATCTTTCAGTCATTAATAGGGCTCAGTATCACAAAAAATACAAGAATTTTGTAAAATGTATCATTTTTATTTTTTAATAAATGATATTGGCCTGCCTAAAGTTTTTTTTTCCTTTCCTTTGGCCCCCTCTTTAAAAAGTTTGCCTATCACTGGACTAGGCAATAGGGGTTAAGTGACTTGCCCAGAATCACACAGCTAGGAAGTGTCTGAAGCTACATTTGAACCCAGGACCTCCCATCTCTTGTCCTGGCTCTCAATCCACTGGGTCACCCAGCTGCTCCCATTATTTCTAATTCTTTACTATCACAAAAAATGCTACAAATATTTTGGTGTATATAGAATCTTTCTTTTCATCTTTAGCTTCCTGGAGGTATATGCCTAGCAGTGAGATCTCTGGGTGAAAAGGTATGGATATTTTAAACAGTTTTTTAACTTCATTCCAAATATTCATATTTAAATTTCAGCAAAGACCCAAATGAGATGGGGACTCACCCCCTCACCTGCTCATTCTTGGTCCTTGGTACCCGACAAAATGCTGTGTTTTTCTCAATTCAGTGGAATTCTCCACAAAAGGGAAGTGATACCTTGATAACTCTCAGATACCACTTGAATTTGAGCACATTAATGAGCAAGTGTTGGGTACATTTTGAGAAGAAGGTTAGCTCACTGTATAACCACTGATAAGACTTAACATCTTATAATTATGAGTCATTTTATGTCCACTCATCAATATGATCTGGAAGCTTGTTGACTCTGTGGATAGAGTGCCGGATCTGGAATCAGTAAGTTGAGTTCAAATCTGGTCTCAGATACTAGCTATGACCCTGGGCAAATCACTTAACCCTTTTTGCCTCAGTTTCCTCATCTGTAAAATGAGCTGGAGAAGGAAATGGCTAACTACTCCAGTGGTTTTGCCAAGAAAGCTCCAAATGGAGTCATGAAGAGTTGGACACGACTGAAAAACAACTGAACAACAATATGATCTTTGTAATAGTCCCATGAAATAGTCAATGTTATGCCCAGTGTACTGATGAAGAAACTGAAGCTAAAAGAAGTTAATTGATTTGACTAAAGCATCAGAGCCTTTAGGATCAGGATTCTTTACCTCACATGTATTAGTTTTCATAGAGGCATAGAGAAGTCAGAACCAAGACTGGCTGAAAGAGAATAGAGATCACTTATTATCATATAAAATTGTAGATGCAGGGGCAGCTGGGTAGCTCAGTGGAGTGAGAGTCAGGCCTAGAGACAGGAGGTCCTAGGTTCAAACCCGGCCTCAGCCACTTCCCAGCTGTGTGACCCTGGGCAAGTCACTTGATCCCCATTGCCCACCCTTACCAATCTTCCACCTATGAGACAATACACCGAATTACAAGGGTTAAAAAAAAAAAAATTGTAGATGCATAATAGTGTAAACACAAACTATACTATAATTAAATTTTATATCATATATTATCAATTATCTACATTATATGTATAATACTTATGCATGAACTATCTCCTCACAGAATAATTATTTCACACATGCATGTGTATATATAAATATATATATGTATATATACATATATATATATGGTCTATACCTATAGATCAAAAGAAATGTGTGCATATACATTTGACAATGACCATACTGATTGCCACTGTTGAAGGCCCTTTGTATTTTATTTCCCTTGTGCCCCAGGAATGCGAAGTTTGTGGAAACTCTCATTGACTGTGCCCCCCACTGACTGTATTCCCTCAAATTTGGGGGATCCCTTGGAACTTGGTTCTGTTTAAGCACTTAACAGTCAAATGAGTTTTTACAAAGGAATATTTACTTCAGAGGGATAGCAAGACCCAATGTAGAAATGTGCCCACCCTACTCCCCACTAGGGGTCGGATGGGATGTTTAGGGTGGGAGGGTGGATTATTCTCCTAGAATACCTCAGACTCTAGGGAGGGCAGGACGACTAGGGTCATAGCTGAGTTCCTATATAGATAGCACAGTCCCTCCAAGTTCCAAGACTGAACTCCCTTGGATTCGTATCTCAGCATCCCACTGTAATGTAACTATAATGTGGATACTATTTGGAGCACCCAAAGGGCCTAGGCAGATGTTGATGATGGAATATGAAGGGAAGGTGTTATGTAGAGATTGCAGCATGGAATCCCTGCAAAATACAGGGTCAGCCTCACCCAGAATTCCAGGGGACCCCACCCTGGAGAACTTTGGGTGAGGGGACAGTTGAGAAGGGTTGGTTGCTTTCTGGGGGTTGAGGTGAGTGGATCACTGCTTACTGCTCCTGACTTGGGGGGTTCACCTGAGTGGCCATTGTGGCAAAAGTCATTGTGGGTTTTACTCAATAGTTAGCCTGCTTAGTAGGATTAATCCTTACCAACATGAATAAGACAATTATTTAGTGATTTAGAGATTAGATATATTCACTATTAGCAAGAGAGCCAGTTTAGCCAAGTGCCTTCACCCCCTCCTGTGGGGGGGGGAAGGGCAGATTCAACCTAACAGATCAGGGTTACCCTTTCCTCATCCTAAACCCTAATTACCCCCTCTAGCTTTTCCCTTTCCTTCTTCATATAAGCTTTACTTACAATATCTGTGCCTGGGAATTATTTGGGGATACTCACAGCTCATAGTTACCATCCTAGCTTGAATCCTCTCAGCTGCCAGTTTTAAGAAGAACAGATCCATCTCAGTCCTCAACATACAGATAACTAGCTTCTATTTATTCCTCTATCAGACCTGTGGGGAATATAAGTTAAAGAAAGGAAACATCATTGGGGTTCAGCCACAACAGAAACTTGCCAGAAGTACCTCAGACAATCTCCATTTTCCAACTGAAACCCAACTGCTTGGGGGGAGGGGTTTGAGAGCCAGGAGTGTCTAACCCCCTCCCTTCTCACTGAAGCCTGTCAGTCAGTGTCTGTGTAAAGAAGTGACTTGAAGGTTACTGGCCCTGGCATAATTATCTGCTTCTCCAAAATATCTGTTATTATCAACATAACAAAGGGAGTCCCAAAGCAAAGCTGTAGAGTTAGATAACCTCCCACAGTAGCTGGGTCAGGTCCCCTTTAAGCCCAAGGTTCTCTGCTAATAGGCTCAGGGCTTGGAACCAATCTAGCCAAGACTGTTAAAAATGTTTCCAGGAAGCTGGTTGAAACTTCCTGAAATCTCAAATTGAAATGGTTAAACTGGCTTAGAAAAGCTTTCTCCCACTAAGTTGTAAAGCAGATCTGACTGCTAATAAAGGATTGCTGATGCTAAGGTAAGCAAGGCTCTGAGACTGTTTAGGCTCAAGGTTAACCAGGGTTTATTTGTAAATAACAGAGGAAAGGTAAGGGTAGGTAAATGGGTGAGGGTCACCCTAAAATCTTGCCTAATTTGTTGATGTTAATTAATCTTGAAGCATTAGTTGATGTTCCCTAGGAGCAGAGTAATAAGACAGCTGTGAGGGCAAATCCCAACTCTGTAGCTTGTTGCTGAGCCCAGAGGCTGGGAGGAGCCCCTGGGTCAGTTGCAGTTGTTCTTGATTGTAGCTGTTTCTCACTGGCTGGTATGTAAGGATGTTATCTATGCCAAGGGAGTATAGAATATCTGGCTTATAATTGAATTAGTTCCTACCTGCCTAACAGAAACTCCTAAACCACCCTGGGGCCCCCAAACCCCCTCCTTCCTCCCTAACCCTGCAGGTGAGTCAGAGAAGTGAGTCCCAGGGGTTTGAGGACCTCCTTTTATACCCTGTCCTTAACGGACACCCTGGCACATGGCCTGGGTGCTCTGCCAGGTTCTGTGTTCCAAAGTGGCAACTGCTAGCTTGTACCCCTAGAAATATGGCTACTCATTTCTGCACCTTTTCAAGAATTTCTTGCCAGTTTGGCAGCAACATTGGGTATAGAATCCTGGCTCCAAAGTCACTATGGTTTGAATTCCCAGGACCAGAACCTAGGACCAAAAGGGGTAAACCAGAAAAGACCAAATCCTCAAACCTGTTTCTTAGGACATCTGGGCCTAAAGGCACCCTTAGTGCTTGGTGTTATGGGTGAATGAGACCTTCAGCCCTTGGACACCTTCAGAAAGAGACTCTCCCAGTATGATAGCTTTTCTAAAAGACATAGCTCTGGGGGAAGCTAGGTGGTTCAGTGGATTGAGAGCCAGGTCTGGAGATGGGAGGTCCTGGGTTCAAATCTGGTCTCAAACAATTTCTCGTTGAGTGACTCTAGTCAAGTCAACCTATTGCCTAGCCCTTATTGCTCTTCTGCCTTAGATCAAAAATATAGTATTGATTCTAAGAAAGAAAGTAAAGGTTTAAAAAAAAAGTTGCAGTCATTCTGGCTATGACTAATTCTTAAAGGTATTTAATACATTAAATAAATAATAGATCTACCTTTAAGGCAGAATGTTTTCTCCCAGGAAAAAACAATTTCCCTCATCTTCCTTGTAAGCATCTTCATCTTAAGTGATTTGGACATGTGCCAAATCCAGCTTATGTTTGTATGTGTATATGTGTGTGTATGGGGACAAGACCTGTGATTTCATTGATATAGAAAATGCCCTCTCCAAAAATATATTTGCATTGCTTGGCAACTTAGTCAATGAACATTTATTAAGTGCCAACTATGTGCAGGTAGTGAAGATGCAAAGAAAGATGAAAGATGGTCCTTCTCTCAATAGTATTTGAAAGCTTTAGAGATTTCCCTGGGGCACTAACAGTGGCTATTGATGTGGGGTTTGTGTATGCCCACATGGGTATAGTCATGGCATAATAAATAGAGAGTAGATCCCAGTCAGAAAGACCTGAGTTGAAGTCCTGCCTCTCACACATGACCCTGACAAGTTTAAGCTACTTGAGGGCAGCTTATCTTTCTTTGTAAATCCCATCCCCCTCTATCCCTGTGCTTGGCACAGTCCTTGGCACAGTCCTAGGTGTTTACTAAATGCTAGTTGACTTACCCTCTTAGTGTCCCCTGGAAATTCCCTAAGCCTGCAGAGAAGATGCAGATCTGCATTCAGAAGAAAAGTAATCCAGAGGGAGATTAAACCTAGTGCTAGAGCAGTAAAGGAGATGGTCAAAGGAAGACTATAGGGAAAAGTCTAGGGACAGACCCAATGATGAGTACAAAAACCTCCATTCAATCTTAGTATCCCAGCAGGAAGAGCCTATCTTTCTTCTGCCAGATCCCCGCCCCCAGAGGTTGTACTATGTCTCCTTCTCTCCAAGACATAATCTGGATAGCCTTTTTTAAAAAAAACAACTTATCTTCTGTCTTAGTATCAATTCTAACACACAAGAGCACCAAGGGCTGATAATCAGGGTTAAATGACTTGCCCAGAGTGACACAGCTAAGAAGTATCTGAGCTCAGATTTGGACCCAGATCCTCACAACCCCAGGACTGCATGTGCTACCTATCTGTCCCCTGATAGTTCTTTTTTTTTTTTTTAATTTTAAACCCTTAACTTCTGTGTATTGACCTATAGGTAGAAGATTGGTAAGGGTAGGCAATGGGGGTCAAGTGTCTTGCCCAGGGTCACACAGCTGGGAAGTGTCTGAGGCCGGATTTGAACCTAGGACCTCCTGTCTCTAGGCCTGGCTCTCAATCCACTGAGCTACCCAGCTGCCCTGATAGTTCCTTTTTAAGACAAATTCTCTGGAGAGTCTGTAGGTACATAATAATTGTCTAATAAAATGTTAATGGAAGAGAGGAAGGAAGGAAAGAAGGGGGAAGGAAGGAAAGAAGAGGAAGGAAGGAAGGAAGGAAGGAAGGAAGGAAGGAAGGAAGGAAGGAAAGAAGGAAAGAAGGAAAGAAGGAAGGAAAGAAAATTCCTGGGGTGGCAGGAGCCAAAGTCCTGAGCTGGTAACCTAGAGGTGTTGTTGATTCATCTGGGCTCTGGGAGTAGAACATGTGTCTCACTGTTCCTCCTCACCTTTATACCATCTCCAGGCAGAACTGGACATTCAGGAAAAGGCAGGGGTCCTCAGGAAAAAATTGTGGTAGTCTGGAAATTTGAGAGGGATTGAATGGCCCTGATGTGTCCTCAGTTCCTCAACTTACCACTTGTTTTCTTTTCTTTTTATCTTTTAAAAAAATCTTGTAAAAGCAACATTTAATTTTTACAAGGTTTTAATTCCATTTTCCCTCCAATATCTCTCACTGTGGCCCAGTTCTGAAAACATTTCTCAGTTTTCTTTGAAAAACTCTGCCTAGGAGGGTGAAGGAAGTGGTAGACCAGGAGGGAAGGGTTCACTAGCCACGGACGCCTGGGTCTCTGCCAAGGCTTCCAACCTTGAGAGTCATTAGTGGCCTCAACTCACCTCATTTTGTTGATATCAAATCAACCAAGCTTCCACTGAAACAGAATTAATTCTGGGCCCTCCCAACCATGACCAGAAAGGAGGAACTGAACTGGCAACCTTCCCTCCGTAGTAGTTCTCCCAGCCACATTCTCTAACCCATGAGTCACCAAACTGATGCTCCCATCATGCCTCAGAAGTACCTACAGCAGAATTTATAGAACTCTGTTGGAGCTCAGCAGACCCATGATCAAGCTTCAGTTTTGCAAGGTCCTGGCTATCTCAGCTTAGGTGATTCAACCTCTAAGAATTCATTTACCCATCTATAAAATGAGAGCATTAATAACTGAAATGTGCAGATAATGGGGTCATTGGCCCTGAAAGCCTTCCTGAACTCTAACTTCTCCTTCCACATTATTTCCCTTCATGAGCTCTGTGGAGAGCTAAGCTGATCTGATTCTTCCTCCTCCTCCTCTGAAACATTCCATCTCTCATTGTCTCTCTCTCTCCTCAGGCAGGTGCCCCATCCCCTTGTCTGTAACACTCTCCCTTTTTCTCTTGGGTTATGCCTCTGGCAACCCCTGACTCCCTTCAAAGCCCAACTCAGGTGCCATTTCCCTTAGGAGACCCTCAGTGCACCCTTTGTATTCATTTTGTTTTACTAATCTGTGTACTCATTGTTTTCTTCAGGTAGAAGATATGTTCCTTGAAGGTTTTCCATCTTATACCTCCATCATGCAGCATATTTAGTAGGTGTTTAATACGTGCATATGAAATTGGAAATAAATTGAACCAAATTGAGAAGGCTATGAGATAATAAGAAAAGCTTTGTTCCTATAAGACCCCCCTATATTAACACAACTTGTCATTATTACTATCTTGGTCACTCTGGGAAGTCCAACCCAAACAAAAAAGCCCAAACCGAGGCAAAGTCATGTGGCTATTTATTTCTTGGCGATATGTACATACAAGAAGCGGATAGGAAGGGTTCTGACCAGTGAACGTGGAGGAATGAGATGGGTGCTGTCCTGCATTCAGTGGAAAAGTCTCTAGGTGAGTGGCAGGGGAGTGGGCAGGGTAGAGACTGTCTAAACTGCTTCTTCAAGGGGATGCAGAGTCAGTAGGGCAGTCCCATGATTAGCTTTTGGCCTTTGTAGTAGGTTCTGCCTTCCATCCTCTGTAGCCATCAATCTCAACTTTTCTGGCTGATGTATTTCCCTGAAACTGCTTAAGGAGTCTCCTCTCACAATGTGAGAATGTAGGGCTGAAGTATCTCTCTGCCATTTAAAATTTCCCCTAGCCCTCTTCTTTTAGGACTAGCAATCTCCTCTGAAGGCAGTAAGGAGGGCTAGTTAGCCAAATGCCAACAAAGGAAAGTCTCAGGGAGAGAGAAGATGTGTGTGTGTGTGTGTGTGTGTGTGTGTGTGTGTGTGTGTGTGTG
>NC_058133.1:54290101-54317709 GCF_016433145.1 Gracilinanus agilis
TGTGTGTGTGTGTGTGTGTGTGTGTGTGTGTGTGTGTGTGTGTGTGAGAGAGAGAGAGAGAGAGAGAGAGAAAGAGACAGAGAGAGAGAGAGACAGAGAGAGACAGAGAGAGACAGAGAGACAGAGAGAGAGATCAAGACAATGCCAAGGGAATTGGTGTGATGGTGTAAATGAAGGAGATGGTACAAAAAAACTAGAAGGAAGGGCGGGCATTTAATTTCAAATGGCCCCTAGTGGTGTAGACTCCAGATATGCTCAAGGCATCCATATGAAGGTGATGATTCTATTCAGTGAAGGACAGCCAAGCAGGACCATAACTATCTCCCTTTTCAAGAAGATTTACTATAACACAGACATCCACAGTCAGCTACAGCCATATTAGGCAAAAAAAAGTCAATTTTTTTGTTTATTTTTGTTTATTTTTTATTTAAAAAATTATTTTTTGTAGGTTGGATTTTTTTTTTACTTTTTAAAACACAATCTTAAGTCTTTGTGGTTAAAAAAAAGCATTCTTTATATATATATATATATATATTTAATTTTTTTCCACTTGAACCTTTCTCTTCCTCTCCTTTTGCCATATCCAGATGGATTATATTACCTAATGAAGAAGTCTGTTTTTATAATCTGGGAATAAGCAATGGGAGAAGGAGGGTTAGGGTTAGAGGAAGAGTGGTTACTAGTCAAATAGAACTGCACATTTGCACTTTAAAAAAATGGAAGAAGAGACCAGCACATATAAGGATTGATCTACAATCCATGTTAAGAAAAAGATCCAAACTGTCATTTCACCCTTTGTAAATTTGTACAAATAATAATAATCTTTAAGGCACACACGCACATACAAACACACACGCACACAAACCAACACAGATACACACACACACACACACACACACACACACACACACACACACACACACACACACAAAGGTGCTAGTGGCCCTTTACTGCCCCAACTTGCATAGGAGGAGGTGTCAGTAGGCAAAGATGACATGGTAGGTGACCTGGTGGCCATTGTCCCAAGCATAAAGTAGGCGATCTTTGGGGTTGTAGTCTATCTGGGTGGTATAAGAGTATTCATTTTCAAAGAGCAACCGTGGTACTATTTGGGTATTGGTGTGGGTGTCAAAGGCATAGGAGATGTTGGCATTGCGCTGGTTGTAGCTGTCCACAGCATAGAGCACCCCACAGATAACAAAGCAGTTCCCATAGAAGTTGCGCCGGAGCCCAGTCCTCCAAGTGGTCTCCTTCTGCGTGCTCAAGTCCACGGAGTTGAGTTTGCTAAGGACAATAACCTCCTGGCTAAAGCCCTCATCGTCGAGAGCCGGGTAGATGAGCCACAAGCCATTCTCATCCACTGCGAAGTCGACATCTGAATGGCCCTTCCATCTCCATGGTGTGGCTTCCTCATAGGCTACATCATGGAGCATGGCCCAAGCGGCCACGTAGCGTTGCTTCAGGTCATATTTGATGATATTGCGAGTAAAGGCACGGTTATAGTAAAAGGCCCCATTGTATACTACGTGGCCTGTGCCAATCCAGCTATAGGGGAGTTTGTAGGAATTGCTCCAACGACCTGTAAACAAAGGCACAAAGAAGCAGCGATCAAGAAAAAGCCATCATCAAGACAAGGGAGTGGAAGGATGATCAGGTAAAAGAAACAGGGCTGGCCCCCATTCCTCTCTCTTTTTTTTTTTTAGATTTAAATATTTTATTTTTTTAGAAAAACTTTCCACGGTTACATCCCATTCCCCTCTTATGTCTCTTCTTGACTCTTGGGGAGCCTACTTCAGAACCATGTTAAGAAACAAGAAACTCTAAGAGATATAAGATCCCAAAGGTGTATCTTAACTTTATATCTTTGTTACCCAACCCTCCTAAGTTCTTCCTTACCTAGGGGGGCACACTGCCCCAATCCTGAAGGGATGCATACCACTCACTCTCATGGTCATGCTAAAGAACCCTCCTGACTTCTCTTTATGTTCTATTGGATGACTAAGTCATACTCTGAATTAAAGGGGGTTTAGGGGACCATTGGGGAACAGGCTCTCCATCAGAAGAAGCATCTGGGAGAACCCAATACACATACCTTGTTTAAAGTTATCCAAGTTCCGGAACTCCACCAGAGTATTGCCATAGTAATAATTGGTAACATAAATTCGCTCATCCTTGGCCAAGGGATCTTTCATCCATGCCCCTTCATTCCTCCCATAAGTGTTCTGAGTAGTGGGACCTGTGATGGTGGAGAGGGTGTCTTTGCACCTTCCTGTGAGAGGACAAGGAGATTTTTCAGCAAACATTGAATCAGGCTTATTTGAAGTACACTCAGCCTTGAGGCAACAAAGGAGGTTGTCCACTCCATGACTACTGTTGAGTAAAGCCCTGAAACTTCCCTTGTTGGCTAGTCAATAAGCAAGGATTCATTGTCCACTGGAGACAGTGCAGGACTGCTTAGAGACAACATGGTGGACAGAATTATTTGTGCATGGAAAAGAAGTCACCCTCTCAAGGTATTTGCCTTGCTCCTTTCAAACCACTGGAGGAGGAACTCTGGACCTTGTATCCAGGGTTGCTGTAGAAGATACAGTCCTTGCTTCTCTTGGAACTTATGTCATAGAATCCCATAGCTAAAGAGACTTTTCAATGTCCATTCAAAAATTGATTAAATGTCTATAGTATGCAGAGTGTTGTACTAGGTCCTGAGGGAGATGCGAGGTTTAGATAAGACACAGATCCTGTCCTCAGAGAGCTTTCAGTCTGATTGAGGCTGAGACATAAATGTGTGTAAGTACATTACACATCATTATGTAAATGCAATACAGTCATGCAAAAGAAAATTTTGTGTGAGATCTGCTGATATAGGGAATGGAGAAGGCTTCATGAAGGAGGAGGCTTTTGAACAGGGTTTTAAAGCACAGGGAAGAATTGAGTAGAGTGTATTTGGAGAACAGAGAATACTCTAGTTTTGTTGGAATATAGAATACATGGAAGAAGGTAATGGGATAAGATTGAAAAGGAGATTTAAAGTATCAAGTTTGTGAGAAGCCTTGAATAATGGTACAAAAATGTTTGAAGTTTACTTAGTAGGAGCTGTGTAAGGTTTTTATTAGAGGAGGGGTATCTGGTCATGCCCAGTGTCTCCCAAACCAAATTATATATATATATATATAGTGACTTCAGCTTGATTGACCCCTCTATAACCACAGCACATCATTTCAGTTTCAATTAATAAGCATCTCCTTGCTCCACTAGAGAAAGAAAAAAGACAAACAAAACCCTTATAACAAAATATCCAGTCCTCCAAAGCACACTCCTTCATTGAACATGGTGTTAAAAACTTTGTGAATGAGTAACAGTTGGCAGGGACTAGACAGCTGTTTGAGGAGTGTTGGTTGAATCCCACCACTTCTGGATGGGAATAGAAAGGAATACACCTTTTTCTCAGCAGTATATGGCACCTTCACAAAAATCGACCACATGATTGAGCATAAAAATCTCACATCCAAATGTAGAAAAAGAGAAATATTAAATGCATACTTCTCAGACCATAATGCAATAAAAATTATACTCAACAAAGGGCAGCAAAAAAAACTAAAAATTAACTGGAAACTGAATCCCACCACCTGGCTGATCTATTTGGACAGCCTCCATTGAAATATCCAGCTAGTCCTAATGGTGGGACAAGAGAAATAATCATGTCTGAAGTTCATGCTGGTGCTCCCCTTATAGCAGAACTCTAGGCTGGTCATTGGAATTGGAAGAAGCTGTTTTTAGGGGGTTTCTCCATGATCAAGAAGCACCATATTCACTACTGATAAGAATTAAGGCTAAAGTTTTTCCAAGAGGGTAGATATATAAAGTCTCTGGGTCCCCAGCATATGGCTCTGGGAAAAAGAATGGGGTTGTTAATAAGAGGAGTGAAGGCAACCGACAAGATTATATGCCAGGAAGAATTGGAAGCAAAGATAAGCCTGATGGGGCCCAAGAAGGGTGGGAGCTGAGGTCAGATGCCAGAGCCAGGAAGGGGCTGTGTCTTGAAGTGGGTCTGGTGGCAGGGCTGGGCGTGGGCATTTAGCGGTCTGAAGATTTATTTGTTGTATGAAGTAAAGCCATGTGATTGATTTAACAAATGCCACAGCCTACTCACACAAATGAGCATAACCCCCTTTACAGTGTACTCATTTTTCCAGGCAATGATCCAAACTTTTGGGGAATTCATCTGTGAGTTCTTTTGGAGCCTATAGGGTGGTTCTTCAAAATGCCCACAAGCAAGGCAAAGATTTGAGCTCTAAGGATGGATTAGATTTTTGCAAACAGTTCCAAGTCATTCAGAGTTAAAACTAGTGAAAAACATCAGTGAATTCAGTTCAAGGTTTCTAAGGAGGGGGTCACTAAAGTTTGGAAACATTGTGACTCAGTGGTGATGGTGCAAGCTTTGGAGGCTCCAAGTACCCCTTACTTACTGACAATATGGCCTCGGGCAAATCATAACAGACGCCTCTCTAGGTCTCAGTTTCTTCATCTATAAAATAAGGGACTAAATGATTTGTGATAAACTTTCCAGCTCTAAATCTGTGATCCCATGACTAACAATTTTAGAAGGAATTCCAAACATGATCTAATAGTAATAGCGAGCAAGGTTTGCAAAATGGTTTATAATAACCCTGGGATGTAGATGCTCTTATTATTCTCATTTTACAGTTGGGAAACTGAGGCAGAACAGGGTTAAATGATTTACCTAGAGTCGTAGAGTTAATAAGTATCTAAAGTAAGATTTGAACTCGGGTCATTCTAACTCCAGATCCAATGCTCTATCCAGTGTGCCACCTACTACCTCTAAGCAAGGGCAATATGGTTAGAATCAGGGCTTAGCTATCCAAACTCACAAGGTGGTCTTCCAATGTAGCTAGGCAGATGCAGCAGATAGAGCACCGAATCCGGAGTCAGGAAGACTTGAGTTCAAATCCTTGTTGATTCTATGACAGAAGTCAAGGGTTTTTAAAAAAAACCCAAGGGCATTAAGACCTTTGGAAAACCCTGTATAAAAACGTTTACATCCAGTCCTTTTCTTATCTGAGCCTCACAACAATCCTATAAGGGAGGTGCTTTAAATAGTTTTATTCCCTTACATTTTATAGGTGAAAAAACTGAGGTGGAGTGATTTGTCCAGGATCACGCACTTGGGAAATGTCTGAAATAGGTTAGGATTAAGCTTTCTTGATTCCAAATCCTGCCCTTTATCAGCGATTGGTGTGCCCCATGTATGTGATTCCCTCCCTCCTTATCTCTGCCTCCTGACTTTGTGGCTTCCTTTTAGTCTCATGGAAAACCCTATTTACTACAAGAAGCCTTTCTTTATCTCCCACAATGCAAGAGTCTTTGCTTGGTGGTTTATCTCCAATTCGCCCTGCATACATCTTGTTTGTACTTAGCCTTTGTGTGTTGTTTCCCCCAGTAGACTGTGAGCTCCTTGGGGGCAAGGACTGTCTTTTGCCTTTCTCCGTATCCCCAACATTTAGCACAGTGCTTGGCACATAGCAGGTGCTTAATAAATGCTTATCATTGATTTGACATCCAGCTGTCAAACCTCCCCACTAACCCTCACATTTTCCAAGCAGGCTCAGTAGCTATGTGCAAAGCCCAGCGTGTAAACAGCTTTGTGGGAGGTTTAATGGGTCCAAGGCGGACTGAGATAGTCCTGCCTTTTAGAAACAAACAGGAACCAGGCAGGGGATTAGTACAAAGGCCAAGAGCTCATTTTCTCACAATTGACCTCATCCCTTATAACAATAAAATTGGGGCCCTGGATAGACTCAGGCTTCAGAGCTTTGATGGAAAATATCTCATTCTTTGGCATTTGGAAGGATCTTTGCTGCCCATCAACAATTAGCTCAAACGTTTTAATGTTTGCACACCATCCCCACATCCCATAAAGCTCTGACCCAGTCTCTCTGCCAGGGACACACGGGCCACTTCCCCCGCCCCCCCTCTGCTTTCTCCCCTCCCAGTATTCAGGGTTTAGAAGGCAAGATGCTGCCACAATCCCTGGTTAGAACCTAGAACCCCAGAGCGCTTCTAGGAGTTTCTTGCTCTGTCTCATTCAATCAAACATATTAAACCACCTACTATGTGGCAGGCACTATGCCAAATGCTGGGGATACAAAGACACAGGGAAAAAGTTGTTGCACTAGTCTGAGCCATATCTTTTTGTCTGAGTCAATGCTGGAATATATGTTAGTAAGAAGGGGTTTTGTCTTTCATGTCTTATCAATGAGGACAAAGGAAGAGAGATGGAAGTGAGAAATGGCAAATTTTCATTGAAAAAAATTATTTAAAAAATAAAGTTCTTGAACTCATAGAACTAATTCTCTTGGAGTTGGGGGTGGAAGAGGGAGAGACAATGCATACGTAGTTAAATATATACAGAATGGGGGGCAGCTGGGTAGCTCAGTGGATTGAGAGTCAGGCTTAGAGACGGGAGGTCCGGGGTTCAAATCCGGCCTCAGACACTTCCCAGCTGGATGACCCTGGGCAAGTCACTTGACCCCCCATTGCCCACCCTTACTACTCTTCCACCAAGGAGCCAATACACAGAAGTTAAGGGTTAAAAAAAAATAAAATAAATGTATATAGAATGTATACGTGCACAGCAATTTTGGGATAGAGGGCACTTTGGAGTTAGATGGGAGTGGGGCTCCTTGCACAAGGTGGTGCTTGAGCTGAGTCATGAAGTCCACAATAGAGATGCAGGTAAGAATGCATCTAAGCCTAATGCTAGATCAAGAGAAAAGAAGTCTCACATTATGTGTGAGGAACCATAAGGGGCTCCATTTGGTTGGACCATAGAGTGGGGGAAGAGTAGTAAATGTATGCAATAAGGTTGGAGAGATAGGTTGGGATCTAGCTTGTGAATGGCTTCAAATGCCAAACAGAGGAGTTTCTATTTTATAATTGAAGCAATAGGGAGCTGGTGGCATTTACTCGTTAGAGGAATGCCATGGTCGAATCTACGTTTAAGGAAAATCATTCTGGCAGCTCTGTGTAGGATGGATTGGACCAGAGTGGGGAGAGACTGGAGCAAGGATGACTAATTAGGAAGCTCTTGATCTAGTCCAAGAGATGGTGACCTGAACTAGTGTGGTAGTTTTTGTAAAGAGAAGGGGGAATTTAGGAGAGATGTTATGGAGGGAGGAATGACAAGATTTGGCAACTGATTGGAAAGATGGAATGAGAAAGGATGAGCAGTCATGCCAAAGTCGTGAATCTTGGAAACTGGAAAGATGGTAGTGTCTTATATAGAAATATGGAAGTTCAGAGGAAGAGGAGGGATTTTTTTAAAGCCCTCACCTTCCATCTTAGACTCGATACTATGTATTGGTTCCAAAGCTGAAAAATGGTAAGGGCTAGGCAATGTGTGACTTGCCCAGGGTCACACAGCTAGGAAGTATTTGAAATCAGATTTGAACTCAGGACCTCCTGCGTCTATACCTGGTTCTCAGTCCACTGAGTGACTCAGTTGCCCCCAAACCAAAGAGTAGGTTTTAGGGAAAGATGATGAACTCTGCTTTGGGTATATTGAGACATCTACAGAACATTCAGTTTGAAGTGCCCAAGAAGCAATTAGTTGGTGTTGTGGGGCTGGAACTTGGGAGACAAATTAAGGATTTGAGAGTCAGTCCCATAGAAGAGACAATTAAACCCACTGTGGGGGAGAATGATCAGCTCACCAATTGAGGAGGTATAGAGAGAGAGAAGAGAAGATGACCCGGGACACAACCTTTGAGTACAGCATAGGTAAGGATATGACACTGATGAGGAATCAGTGAAGAAGACTAAAATGGAGAGTTGAGACAAGAGGAAAACCAGGAAAGAGAAATGTCACAAAAATCCAGAAGGGGGGGGGGGAGAGTATTCAGTAGAAGCCAGTTGACAGTATCAGGTGCATTTGGAGAGAAGAAGGAATTGAGATTAAGTTCATTAAATCTGGCAATGAGAAACTTTGGAGAGATTTCCAAGCCATGGTTCCCTGGGATGACCTGAGCAGACTTTCCATATCACTCTCCACATCAAGGACTTGCTTAATTAATCCTTCTTCCTAGCAAGGTCCCATGACCTCTGATAGAGATGCAGCCAAAAGAATAAGGAAAAACTCAAATGGTACTATCTAGGTCACAGATGTTGTTGGCCTTATAACAGGGTTTTCTCACCTAAACCCTTGGGGGTTCTCTGTGCCTAAGACTCTGAAAAAGGATCGCTCAGCATAGAAGTCTTCTTTTGAAACACTAGACAAAAGGAAACACAAATTAAAACACCAGATAGCAGACCACTTAGGTCTGGGATGTTCTGCCATGATGTCTCCTTACCTGGCATTGTTCACCCTTCAGTCACAGACCTAGTTCTGCAATTATTGCAAATGAGTAAGTTTAGGAAACCAGCCCCAAGACTCTAGATGTTCCTGCTTTTATCTATTGTCTTCTAGATATCCTCAGAGCAGGAAAAAGGTTTAAGTGCTCAGTTAAAGTCTATTGGCATTTAAAGCCTATTAGAACTGCCTCTTTGTTTCCAAAGCTTCTCTGCCTTGTCTTCTTGATTATGGTAGCATGTTCCTTCCATATAAATAATCCCAAAAGTATAGCATCCAGGAACCAAGTGGGGATTGCCTCTCCTCACTAATAAGGACATACGACCAATGTTTTTTTCTATCTCCTCTCAAGCCCAGAGATGTCTTGACAAAACTGGAGGGAACCCATAAGCCCGGAGCTAGGCAATGCTGATTTTCTGAAACTCCTCTGACTGTCAACTGCTGTCATCCCCCAAACCCTCCTTCAGGGCCCAGTACTTGCCATTCCCCTTGGTGAGCAAGTTTGGCAGGTGGTTGGAAGGCCAGTTGTTTTTGAGTTTGAAGCCTAGGCTAAGCTGGAACCAACATAACATTCTGGAGCCCAGTCAGTTCTGCCAAAGACTAAAAAATGAGGGCCATTCCAAAGTTCTCATCCTTGGCAGGAAACCAATGGCATTTTGGGAGAGTTAGGAGAACATCCTTTCATCTTCAAGGGAACCAAAGAGAAAGAAAATGTTTCAGGCTCACACACAAAAACAAAGGATGACACGTCTTAAAGGTTGTTTCAGAGTAGAACCCAACTAATTTTTGCTTCATTGGCTCTAAGAGAGGGCTATTACCTAATGGTAAGCCAAAACCAAAGAATTTGAGTGCTGGAAGGGTCCTTTGAGATTATGCCAATCTCTTCATTTCACAGATAAGAAAACTGAGGTCTAGAAAGAGTTATGGGTCTAGGGCAGTGATGGCAAACCTTTTAGAGACCAAGTGCCCAAACTGTACCCTCACAAGACATATGAGCCACACACACACCCCCATCCCAGACCAGGGAGGGAGGAAGTGCTCCCATTGGTCTACAGGACAAAGGAGTGGACAAAGTGAAAAATGACCTAAGATGCAGTGGAGAGGGGAAAGGGAGCAGCTCCCTCTGGCACCTGTGTTATAGATTCACCAACACGGGTCTAGGGTCTCAGAGGTAGTTAATGGTAAAAGCGGGGCTAGAAGGCAAGGAGCCAAGTCTTTTGACTGAGGTCAGAATCCTACTACACCAAACTGGTTCAGTATTTCTTAGGTGAGAGTCATGAGTCTTTTTTTTTTTAAGTTTTAAAATTTAGTTATTTATTCACTTTTCTGTTTGTTTACTTATTGATTTATATCCATCTCAGCTCAATATTCTGGTTTCTAAAGTATAGACATCTAGGCTACAAGATGTCAAATTTTTAAATGCTTTCAAAGAGTTGTCTTTGAGGGGTTGAAAGTGGGCTAGGAAAGTAGCTGAGGCTAGAATGCATCCATCGGATTTGGGGAGCATGAGGGGTTGGTAGTCTGTAGAGACTGTTCAATATTGAGTTGCTTAAGGAAGGTGATAAAGAAAATTCCAGGGCCAACCCATGGTTACTATTTTTCTAGGGCACCACCCATAGCAAGGGTGAGCAATGCTTCCCTCTGTAGGGGAAGAGGTGCCCAGGTCCAAGTTGGGGTGCCTGGGCCCAAGGGAAGACTTGATTGTTTGTCTATCACAGACCCCTTCCAGGGGTGGCCCTCTTTCCAATCTAGTGGGAGAAAGTGTAGAATATTCAGTTTATACTCTTTAGGGAAAAATTCAGTGGCTTCACTAAACTCAAATATTCAGCAGCTACAGGCTGTTATCATAACCCTAAGAGTCCTTCCTCTCTACTTCTCTTCACCCTCATCCCCGTCCCCAGCAAAGACATCAGCGCTTGTGGGTCTGGGAAGCTGCGAAAGCACTGACCACGTGGCAGGCTGGGAGATCTGACTGCCTTCTGCATTCTCTTCCCATATCCCTTCCAAGTTTGGGGCTGCAGGCAGTAGTCAGAGGAAAGCAAGAACGGGCCGATGATTTCCACCCTTTCATAGCTTCTCCAGGCTGTCATTGTTTGTTTGACTAAAGTAATGTCTGGCGCCAATTTATGTTCGCTGCTAAAGTTAGCAAAAAGTCATTTTATTTTGGGAGTTTGGTAATATTAAGGGGTGGGGTGGGAGGGAATGGGAGAACTCGAGACAGCCTGCAGTGTCACAAAGCCGAGTTTAAAATCGCTGGAATAAAGTGTTTCCATTTAAAAGCAGACCCATTTAGAAACACATCTTAAATTGTCCTAGAAACATCAAGGCTCGTCCATACTCAATGTTTAGCTGCAGCATCCCCAGATGTTAGAGCTGAGATCTGATCACCTCATTTTATAACCAACCACAACAATATATTGATTTTTTTTACCCTTATCTTCTGTCTTAGTATCAGTAGTATGTATTGGTTTAAGAGTAATAAGGGCTAGGCAATAGGGGTTAAGTGACTTGCTCAGAGTCACAAAGCTAGGAAGTGTCTGAGGCCACATTTGAACCCAGAATCTCCCATCTCTAAGCTTGGCTTTCAATCCACTAAGCCATCTACCTGCTCTTTCTCCAGCTCATTTTACATATGGGGAAACTGAGGCAATCAGGGTTAAGTTACTTTCCCAAGGATACACTGTGTTTGAGGTCATATTTGAATCCAGGACCTCTCTTCTCTGGGTCTGGCTCTCAATCCACTGAGCCACCTAGCTACTCTCTTAGATTTATTATTCTTGAGTTAAAATTGCTGTTTGTCACACAAGACACTCGATCTCCAGATTCTTAAGAGTTTTCACTATCTGTTCCTCCTTGCTTGGAAATCTCCCTTCTCATCTCTGTCTTCTGGCTTCCTTCAAATTGCAACTAAAGTCCCACCTTCTGCAATACATCTTTTCTGGTCCTCCTTAACCTTAAATGCCTCCCCTCTGGGATAGTCTCCAAATTTCCCTGTATTTATCTTATTTGTACATGGTTGTTTGCATGACGTGTCTTCCATTAGCCTGTGAGCTCCTCCAGGGCACATACACAGGAAATAAATAGCAGTGCCAGGATCAGAAGTCCCAAGACGCCAAGTCCAGCACTCCGTCCTCTATAAGATGCTGCCCATTTCTCGAATTTGCTCCTGTCTCATCTATGTCCCTCAGAATCTTTAGCGAGGCTCAGCTTCATTACCACCATCACCACCAGGCAAAGGCTTTCCTGATTCCTCAGTTGTTTTAATGCCTAATACCCATCTGATAAATTTATTTACTCCCATCTACCCCTTCTCTCCCCTAAAGAATGTATTTTTTTCTTTCTTTTTGCTGGTAATCTAATATGATCTTGTCAACCACGGTAATCTCAACCTCAGGGTAATCGCTTCCTCCCTGTATTCCTCTATCAAACAATTTTCGAACCTGGTCAGTTCTAATTCCACAAGCTCTCTCATGTGTCCCTTTCTTTCCATCCCAGTTGCCACCATCCCAAGTCAGGTCCTTCTTATCTCTCGACTAAATGATTTCAGTTACTTTCTCCTTGGTCTCTCTGCCTCTAGTGTCTCTCTGCTCCAACTCCTACCTCACACAGCTGCCAGACTAATCTTCCTAATGCCCGGGCATCTACAAAGCTTCCACTTTTCAGCTTAAAATCCTTCCACAAGTCCCTGTTGCCAACTGACTAAAGTCTTAACTCAGGGGGCAGCTAGGTGGCCCAGTGAATTGAGAACCAGGTCTAGAGACAAGAGATCTTGGCCTCAAACACTTCCTATCTCTGTGACCCTGGGTAAGTCACTTAACCTCAATTGTCTAGCCCTTCTGTCTTGCAACCAAATACTCAGTACTGATTCTAAGACGGGAGGCAAGGGTTCAAAAAAAGTCTTAACTCTATAGTCTGGCATTCGGGACTCTTTGCAACATGGTTCCAACATATGTCTCTAGTCTAATCTTTATTTACTTCTGCCAAACTGGTGCACTCACCACCATCTGAATATGTTCCCATCTTCTCCTTTTGCTCACTCCATCACCTAACGCTGAAATACCCTCTCATTCATCTCTACCCATCGCATCCTACCACTCCTTTAAAGTTCAGCTGAAATGTCACCTCCTCCCCGAAGTTCCTGTTGACCCTGACAGTAAGAAGGGGGCTCTTCCTATTTGGGATTCTCATGGTACTTAAAAAAAATAACCCTTACTTTCTGTCTTGGTATTGACTCAAAGAAGAAGAAGAAGGGCTAGGCAAACTATGTTAAGTGACTTGCCCAGGATCACACAGCTAGGAAGTGACGGAGGCAAGATTTGAACCAATGGTCCTCCTGATCCAGGCTTGGTGCTCTATCTCCTGAGCCCACCCCCAATAGCAATTTGTGCTTCTCTCCCATGTATTTATTAAGTTCTGTTTTGTATTACTCTTATCTGCATAAGTTTCTTATCTCCTTATAAACTTGATGAGGAAGGAGACCATGTATTATTTGTCTTTGTGATCCTTATTGTTTGGCATGGCATCTTGCACATTTTTATTCTTTTGGCCTGAATCTATAATTTTATCAATGTGGGAAATTCCTGGTGTGGAAACTCCCTTTGTTGACCCAGACTGGCAATTCATCTGTAACACAACCTTGGAAAACCACCGAGGGCATTGAGAAGGTGACTTGCACATAGTCACTTAACACAGGCAGGATATGTCAGAGGTGGGACCAGAGTCCATGTCTTCTTCACTCCAAAGTCAGCCTCCTACCCAGTATGCCACTTGGCCTTTTATTCTTCGTAGACCAAGGGCTTCATAAATGTTTGTTGAATTAAAACAATAAAACAAGAATCCATCAACACCCAGCATTAGGTTGTGGGAATCACTTAGCTGAGATGAGTGTGTACAGACAATTCCTCAAACAAAACAGCTTTCTACAGTTTCCCAGAACAAACTAGTTTGGGGGAAATCCCCCAATCTTTCTTTACGGCTTATTTAGTTAATGTTTTGAGTCCACATCAGCAGGCTCTTGTTTTTAACATTCCACAAATATAGAAGCACTCTTCTGGCCCCCTGCACCTAAGTAGGAGGTATATAATCTTATTGGATGATGGTACCTGGAAGAAATCTTATCTGGATATTTAGTGATGGTCTGTAAGTATCCTGCCTCTGAAGGTCCCTGTTTTAAACTTCAGATTAGTGAAGAGAGACTTTAGCATCCTTTCAAGGTTGACATCCCATTAATTGGAGTCACTGTCAAAAACTCTTGTTGATGGTAGCTATATCAGGGAGTCACATAGTTTAGAGAGAGAGAGAGTGTGTAAGCACCCTGCAGCAATGAAGAAAACCATTGCCTATTGTTGTAGGGAAATGAAGTAAGTGAAGGTGACAGGCAGAAAGCAGAGTAAAGATTCCAGAACACTGGGTGAGTGCCTAGCTGAGTGTGTCAGTTATTTACTTTATTTGTACCTCCCATCTACATTTATTTTTTACTATCTGCATTGTCAGTGAGGTGGCTCCAGGTAGGCGCTGTGATACTGCCACTTGGACTCCCAAAAGGGTTACTACCTAGTAACCTTTTACCCCTGTATAATTAGAATTCACTCCCTAGAAACTCTCTTTCCCAGCTTCCATGTTTCTTCTCATGTTACGTGCTAACGTAGGGAGGACATAATCTTGTGTAGCTCCTCCCTCTCACGCTTTTTTCCCACAAACGCAGCTGGCTTTACTCAGGCTTTTACTTTTGTCCTTTTGTTTCTTTTGCTTCGAGTGATTATTAATAAATCTCATAAAATATAATTCTTGGAGTTAGTGGGTATTGATTTAAATCTTACACTCCTTTGCCTTCAGAAATCTGGATATTTAAGGAAGAGGAAAGTCAACTTTCTAAACATCTGGAGGGATGAGTCAGAATGTGAATAGGGTTTGGAAGCATTCTCTGACTTTGGTAGCCATTTGCCTAAACTCATGCCACAATCTGTTTTCTATTATGTTCACCCTTCATTATCTACTAGCAAAACTCTACTTTTAACTCCCATCTTGTCTGCATTGCATTGTAGGCAGGAAGAGTGTGTTATTCCTTGATGAGACTAAGAGCGTGGGTGGAATTCTAGAAGCCTAGTATGGATGGTTGGCCAGCATCGCATATGGCTACCAGGCTATTTTTCTAGCATACTAAGGTTTAGAGAACTTTAATGTAATATTTCCATAGTTAGGAGCCCATAAAGCTCTGGCACAGAGAATAGGAAAGGGCTTAGGTCTTGTCAAGGGCACAGCTGCTTCTGATCTTGTGACAGAATAATCATGGTCTTTTGGTGTTTTATGCCTGGCCCAGAACAGAAGCCTGTCTCTGGGGATGGACATATAGAATAGAGAAACAGAGAGACCCTTTAAAGGGAACACTACCCAGGCACATCAGATACCTGAATCCATACAGCTTTATCACAAAGGAGCTTCTCCTAGTTCTCTTGTCTCTTTTCATCTGTAACCACAATGAGCTAATTTATAACTCCTAGCCCAAGAGTTTTGCTTCTGCCTAAATACACACACACACATTTTTTTTTTAAGAATAGGTGTCCCTGTGACACCCAGAAAGGAAGCACAGTGTTTGCTAATGGGCCTGATCCAATTATTGATGAAATTGGAAGCTTTGACTTGCTCTCTTTCTGACCTGGGGCAGCTTGCCTTTACTTAAGCAGCTTGGTAAACCCATCCCACTCTCAGAAGCTCGCCATATTGGTAAAGGACTTAGCACAGATGCCCAATGATTGCAGACATATTACAACTTGATACTGCCAATCTCAACAATACACATGCCTCAGCTTCCCCAGGGGCAGGGATGATCACCATGTAGTACCAGGCTTTCTGTCTGTTTGTATCTCTTTGCTCTAAGAAGTCTTAGAATGAGGAGAAAGCTTGAACTATTACCTAAGTTGCTGCTTGCTGACTCCAAAGTTCAGCTGCCCTGACTCTCTTAGTGTGGTAAGACCCATTTCTTTATTAAATAGAAAGAATTCAGCCGTTTGGACAGTAAAAGCTAATTCCCACTTTTCTATAGCATGCAAAACTCTCGTCCACATCAAGTTCCTAATTCGGCTCAGGAAGAGAAAACTCACCGATCACATTCCTGATGTCATCTTCTTCCTCTGGGCTCAGGGTAGGGCTGGACGGAGTTGTGCCCTTTCCAGCCGAAGCTGTGTCTATCCCAAGTGAGTCCTCGGTGGTGGGAGGAAGCAGAGCAATGGGAGTGCCTGTTGCCATTCCATCCAAGGCTACTGTGGTTGTAAAGGTCGCTGTGGTTAATGGCTCCTGGACGGTAGTTTGTGCTACTGTGGTGGTTGGTACCTGGGAGGTCACCTCATGGATATCATCTGGGGATTCTGTACTTGTAGGCATCACTGGGACTTGGTTGCTCAAGGTGGTAAAAGGGGAGCTGGTGACTCCCACTGTAGATTCAGTGGAAGCTCTAGGTGGGAGTAAAGTGGCTGCCATTTTGGAAGGTGTAGCCTGAGTGCTATAGTCTGTGGTCATGGTGGCACTGTCCGTAGTAGACAAGCCTCCCACTGTGGTTGGCCTACTGGTGGTGCTGGTCAACAGGTCATCGTGCCTCAAGAGCTGATCTTCAATGAGCAAGTCCATTGAATTCTCTCCACTGAAAAACTCATCTTCTGCCAAAGAGACAACACAAGACATGTAATTTGGCTGTCATGAGAATAGAAACTATTCAGGAAAAAAGGAGTCTTTTCTAACATTCCCCTATGACTTGGAAATGGCAAGAGTCAGGGAAATTTCCACCGAAAAGGAGGAGAAAGGGATAGGAAGAAGGAGATTGTATCTTCCAGAGGTTTATATCTAGCCCTTTGCTGCCATTTCTCCTGCTCACTAAACTCAGCTAATCATAACATTTAGCAGCCCTTCCTGCATATGGTGAGACTAATGGTCCCACAAAATCAGGGAGTGTCAGAAAATTAAGGCTAGAAGGGACTGCAGAGTCCAACCCTCACATTATTTTTTAAACCCTTACGTTCTAGACTCTAAATACTCTGAGCTACCCAGCTACCCCCCAACCCTTACATTATTTTTAAACCCTTACCTTCCATCTTAGACTCAATACTGTGTATTGGTTCCAAGGTAGAAGAGCAGTAAGGGCTATGGGGGGTCAAGCGATTTGCCCCAGGTCACCCTGGTAGGAAGTGTCTGAGGCCAGATTTGAACCCAGGACCTCCCATCTCTAGGCCTGACTCTCAATCTACTGAGCTATCCAGCTACCCCCCAAACCTCACATTTTCTAGAAGAGGTGATGAAGGTTCAGAGAGTTAAAGAGATTTGTTCAAAGTCAAACAGCTGGTCAGAAGGAGACACTGGGATATTTGCAGTCAATTCACACATATCAATAGGTAAGGAATGGACTACAACATTGGTATCAAGGAAATCACATTAATAGAAAAACTGGAGCAGCTCGGTGGTTCAGTGGATTGAGAGCCAGGCCTAGAGATGAGAGGTCCTGGGTTCAAATCTGACCTCAGACACTCTCTCTAGCTGGGTAACCCTGGGCAAGTTACTTAACCCCCATTGCCTAACCCTTACTGCTCTTCTGACTTGGAATCAGTGCACACCATTGATTCTAAGTGGGAAGGAAAGGTTTTAAAATAAATAAAATAAAATAGAAAAGCCAACATAGGGTGTATCTATGAAGAAACCTGCCTTTCTCTTGATGAAGCTACCCATTGCCCTCCAAATGAGCCACTGGTCCCACTCCACCATTTTCTTTCCCAGGGGAGTCCCTGCTAACCCCAACTCACGCTGCTCCTCGATGTCATTCTCCTCCTCAGAGACCTTGGCTTTGTAATAGGTGATGCCCCGTATGACGGTGGGTTTGGAGGCTGGACGTCCCCTCAAGTGGATCTGCCTTTGGAGGGGCCTCCGCGGCGTCATGACCTCCGGAGGTGCTGGATGCTGAAGCGGAAGGATATCGAGGGTGTTGATCTGTTGGGACACTGTTTCTTCCTGTAGAAACCGCTCTTCGTATTGCTGCTTTGGAAGACAGAAGGACTCTTTAGAGGAAGCCAAAGCCAACAGGAAGGCATTCTCAAGAAAGCCCTGAGGACAAGACAGGGGCGGAATGGGAGGGAACCTCTCCTATACGAGAACGTGGAGAGGATGAGAATATGCCAGTTGAGGAGGTTGTACCTAGCAGTGAGGCTCACAGAGAAGAGCTCCCAAGTGAATTATGTAACCATGGGAAAAAATATTTAATATTAAAAAATTAAAATTAGAAAATGCAGTCTGATAAATGTGCATTTCAACATAATGGCTCCCTTTGTAGTCCCAAGACTTTTATTTTATGCATTTCAGAAACTTATTCTGAGAAGGTTTCACTAGACTTGCCAAATGGGTCTAGGACAGTGATGGGCAAACTTTTTAAAGAGGGAGCCAAAGGAAAGGAAATGCTCATCTGTCAGTCTGTTTCTAAGGCATTGTATTGTATCCTACTCACTGTATTTGTCAGATTAGGAATAATGTCGTGGGGTGGGATAGAACATTTCATTGGGCTGTAGTTTGCCCATCACTGGTCTGGGACACTAAAAAGGTCAGGAACCCCTGCTGTGGAAGTATCAGATAGTCTTAGGGACCTTAGAGATCGTAGTCTATAGAACTGGAATGGAAAGGGACATCAGAGGTCAGCTAGTCCAACCCCCTCATCTTATAGATGAAGAAACTGAGTCCCATAGAGGTTAAATCTAACTAAGCCTTAGTTTCCTTATCAGCAAAATGAGGATGGTAATATTTGTGTCACATTGGGTCATTGGGAAGAGAATGGTTTGTAAACCTTGAACCATAGATATAGAGCTAGAAGGGAGCTGAGATCATTGAATCCATCTGCCTTATCTTATAGAGGGGAAACCAAGACCCAGAGAGGTTATGACTTGGCCAAGATCCCAAAGATAGTAAGTTTCAGAGCCAAGACTCAAACTCATACCCTTAGCTTGTGATGTGGTGCCATGAATAGAATCCTGGGCTTGGATGAGTTTAAATATGGTCTCAGACTCCTACTAGCTGTGTGATCCTGGGCAAGTCACTTAACTTCTATTTGCCACAATTTCCTCATCTATAAAATGGGATACTCATAGCACTTACCTCCCAGGGTTGTTGTGAGGATTAAATGTGGTAATATTTGTAAAGCACTTATCCCAGTGCTGGCATAAGGTAGGTGTTTAATAAATGATTATTTCTGTCTTCCCTTCAGCTCCAAAACCAGCCTTTGTGCCATTGCATCTCTGCTACATAAATGTGAATTAGTAATAGGATCCTATTATTATCTGGTCCAACCCACTCATTTACTGATATGGAAACTGAATTCCAGAATGGGCAATAATTAGCTAAAGTTCATGGATCAAGTTAGTAATAGCACCAGGACTAGAGTCTAAGTTTCTTGCCTTGTAGTCCAATAAGCTATGTTGTCTCCTGCCGTGTATGTTGTATACTGAGAACTGTTTCCTATTTGTTCTTTTAACTCACTCACCTATGTGAATGGTAATCATTGCATATGGCGCCATCTTTGAAAAGAAACACCTGACACCCTGGAACTCAGTTCCACGGGGTTTAAGCTCTCAGGACCAGACTATCCTGCATTTCCTTTTCTTAGAAGGGAAAGATTTTGCACGTAAAGGAATGACAAAAGCACAATATTTCCCAATTGGAAGGGACCTCAGAGTTCATCGAGCCTTACTTATTCCTGAAGCATGAATTTCCTCTACTGCATGGTCCACATGGGACACATTTCAAAATCTCTACGGTGAGGATCTCCCTACTTCCATAGAGCCCAAGCATACTCTCTTGGGCCACCATGAATGTACAAGGACAAAGCAGAGTGAAGGTTCTTAGGTCCTGCTCTCTGGATATGGGGTCCCATCAATTCCATGTGCGGCTGCCCAGAATTGCCTCTAGGATGATGGGCCGAGACAGTAGGCAAACAAAGGAGCCTCCAGATTCCCAGCTCAGTGTAACCTATGAAGTAATCTCCCATTTTGCCAAGGGGATAGTGGTCAAATTCCTTTAAAACTTGTAATTCTAGCCCCTGATGATTTTCACACAGAGAACAAAGCTGTTTCGGGGAAAAAAATAATTCTTGTCTCCAGGGACCACAGTCTCCCCACCACTTGACACTTGCCCTGGAGACAACAGCACATTCTCTACAGTTGACCTACAAATTTTGGCCTTGAAATACTCTAGATCCCACTCTACCCCACAAACCCATCTTCTTCCCACTATCATGAGAAATGTTGTCAAGACAGCAAAAAAGATTTTGGATATCTTGCCAGATACTCCCTTGTGTTCACAAATTCCCTGACCTGGGACAATAATTCCTTTGGGCCCTGGGACGTTGGGGATGCTTCAGTGGTTACTCGCCAAAGGCCCTAGATCTGTCTGATCTCTCCCTGTAATGCACTGTGCCTTTGGCAATTCTCTCTTCCAACACTCACACCTCATAACTATCTATGCAAATAAAAACAAAACCCAGCCACCCCTCCAACAGCTGATCCACTTGGGCCACTCAACCATGATTGATCCCTACAACCTTGACTGATGAGCAGAAGTCCAAAAGAAAGATGTGGTCTTCAGGTCAAGGCTCAGGATCACAGTGTGGCCTTAGGCCAGCAGGCCCAAAGGGCTCTTTCCTTTTCTGACCAGAAGAAGTCTCTTGGAAATGGGACAAGAGGCCTTAGCCCACAGCCCCTTGGTTCTGAGGATGAGGTGAATCTAATTGCCGGAGACTGGTTTCCTTCTGCATTGCAAAATCAAGTCGTCATCACTTTGTGGCAATATCCATGAGGGATCTTTAATTCTAGGCTCACAGGAGTGTATAGTAGCTCTGATCCCTTTCTCAGACGTGTAGATGGACCAAGACCATGGCCCTCCTTTTGCCAGGGAACATATAATTTCCTTGAATTTGCTGGAGACAGGCTAGGCTGCGTAGCAGCAGCCCCCACCAAGCCGTGGTTTTTCCTTCATTAATCCTGCAGTCTGTTACATGACTTCAATTCTTGGCCCTGCTCCTATTCCCCTCCCATCCACTCCGTGGCCATCCAGGCAAGGAAGTTTCCTAAAGACAAGCCCCCGACAAAGTGTAGCTCACATTCCGAGAAACTCTGACATTTCATGGTTCTCGAAACTAAGCAAACAAATCCTTACACCTCCTCTGTCTCCCTCTTCACTCTCCAAAGTGGCTCAAAAGACGGCTGGTGAGATGAGAGGGAAGCCTCCACCCCTGGGCCTCCCTCACCACTTCCCTCTCCTGCCTCCCCCTCATCCCACTCCCACCCCCACTTTGTTCCTGCTTCTCTGGCTTAGGGGAGATTGTGCTGACTTCAGCAGTCTGATGAATGGAGGCTGGAGAGGAGGAAATTTAACTTTGCTGAGCAAGGCAAAAAGAAGGGGTCTTTAAGTTTGGAGTGTCTGATTTGGTTTGCTGTTTGCCCTCAAGAAACCTGATCTGGGTTCCTCAACACACCACAGCATTTGTCACTGAGGCCAAGGAAGAGGTCCCCAAAGCTTGGCCCCAGGGAAATGTGGAGACAAATTTCACAGGCTCAAAAAGTAATCTTTCTGTTAGGCAGCTGGATGGAACTAAGGAATCATTCTGACACTGAGAGACTTTGATCCCCTTTTCCAGGAGTGACACTGGATCACTCTCCAAGATTAAAAAGACCCGGCTGTGAGTTTTCTCAGCATCACTGGAGACCATCTCTGCCAATGGAAACCCATGTTGTATGTTCATGGGCGCTCTCTCGTTTGTTCTCAAATCCTCCTACGGTATCAGATTCTTAGGGATTAGGAGTTTGGTCTCTGAGTGGCCCCTCTTTCCTCTCTGTAGTCAGACTCCAGCCTGGATCCCCAGAAATCCCCACAGCCCTATCCCAATGAGCCATGCCTTTCTGGGCAATAGACTATATCCTCCCACCCCTCCCAGACAGGCTTCTACTTTCACGCCTTCTCTAGGTCCCGTTCTCTCAAGACTTTACCAAGTGATTAACAAGAAGGAAGCGAATGGAGCTCTTCTGATGAACCAAAGTGCCAAGTGGGTGCCATCCACTTAACATGGCCCCAGATCACACCCATACGCTTGTCCACAAACCTTCAATGCCAGGAGTGAATTTAGTTCAGCATTTTAGGGACCAATGGGGAAGTGTCTTTAAATAGTTGCATTTTTCAGAGTCCCCCAAGACTGATCACACAGGCAATTGTCTAGAGCAGTGATTCCCAAAGTGGGCGCCACCGCCCCCTGGTGGGTGCTGCAGCGATCCAGGAGAGTGGTGATTGCTATTAAAATTTTTAAAAACTTAATTTCCAAGGGGCTAAGTAACATTTTTTCTGGAAAGGGGGCGGTAGGCCAAAAAAGTTTGGGAACTACTGGTCGAGAGTGTCCAGGCTTTAGATTTGGGGTCAAGGATCAAAGGCATTCGCTGGTGTGGGACCGTACCTCGGGGAGAGCATATGCCGCGGCAGCATCCCTCTGCAAGGCTGCCCGAAGTCCCGGCATGCTTCCTGGGATTTCGCTGGAGCAGTTTTCTTTGTCCCTCTTGTTCAATTCCCTCCGAATTTCTTCCACATCCTCTTTGATCTGTTCATTTTCCTTGGTGAGATTTTTAGAAACTTCCTGGGAAGGTGGAAAAGAGAAAGCCCCTTTGAAATGAACTGATGACAACAGGAAAACAGCTGTGGCAAAGGGACTCTGAGACTCATAAAGTTTTAGAGCTAAATGGGAACTCCAAAGTTAATTAGTCTAATCCCTTTGCCAAAGCATGAATCTCACCTTCTTTTTTTGTCTCATTAACGTGGGACAAATTGCCCTTGGAAGTCAGTCGGTTGCCAAGTATATATCTGGCGCTGTGCTGGATGCTGATGCCAGGTCACAGGTACAGTTTTCTGGGCAAGCCCACCACCGCTTTGGAATTGCTGAGTTGGAAATAGGGGTGTGATGGAACCAGCTCAAACCAGCTCAGGAGAGGCAGCTGCTAAATTTTCAGTGGGAGCATTTAAACATTGGAAATCAACAAATGCCACAATTATTGTTTTGCTGATTCAGAAAGTGTGAAAAAAAAAGATGTGAATAATGTACATTAAACCTAAAAGTGTGCCATGCATATTTGATTGGGTTTGTTTTCTAGAGAGTTGATTGTTCCAAAGATCCCATCTTTTGGGATACTCACTATTTGACAAAAACTGCTGGGAAAATTGGAAAACCGTATGGCGAAAATGAGGTTTAAATCTATTTCTTACACCTTATGCTGACATAAGTTCAAAAGGGGTATATGATTTAGAGAGCTGGTTGTTAAAACATTTACCTGATTGGAAGGCACCCTAGTCAGTAAGTGACAGGACTAGAACCCTAGTTCTTTGGATTTCTAGCTTAGCATTCTTCTTATGACTGTAAAAAGCCTCCCCAAATGCAAAACTGCTGGTCATACTTTCCAGGAGTACTTGGGCTTTTATAGCTTTAATGATAGGTCTGTGTTGCTCATAATCCATTATAATAATTAAAAGAAGGCAACACACATTTTTATAGCTCTTTTGAGGTTTACAAAATACTTTTCTTTTCTTTTCTTTCTTTTTTTTTTGTATTTTTTTGTATTTTTTTAAACCCTTACCTTCCATCTTGGAGTCAATACTGTGTATTGGCTGCAAGGCAGAAGAGTGGTAAGGGCTAGGCAATGGGGGTTAAGTGACTTGCCCAGGGTCACACAGCTGGGAAGTGTCTGATGCCAGATTTGAACCTAGGACCTCCCGTCTCTAGGCTTGGCTCTCAATCCACAGAGCTACCCAGCTACCCCCCAAAATACTTTTCTTGTAAGAGCTGTGTGAGGTAAGTATTACTTTTTCCAGCTGAAACATGGTGGTCAGAGGATGGGGGAAAGTGATTTCCTTGGAAATATCAGAGCTGGGACTCAAACTCAGGTCCTCTGACCCCCAAACCAATGCTTCCTCAACTATGCAGCAAGGACTATGTCTCTATGATGTGAAGGCCCACCATGTTTTTTCTCAGACTGTCTTACCTAGTCTTGTATTTTTTAACATTATAAGAAAATTGTCCTCATTTGGACCCCACTAATTTGAAGTTTGTGGTCATTTAGAGCCCTGAAATTTCCATTCCTGCTAAGAAAAAGGGATTTGCTAAGCAACATAAAGAAGACTAGTAGAAACATGTTCAATCTACTTGAGAACAAACTTTTTTTTCCATTTCTTGAGACCAAGTACAATCCTTTGAACAGAGTGAGCATTTGAATGTTTGTTGAATTTAAAATGCAATCATTATTGCCTCAACATAGAGGCAATAATAACAATAATGGGCAAGTCACTTATCCCTGTGGGCCTCAGTTTCCTCATCTGTCAAATGATCTGGAAAAGGAAATAGTAAACCCACTCTAGTATCTTTGCCAAGAAAATCCAAATGGGGTCATAAAGAGTTGGATGTGACTGAAAACAACTGAACAACAACAACATGCCAAGCAATGTCCTGCTATGAAGAATTCCCAAGATAAAAAGAGCCAAGGAGGCTAAAAAATCAACATAGCCCAGTGGCAGACTCATATAGGTTTCTGCCCAAAGGCAGCACTGACCATATATTCTTGATAAACCTAATCTGATAACTACAGAGGGGTAATAGTGGGGAAAGTCTATCAGTTCAGAAGACCTGGATTGACCAGGTTCAAGGTTTGGTTACCAGTTGTGGTAACCCTGAACAATTAAATTAATTACCCTCATGGAGTCTCAGTTTCTGGAATTCCTGTGTTCAAATCCAATCTCATATACTTACTTAACTGTGTGACCCTTGTCAAGTCACTTAAGTTGTTTGCCTCAGCTTCTTCAACTGTAAAATGGGGATAATAACAGTACCTCCCTCTCAGGACTGTTGTGAGGATCAAATGAAATAATATTTATAAAGTCTTTAAGACGGAATCAGGCCCTTAGTAGGTGTTTCCTTCCTTCCTTCCTTCCTTCCTTCCTTCCTTCCTTCCTTCCTTCCTCCCTTCCATTTCATTTCATTTTATTTCACTTCGCTTCACTTCATTTCATTTCCTTCCTCTTTAATACAGGGATTCAATATGAGGGCATTCAAGAGACACAAAGAAAATATAGATATATCTTCCACATCACAACTTTCTTTGTCACAGTCTCAATAAATCATGGGTTGGCATAAGAAATGAAATGGGAACTTTGGAGAGTTTTAAGGAAGCTGCAGGTGGCACACTAAGGCCAGTAGGTGACACAGAAAAAGATTAGAAACTCAGAAATATATAAAATAGATCTATAGTATTGGATAACATCAATATATTTTATCTTCTAATATCATAAATATACACAATATCTTTTTAAAAGTTAAAATAAAAAATTCAAGTTTGTGAAAAACTCAAAAGCCAACAGACAACACACAAAGACTAGAAATGTAGCAATAGCTTAACATTGATTTATATATAACCCACGATTAAATCCTTAACCCAAATTTTACAATAAGGTACTGTAAACACCACAGAAAAGAAAAAGAAAAAATCCAAACTTCTTTTCTGGTGCCAATGGAGGGTCAAAAAATTTTATGTGGATTTTCTAGATGGTGGAGGTTCCCTTGATCCTAGAGATGTGGAAGGAGTACCCATAATTCCTTTTCTCAAGAAGCTTGTGATCACCTGAATATCAATGTTTGCTCCATAGGGTAAAGATCAAATAAAAAAAATGTATGCAAAGTGCTTTGTGATGATAAAATAATAATAATAAGAAGAAGAAGAAGGAGGAGGAGGAGAAGAAGGAGGAGGAGGAGGAGGAGGAAGAAGGAAAAAAGAGAGAGGAGAGAGAGAAAAGGAAGAAAATAAAAGAAGGAAGAAACAAGGAATTCTAAAAGAGAGAGGTAAAGAGGAAGAGTATACCTGAAATAGGGTATAGCTATACAAAGATATGGAGGTGGGAGATGAGATGGCAGGTTTGGGGAACAAATAAATCATTTGGGCCACAATGCAGCCTGAGAGCTTAGACTATTTTATCTTTCCCTCTCAGCCTTTCTGGGCTGCTTCCAGACTTTACACTCCTCCATTAGCAGATATCATAGGCATGATCCCAGGAAATCTGGGGTCAATCCCAGGCACCCTCAGTGCCACAGCCTTCACCCAAAACAAGGCAGTACTAGGGCCTTGTCAAGCGATGGACATCACTCCAAGCTGAGGTTTTACAGTGATGATGGCTGTAGCATCTAGGAAGCGGCTGAGTTGAGATGTAAATATCTTATTAAGTCATGAGAGGTTAAACATGACTGTGGCTCTAGAGTTATGAGTCCTGAGTTCAACCCCCTCCCCTCAAAAAACCTCTGATATTTATCACCCATGACCTTGAATATGCAAGACAACAAGGCATAATGGCTAGAGAGCCATCTTTATATCAGGATTACCTGGGTACAAGTCCTGCCTCTGAGGCAAATCATACAATAAGTCATCTTTTCCTGGATACTCTCTTCTTTCTAAGTCTAAGAAACACCCTCCTGTTCTGTTTTTCCTCCTGCCTTTCTGGCCACTCCTTCTCTGCCTCGTGGTAGGTTACACTCACTAACTGTAGGTGCCCCCCTAAGGCTCCTCTTCTTTTCTGCTCTTTCTCATTTATGGTCTTCCTCAGCTTTCATAGTTTCAATGCTTGTCTCTCTGCTGATAATTCTACTTAATCCGGTGCTAAACTCTCTGTTGATCTCCAGGATCAAATATAAGGTCCTCAGTTTGGCTTCATAACTTGGTCCCTTTCTTTCCTTGCCAGTCTCCTTATACCTTCCTCCCCACGTGTCAGGGACCCAACAACGCTGACCTCCTGGCTGTTCTTCATCCCCTCATCTTGGGCATTTTCACCCCCCCCCCCCAAGGCTGGAACTCTCTCCATCCCCTCCACTTCCCCAGTTTCCTGATTTCCTTTAAGTCTCAGCTAAAACACCTTTCTTGGTCCCTCCAGCTGCTGGTGCCTTCTGAGGTCCAGGAAGAGGGAGACAGATAGAGACAGAAAGAGAGACAGAGAGAGACACACATAGAGACAGACAGACACAGAGACACACAGAGACAGAGAGAGTCAGAGAGAGCCAGAGAGGGGGAATTCGGAGGAAGATAAGGAGTATAGAGCTCCTACTATGTACTTTGACAAATAGTAACTCATCGGATCCTCACAAACAACCCGTGGCAGGTGCTATTATCCCCATTTTACAGTGGAAGAAACTGAGGCAGACAAGAAGCAAGAGCCTTGTGCAGGAGGATCACCCAGCCCGGAAGGGTCTTCCTGCCTCCCAGCGCAGGGCTTTCTCCCCGGCAGATGCTATGCTCGCCCCGGAGCTGGAGCCGAGGGGAGTTCAGGGCTGTCTCTCCGACGTCGGGATCTGCCAGTGCCAAGTCTGGCTTCCACTTGGCTGCCGGCTCCCCGGTGACTTTCTCACGGTGGCCAGGCCAGCCCCCACCCAGCCCCTTTCGCAGCCTGTCCCATGGCGGGGGAAGGAGCAGGGGGCCCGGCTGGGGCTGGGAGGTCCCAGGCCCTGCCGACCCGGTGGAACAGACCCAGGCGATCCCCTCGAAGGGGGAAGCTTTGGTTCGGACCTGGACGCGCCTCTTATCGCTCCCAGAGGGCTCTCCGTGGGAACGCCCCGGCCCCCCGCCCCCCCCCCCCCCCCGGGGGAGGAAAACATTTCTCCCGGCTCTGGGAAAAGCGCGCGGAGCTCGCGGAGCCCTTCGGGGCGGGCGGGGTGGGGGGAGGGCGGCCCTCCTCCTCTGCCAGACTTGGAGACAAATGGCTCCTGAAAGGAAGGGGGAGGGGTGTGTGTGAGGAAGGCGGGGAGGTGAGTGTGCCGAGCCGGGGAACTCTGGAGCCCGAGGTGGAAGGGACCCCGCCCCCCCCCATTTTAAAGAAGCGGGGCCTGACGCCGGCAGAGCTCGCACGCTCCGAGCCCCGGGCTTGGCGGGGACCCCACGGGACAGGACGGGCCAGGTAGCGCGGCCCCGTCGCTTTACAGCAGAGGACGCGGAGGCCGAGAGTAAGTGGCTCGTCTAAGGCGCCGATGGGCAGCGCCAGGGTCGCTGTGCCGAGGGGAGGGAGCTGCGTGCCCACCTAGGCTTAGCGCAGGGGGAGCCCCGGGGGGTGCCCCAGGGCCGGAGATGGGGAGAGGGCTGGGGGGGGGAGCGGGGAAGCCGGGCAAGGTGAGAGGAAGAACCCTGCTGAGGGCAGGGGAGGGGCCGGAGGGATGCAGGGG
>NC_058133.1:54318209-54342282 GCF_016433145.1 Gracilinanus agilis
GAGAGAGAGAGAGAGAGAGAGAGAGAGAGAGAGAGAGAGAGAGAGAGAGAGAGAGAGAATATGAGAGTGAATATTATGTTCAGGGCTTCAATGTTAGGCTTCTTAACTTCTACTTGGAGATTGAAGTCTTCCTTTTCTTAGGTAGGATAAATCATTAATCAATTTTAAATATATTTTTGCTCTCATATAAAAAAGTTGTATAGGAGCAGCCAAGTTCTGAAAAGTAATGGAATTTCTTTTTCTTTATAAAATAGTGAATTATATTTGTGTTATTCTTAGCATAACACCACATGGTAAACATTAAAGTACCATGTAGAGCTTTTTAAAGTTTTCAAAGGACTATCCAAAAAAAGAATTAAAAGATGGACCCTCACTTCCCTTTCCAGAGTCATTCCCCACTCTCAGCCAGGACCAAGAATCCCTGTCTCCATTCAGAGCTCAACTCAAGTCCCATGTCCTACTTTGAAGCCTGGTGTCACCTGCCCAGCATCTAGTTTCCAGCCATCTGATTAAATCCTCCTATGTCTTTGGTGTATAGTTAGTATTACATATGCACATATAAATATAACAAAATCTTAGCTTCTTTGGGGGAAAGAACCAATTCAGTTTTTCTTGAAATTACAAGTTCCTAGCATAGTATGTAGAAATACTGTGAATACTTAATAATAATAAATGACTGATTGGGTTTTTTTTTAATTAAATTTTTCTCACTGTTCTTGTTTAAATAAACCTTTATTTTCCCTGGTGTCAAGCAGTGTTCTGTCAAAGTTCAGTGGTCAATGGCTTAAGGAATATTGGTTGAATTTAAATTATATGATACGAAATGAAATGATTCTATTGTATATTATATAATGTTATTTTATTACATAATATATTTGTTTTTATAAATGTATGTATGTTCGACTACTTGGGCATCTTATCCTATATATATGAGTGTGTTTCTATACATATTTTAATAGTTGTATATGTGATTATATAAATGTGTTTATATATGTAATATATAAGTACACACATACATGTACATATAAATATAAAATAAATATAAAAATATAAAATAGTGGACCATTCCATTTGGGATAGAATATGAGCTCATTAGGGGTAGTAGCCCATTTGTCATAATGCACACAGATTTTTCTCAGCACAAGTACTATAAAATTGAACCAGTAGTATCTTATGTATATATATATAGGTGACACCTGTAGGAACTCTGCCCTTGCTTAATTCCTCCATCCCCTAAATATATGTGTCAGATCTTCATTATTCAGCCCCTCGATTTGGAAAATACTAATTTCATTCTTGCCTGTTTTGACAGCTGAATCTTATCTTCTTGGTGATCACTTTGTGCAAAATGGTGAAGCACTCCAACACTTTGAAACCCGACTCTAGCAGGTTGGAAAACATTAAGTAAGTGTTCTGTGTTTAAGTTGGAATACAAACCATAAACTCATGATGACTGGAGGAAGTGATCCAGCATTAGGAACGTGGAACTTTTGTCTCTTAAAAACAATAGATATGAATTAGACTCAAACCTTATGGGTCTGCTTGGGTTGCACTGTTGCCCTGTCACAGGCATTGGTCAAAATTAGATAATAATTCCCTACCTTGAGCTAGAGCCAAGTGGAAAAAAAAAATTTTTTTTCCAGTGGCTCCATGGAAATTCCATAGCACTGTGGTAATTTCATTTGCATTTAAAATGCAGTTCAAAATGATGTTCCTGTTTGCATGGCTGATATGATTATGTAGAGTTTGTTTTGTTAAATGACTTTTTGATTTAAGGATTCTAAGCAGTTTCCCCTCCTAATCCTGTTCTCCTAAGAGAATTGACTCTATTACTATTGTTAACTTGAAGATTATCTGTTGTTTTCATGCTAATTAAACAAATGTTTACTTTATCTCAATGATGAATAAAAAAAAACCAGCAATATCCCTCTCAAAGAGGAGGGAGGGGGGGCAACAGTGTTATATAATTAACAAGACATTGATAGCTGTTGCTTCATTAAATCATCTTATAGAAGCATTTGAAGAATATTATTTCAAATGAGAGGCTTTTAATTTAAAGTCTTGTGAAGGTATAACTGAAGTTGAATATCAGGGTTGTGGAAAAGACTCATTTTTGAAAATGTTTTTTTTTTTTAATTTTTTTTAAATGGCAGATCTGTAGTAAGGGTAACATTTAAAACTTAGATGTCTCAGCTAGGTTAGTATCAGCTTCATTGCATGTTGCATGGTAAGAGAGAGAGCTAATCTTTAGCATCTCTCTCTTTTCTTCCTTTTCCTCTTTCTGTCTCCTCATCCACACCAGTAATTACCGTGTTTGTGATGGCTACTATAATACGGACTTACCTGGGTAAGGTAGAACCCTACATTAACAAATTTATGGCATGAATTATATTTTTTGCAAACTCGGGCAATATCATGAATTACCCTTAGTTTAATAATTAGTTTGGAAATATCTAATTTGCTATAGTATTTTTTTAACTATTATATGCCTTTATTTTTTTAAACTGCTTGCCTCTGCATTTTGAATTTCTTAATTTGACTGATTTATATAAATATATAAATGCTTTCTTATTAATTTCTATTTCAATTCTGTCTAATAATTTTGTTTCTCTTTTCTGCTTATAATGCTTTCTAGCTATGAAGATAATAAGCCATTTATCAAGTAAGATCATTAGTTAGCAATGGAATGCACTGACTTAAAATTCCCCTCATTCCGTCCTGTTCTCTATAATTCCTTTCTCCTTCAACTATTCATGATGAAATCTCTCTAAAATATTTTATTTTGTGATCGTACTCATTTTTTTTTCTTTTTGGTCACATTTCAGCCCAGCTTCCTCATATTATAGTTCTAAACTCTAGGTTCACTTAAGCTTAGTTGAACAGAGCCCCAAGTTTAGGTGCTAGGCGTTTATCTGCCATATAACCTCTTCTCTATACCTGTTACATTATTCAGTGTCCTCTGAAAGCACCACCGATAAAACATATAAGGCTAAGTGAGATCAAAGAATTCTCAATTTCTTTTTACTGAAATTGTATTTTTAAAACAATTTGGTCCTTTGGGTTTTTTTTTTTAACACTTTTGTGTTTAAAATACTTTTGACATCTCGTTCATTCTGGAAATTACGAACTGCTGATGCGGCTCTCATGGGAGGCTGAAGCTCTTAATCACTGAAAGGTTAAAGCCAAAGACTTGTTGAATTTGAATGTGAACATAGAGAAAGACAACTGCAACTACTGAAATTAATGTGAATATTCAAATGTGCACGGGTATTTGCTGCCAGGCCTGTTTGAAAAAATAAACAAAAACAACAACAACAACAAAAAACCCTGTTCTCCTCTTTCAGGTCCTGGGTCCTTGGTGCTTTCGCCCTTCTGTGTCTTCTTGGCCTCACCTGGTCATTTGGACTGCTTTTCATCAATGAGGAGACCATCGTGATGGCTTATCTCTTCACCGTATTTAATGCCTTCCAGGGAGTTTTCATTTTCATCTTTCATTGTGCCCTTCAGAAGAAAGTAAGCAATAGGAAAATGCACGAGAACTCTATTTATGTGACCATCCCCCTTGATGGAAGGGAAGGAGTAGACATGCCAGATGAAATTTAAGTTAAAGAGCCATAGCATTTGTGGATTAAAATAGTTTCCTCATGTTTTATCACCGCTTTGTTGTTGTTCAGTCATTTAGTCATTTCTGACTCTTTGTGATCCCATTTGGGGTATTCTTGGCAAAGACATTGGTGTGGTTTGCCATTTCCTTCTCCAGCTCATTTTACAGATAAGGAACTGAGGTAAACAGGGTTAAATGACTGGGTTAGAGTCAAGCTACTAAGTGTCTGAGGCCAGATTTGGCCTCAGAAAGATGAATTTTCTTGACTCCAGGTCTGCCACTCTATCCATTGTATGACATATCTGCCCCCTTATTATTGTTGAAACTATATAAATATTTGGGAAATTTAGGTACCTTACATGTAAAATGATTTTATGAGCTAAGACATATTGAAGGAAAGTGTTGACCTGAAGTACCTGAATTTGTTTAGTTTCAAGGTTGTGTTAACTATTTTAATATAATTGGTTTTCCTTGATATCTGATGTATTTTATGTCTTTAAAAACATTCTAAGAAAGGTTCCAAGGGTTTCACCAGCCTGCTAAAGGGGTCTAAGAGATAGAAAAGGTCAAAAACACTTTCTTGAAGGAGAAATAGGAAAAGAAAAGTCTACACTTTAATTCAGAAACATGAAAGAGAAAGGCTATGTGCCAAGAGAGAAGGGATTTGACTGCAGCAAAGACACCACCTGTTTAAAAATACCAGATAGATAAATCAAGTCATTATTCATCTTTTTCTCTGTCTTGGCTACTCGTCCAGGACCAGAAAACCAACAATATCCTACTTCTTCACATCTTGTTTTCTTCTGATTTCATCTTAAGTGGAGTCAGCAAAAATGATTCAAAAATACAGTCAAGGATGAAAAACCTTAATCTGTGGCGAGGAGATGTAAACTTGCAAGAATAGCCGAGCTGTTATTTAAGGTTGAAAAGTTTCTATGCCTTTCACTGGCTATCACCCTGTCCCTGCCTGCATAACTAATGCAGTCTTTTTATTCTGTTATTACTAGTTGGTCACTAAATTGAACAGAGAAATAGAATTGTGAAAGTGAAAACTATTATGTTTTCAGTCCTGACAAGATGATAGTGTTGTTACTTCCATCAGTTTTGAACAAGCTATAATTTAGAGCTAATGACAGTGGATTGTGCAATGCTGACAGATAATGTACATTCACAACAATATAGGCATTAGGCAAAACCAACCCTGGAGGGTATTATTTGGGCAAAATACCATTGTGATTGCTATTGTCCTGGTTAGAGTGCAGTTTGGAGCAGTTAATACCTATTAATGCTCAGAAATTCTTCTCGAGGTGTCCTGAGTGATAAATAACACAAAACTTCAAGCCTCTACGTTTCCACAAGGTTAGCCTTGTTATAATTAACTTTAGTTCCTAGAAACCTTCTCTGATAATCAGAGCTCCAAATATGTGAATATGTGTCTTGCAGCCACTCTTCTCCTTTTCTGTTCATTTTCATAGTGCAAGACCTGATAGGAAATTCCGTTTTAGGGTGATGGAGCTATTTGTGTGCTGTGGTTTCACATAACATGGTAGCAAAGCTCTGTTGATAAAATGAGTAAAAATAATTTATGGTTTTCAATGAAGAATGTGGTAGATACATGAACAAAATTTATTAATGTATAATGTGGTGCTAGAATGTTCTTTCTATAGTATATTTGAAATTTTACCCATAAATTTTCATACTCCTACCAGGATGATTTCTTTTGAATCTGGTATAAAGTGACTATGAGACCCATAGTTCTTTTTGCTTTAATGTCTTGAAAACAAACCTTATTGTTAATGTAATACTAAGTATAATTAAATACCACTGAAGGTGAAAAGGCAAGAGGTCACTACGTTAATAACTTCTTTTTTGCGATGTTCTAAGTGACCATGTTAAAAATTTCGGACATAATAAATGAATGTGTAGCCTTGTAAGAAAAAAAGGTTTTTTTAAATATCTTGTTGATCTACTTTATTTGCCTCTTATGTTGAAGCCTTCAAAAAACAATTATTAAGAGCTGTGGCCAATGCTTGGAAGTCATTCTCTTCTTTAACAATGAAAAATATGACTCCCCCAAACTCGTTTTGATATACCATATAACATCCATTCAAATGTTGTTTTGGCAATGATCTCCCTTTAAATTCCTAACCCACAGTTCTAGGAGTGGCCACTTTAATCACCAGTCCTTACACATTTTTACATAATAAAGTTTAGCATAAATTTCCCTGTGCAGCCTGATGACTTTCTGATCAGTTCATTCATAGAAGCTTTAGGAGAGGAGGGAGATTATATGATAGCTCCCCTTTAGCATGACTATATATTGCATTAATATTTCTTTTTTGGTTGTGTGCTAATGAGAATAGACATCTTTGCATTTCTGCACTGAACATTAAAGCTGGTCATGTCAAAAAGTGAGGAAAGCATTCCCAGTCTAATTGCTGGCAAATTTACCAAAGTATGTACTTTCTTTATTCTTGCGCCAGAGTAGTTTTACCATTAAAAAGAGGAGGTTACCTGCAAAGCTGTGCTACACATTAGATAAAGAGCAAGGAGATTTATTTATAGAGTAATAGAAAGCTTTACAAGACTGAATTTCTGGTTTGTTAAATGTGTCTGAAAAGGGGAGCCCCTAAGTTTGAACTAGCTTCGTAAATGGACACTTCATTATGTTGGCTGGCACTGAGGCTATATTAATGTTGAATATAGTTAATTTTCACAATAGGAGTACATTTTCCTGAAGAGGTTTTCTATACAGTTATCATCTTGTAGAAAATCGAATGTATTTTGGATTCAAATTTATATTAAATATTTGCATTGTCTCCACCATTATGATGTAAGCTCCTTGAGGAAAGGGTGTCTGAAGAAATCGGCTGTCTTGTATATATCTATTTAGATGTTATTTCCTTAGAATGTAATCTCCTTGAGGGAGGAGACAATTTTTAAAAATTTTGTTTTGTTTTTAATTTACTTGTATTGCCAGCATTTTTATCCCAGTGCTTGGCACAGAGTCGACATTTTGACAATGTTTGTTGACTGGCACTGAGTTCATTTTTGCCATTTGTTCAACTGCAGGTACGTAAGGAGTATGGCAAGTGTTTTCGACATTCATATTGCTGTGGTGGGCTACCAACTGAGAGTCCCCACAGTTCAGTGAAGGCATCAACCACAAGAACTAGCGCCCGATATTCCTCTGGCACTCAGGTAACAAAGAGTTTGACAGCATCTTTTAATTAACCTTATTTATAGCAAGCCCACTGAGACATGTTCTGTTCAGATGCACTAATTGTCTTCTCATTATAATGATCTAGATGGCAAATACATGGTGGGTTTTTTTTTCCCTCACGTTTTGGGTGTATGTGTTTAAAACACTTCTTTAAGATTCTCTTTTAATTTTTTTTTCTGATGCAAACACCAGTTTCCTATTATTATGACAATAGGTTAAGACAAAGAAACTGCAGTGTCTCTCATCCAGTTGGAAATCAGTAGCTTAAGTTCCTTACAATAAAGAAATATCGACCTTCTTACATTTGAACTCAGAAGCAACATACATGTTTCACAGTGGCAACAGATAATCCCCAAAGGATCAGGATGAGGGAAAAACTGATGTGTGTTCCTAGTGGGGTTGAGCTCAAGCAAACAATCTGCATGTAACCTAAAATATAACATCTCTGTCTTCTTGCTCTCTCTCAACAGAGTCGTATAAGAAGGATGTGGAATGACACTGTGAGAAAACAGTCAGAATCTTCCTTTATCTCAGGTGACATCAATAGCACTTCAACGCTTAATCAAGGTCAGTTACTAAGAACGGTTTCGATTTGAGGAGAGTGCAATTTTGTAGTATTTGTCAGTTTAAAAGTATCTTGTCTTGGAATCTTATAAACAATTTTTTTCTTTTAAGAACAATTTTCATGTTTCATAAGAAGATTTAAAAATCCTGTTCAGGCAACTGATTTCACTCCTTGAGATTCATTCAGCCCCTTTGATGGAAAGCACACTTAAACAACTTCCATCAATAATTTAAATTGAAAGCAAGAGCATAATTCCTAACTGTTAAAAACATATTAATGAGACCAGTGATGAAACAAATATATCATCGAGAACATAAGTTCAAATGACGTTTTCCCAGTGAAATCAAATTGACATCCTCTCTAACCAAGAGACATTTATAAAAGTTTTCCTCCTGAAATATTGATATAATTAGCATAATTACTCTTCCCACTAAACAATGTCAACTTTTACAGTGACAATTCTAATTAGTGAAGTTCTTATTATTTGAACATTTCTTTCAAAAACCAAAACTTAAATGTTATCAACAGAGCTGCAGTAAATCCTGCCTGATATGGGATAAAATTAAAGTACATGAGACAGGGCAAGAAAATATTTTTTTTCCTGTTTAAGTTGGTATTTCTGCATTCATCTGGATTGCAACTTTAGGAAATTATGGCATAAATCAATCTAATTGTTACTTAAATTAAGCCACTATCAAATAAGATTAGCATAATCTGTCAATAAAGGAATTCTCTGCTGAACTCTAAACATTTCTCCTATCTAGAATAAAATAACTCTAGTAGGATAAAAGCATAAATATTTAAAATATAATATCTTTTTTGCTTTTGCCTGAATGAAAGCCTAATAAATTTAAATTTAGTATGAAATTTCAGTTGACATTTTCACTCTCTTTGGACATGTAAAGTATCCAGGTAATATCAATTTTGCTGCAGTACAGTGCATCTGAAAACAACCCAAGTTGTATATTATCTTAATGAGGTGCCCAAACCAAAGTCTAGAAGAAGGAGCATGAATATAATTTTTGTCACTATACTGTCAAGTCTATTCATTAATTATTGGGGGACAGGGGGAGGGGGTGGGAAGGCTTAGACATACATTTTGGACTAAGACCAACTGGAAGTCAGTCATAGTTTGAAGGCAGTTAAGCTAGCCATGTTCCAAACATGTGCCTGAGAAAGTACTTGGAAGGTTTGTAAATGGTGAATTAAAATGAGTAGGATATATATGTTTATTATGCTTGCTAATGTTTTATTTAATCAGTCAAAGTACCTATCTGAAAGGGAATGAGGTATCCAGGTATTTATTTTTGAAGAAATGTCAGCATGAGCCTCCTAGCTTGATTGCCTATACGGGAAGGGTCTAATCCATTCGAACCGAAGCACTGAGGCTTGTTTCTCTGCATGCGTGCTTGGGCTCCTACTAAGAGAGGCTTTTTGCAGAGTTTGTCCTTCCTTATCCTCGTTGGTTAGAAGTCGGTTTTTCCTCTTCCCTTTTGCCTGAGTTTGTATTAACACAGATGTTTTCATAAGGGATAAACTCCACACCTGTAAATTCGTAAAGTTTGAGATTCCCCTTTTGGGACGTCACTGGTTAAAGTTTTTCATATTAAGCGGTAACATCTTGAAACATGGCTGTTGATCCCTCACATTCAATTGCCGTTCTTGTTTAACTGGGGCTTTGTCTAAATTAGTAAATGTCATTCTCCGCAGGTGTTTGCTTTGGGGATTTAGAAAGCACCTGTGGATGGCCAACCACGACCCTCTCCCTTCCTCCTTCAAATTACTAGTTCAAATACAATGTGGAAGTCCCTGAAGAATGTCATTTGACAACTTAACCCAGAAAGATGCAGCGTTTATAGCACGCTTTCTTAACTCTTACTCGATTTTTGAATGTAGCCAATCATTTAAAACTTCTTCAACTCCGTTTCTCCAGCTGTTAAATGAGGACACAAATGTCTCTAGAACCTACTCCTGGGGTTATTGTTACATGAGCTGATGCACTTTGCCAACTTCCAAGTGCTAGATACACAAAAAAAATATCGATTGTGACTTACTTATCAGTACAGAAAAAAAATGCTTTAATGAAGCTCTCTGGCCGAAATAAGAGAACTGATGTATTTTTTTTTTCTGTTTCTTTGCTTTAGGGATGACTGGCAATTACCTACTAACAAACCCTCTTCTTCGACCCCACGGCACTAACAATCCCTATAACACATTGCTCGCTGAAACAGTTGTATGTAATGCCCCTTCCGCTCCTGTATTTAACTCACCAGGTGTGCTTATACTTACTGAATAAACCTAGTTTTTGTTTTTCTTTTTTTTTTTTTTTTTGCTCCTAAACAAAAACTTCCTTTCTTGCTATTTTTTCCCCCTTTCTGAGATAGAAACTCAAGTTTTCATATCCTTAGAATGCATTCTGAATTTTTCAGTTTTGAGAAACATTATGGTATTTGCCTGTGCCAGGCTTCTAAAACTGCACTATATTATAGTAATGCCTGAGACATAGGAATATTTACCAATCCTTATCCATGTTTTTAACACAGGTGGCATAAATCTTAATATACTATTACAGGACTGACATCACATGGTCCGAGAGCCCATCTTCAAGATATATATCACTTAGAGGTATCATGTCTATGTAATATAAGGTTCAGTTGACTCTTAAAGCTTGCTGAGAAATCTGCTTTTTGGAGCTGAGTAGATGATAAAGGCAATTTGGATGCCTGGGTGTGGGAAACCACATCTAGCATTGAGTTTGAACAAACTATAGTATAGTGCAGCTTTATGTTAGTTTTGTTGTTGTTGTTCTGTTGATGTTGATGTAATTATCGTTTTCCTTAGGAAAACATTTTTTGTTTTTGTTTTTTTTGCCAAAAATTAATATTAGAACAGTTTAGATGAGCGGTACTTGGGGTGGAGGTGGGACGGGTTGGGGTTGTCACTAACTCACCTATTATTACTGTGTTTTCCAGTAATTGCTTTCTTTCTAACTTATGAGATAAATCGTAACTTTTTAATGTGTCTGTTTAGTTAGGTTTTGTGAAAAGTTACAATGTAATTGCCACTAGTATATTGTAATCGTAAAACAAGCCTAATATTTGCGGATATAGAAAACACAAAACTTTGTTTCCGTTTTTTCTTTCAAGTCGCTTTTTTAACTTAACTGCAGTTTCTATTTTCATTCTCTTGTTTTCTTACTTTCCTTACGCTTTCCTCTAGCAACCTACAGAGAGACAAGTATGGGAGTAAAACTTAACTTTGCCTATCAAATGTAAATTTTTTCAGCATGATTTTTAATGGGCACAATTAAAACATAACTAGCAGTCATGAAGTAGACTCAGCGGGCAAGTGGTTCACAATTTGCAACTAAAAAATGATCCCAAATTCAAACAGTACTACTGTACTGTACTGCCTTTTTCTTAATCATAAAAGGTCTGTAGCAAATGCTGATGATAATTGAGGATATTCAATGCTGAAATAATTTGCTGCTTAAAACTGAAGTACCGTCAAGCAAAAAATACTTAATAATTTACTTATCGTTTCTACATTCCCACAGTAATCTTGCTACAGGCTATGGAAAAGACTTCAAGTGAATTACCTGAACTCGGGCAGAAAATGTTGCCTCTGCAAAACCAGTCAAAATGTGCTTAAATCTGCAGTATATCATAGAAAATACCTCCTGTATGATCCAGCTTAATATTGTATCTATTAGCAGAGATGAAAAGAAAAAAAAAAGTAAAAAGAAAAGGCATCCCTAGAGCATGTGATCCATGGGGTCACTCGTCACTTACAAATGCCATATACTTTTGTATTGGTAAATCTTTCTTTAGGAAAAAAGTTATTTAAAGGATATGTGAGATTTCAAAACTGAAAATCTGCTAATCAAAACTAAAAATGGGCAGTTTAGCTGCCTGAACTCACCTTGTTTAATTTATTCTATATGGATCATGCAATTATGGAGAATTATTTGTAAATTTGTCTAATATTGTTATTAGATTGTAGTATTCCAGTTATTTTAAGACCAAAAGAAACAGAATTCCTTTTGTCTCCATGGTCTTCTGTTAACAATGGAAAGACTCTTTTGATGAATGAAATCTTGAGTTTTCTAGGATAATCTGCAGCTTTAAGGGTAGAGAGAGGGCAAACAAAAATTACCTAATTTTTCTTTATCAATTAAAAATATTTCTTATACTCCTCCAAGCCTTGCATATAATGCAGCAGCCTCTCACAGTGGTCAGTTTCATTCCAATAACATCACTTCATTTTTTTTTCCAGACATATGTAGCCAAGTGATTTTCTAGGAATTGACATAATAATAACCTAGGTTCCATGGTGCAGACCTTTCAGTTTGTTCCAAAAAAAATTTAAATAATTTTTTTTTCCGTTTCTTTGCCTGGGAAGCACTGTGATGTCTTAGTTTACATGTTTATGTGTCTGTAGAAGATAAAACTCTTATCCAATAAGAGCATGTTGCCATAATTTTTCTTTTTTCCCTCTTAAACCTCTTTTCATATCTTCAGCAAACTTACCCAATGTCATTCTTTCAGAAGCTAAAGTTAGCCAAGGCTGACACCCTTCTCCCATTCCACAGCTGATATTTATTCTTTGGTTTAATTTCTGTGACCCATACTTACAGAAATTCCTAACATTTCTGCATCTGACCTCCATGCCCATGGTATCTGTGGGCCTTACTCTTAATTGCCTGTGCTGGCTCATTCAGTGCTGTCACTGTGACTGATGCGGACTGCAGGGCTGCAGGCGAACCTTGACCTTTAGAAGCCTGAGGCCATTACTGGTAGAGAGAATATTAGTGCAAAAAAAAAAAATTACATTAAGTGAAAAAAAAAAAGGCTGCTTTTGCTGGTAATTTAATTTGCTGAACCCTTGCTCTGACTAAGTTGCTGAGAAGCTTAGAAATTCTTCATCATGTTACAATAAATCATTTTACTTTCTTTTATATATCAGCTACTCTTAGGCCAGATAGCCTGAGCAGACAGACATGATGTGAGTTGTCCAAAGTGAGTCATTCCACCTGCTGTCTATCGTGTTGTTGGATGGTGCTTGTGGGCCCTGGTCCCATTAGTGTGAGAGATGGCTGTCCTTGTTTAACATGAATTCTTTGTATTTGTCCATTTTTTTCATTCTTTCCTTTATCTCATCTCCAGAAAAAAAAAAAAGGAAATGTTAGAAACATCGTTAAAGTAGTTGCTTGCAAGTTATGTGGGTTTATGTTGTACATTTGCCTTTGGTTTTTTTGTATGTGACTTATTCCTTTTTGATTTAGTGTTGTTTAGGACAAATCCTGTCAATTTTATTTTTAGAAACCATGGTGTTGTACTTAAAAACGTAAATGTCACAAAAGAATTGCTTTGCATTACATATGCAAGGGCATGGAGTGAAAGGGTTCCTTGGGAAAAAAAAAAAGATCAAAGAATTGACACAGAAATTGAACAACTGTCGTTTCCCCCAAAATTGACAAACTTAAGATTCCATTCCATTCCCGCCCCCACGTTCCCTGGGAAATCAGAATTATTCCTTAACACCTTTTTCCTATCGCCTAAGGGGGTGCAACTTGGGTTTCCAATGGGAAATGCTGGAAAACTTGCCACTTCTCAAGCATTGGCTTCTAAATATAACTTTGTCCTGAACTACATTAAAAAGTCTTGTACAAAAAAAAAGATAAATAATAAATTAGAAATTAAAAAGAAGACGTTGCCTGGGGACGGGGGGAACCTCGTCGCCTAACCCGGACTCTCCCTTTTCTCTTGCAGGACATTCACTGAACAATGCCAGGGATACAAGTGCTATGGATACTCTACCGCTAAATGGTAACTTCAACAACAGCTACTCACTGCGTAACGGGGACTACGGGGAAAGCGTGCACGTTGTAGACTGCGGACTCAGCCTGAACGACACAGCTTTTGAGAAAATGATCATTTCCGAATTAGTGCACAACAACCTGCGGGGCGGCGGCAAAAACCACAACCTGGAGCGCTCGCTCCCCGCCAAGCCCGTGATCGGCGGCAGCAGCAGTGAAGATGACGCCATCGTCGCAGACGCTTCATCTTTAATGCATAGCGATAACCCGGGACTCGAGCTGCACCACCGCGAGCTCGAGGCGCCGCTCATTCCGCAACGGACTCACTCGCTTCTGTACCAGCCGCAGAAGAAAGTCAAGACCGAAGGAACTGACAGCTACGTCTCGCAGCTGACAGCCGACACGGAGGACCACCTGCAGTCCCCCAACAGAGACTCTCTTTATACGAGCATGCCCAACCTCAGAGACTCTCCCTATCCCGAGAGCAGCCCCGACCCGGAAGAAGACCTCTCTCCCTCCCGGAGGAGCGAGAACGAGGACATTTACTATAAAAGCATGCCAAATCTGGGAGCTGGCCATCAGCTTCAAATGTACTACCAGATCAGCAGGGGGAACAGCGACGGCTATATTATCCCCATCAACAAAGAGGGATGTATCCCAGAAGGAGACGTTAGGGAAGGACAAATGCAACTAGTAACAAGTCTTTAGTAGTGTAGCAAAAAAAAAAAAAAAGAAAAGAAATTCTAAGGGCCACATGCAAGTATTTAAAAAAAAAAAAGAAAGAGAGAAAAAAAAAGGAGAAAAAAAAATTAAAAAGACTCCATCGGCCCCTTCCGCCTCCCTCCGATCTGCTTGAAGAGACAACCTCTGTTGACCTGTGGTTCTCCCGTGCGAGAGAGAGAGATGACTGGACCTTGCAGTTCTGTGAATTTTTATATAACATACAAAAAAAAGTTAAAAAAAAAAACTTTGTATATACACAGAGTATACTAAAATGAATTATTTGTTACAAAGAAAAGAGATACCAACAAGGTATTTTAAAAGATTTCTTCTGCTGCTGAGTTCATAGAAATTGCGAAAGAAGCGAATCAAATCTCCCCAGCCATTTTACTGCAGCAAATCTCTGAACGAACTTTGTAAATATGGCTGCACCATTTTTTTGAGGGCCTGCATTGTATTATATACAAGGCGTAGGCTTTAAAATCCTGTGGGACAAATTTACTGTACCTTACTGTTTCTGACGAGACTTGGAAAAGCAGGAGAGAGATTCTGCATTTGCGTGCAGTCCACTGCAAATCTTTTCCATTAAGGCAAAGATTGAAAACATGTCTAACCACTAGCAATCAAGCCACAGGCCTTATTTCATATATTTCCTCAACTGTACAATGAACTGTTCTCATGAGAAAAAAAAAAGGCTAAAGAAATTATATTTTGTTCTATTGCTAGGGTAAAATAAAATACATTTGTGTCCAACTGAAATATAATTGTCATTAAAAATAATTTTAAAGAGTTTGGAGAAAATATTGTGAAAAGCTCTTGGTTGCACATATGTTATAAAATGTTTTTCTTACACTTTGTCATAGTAGTATGTTTAAAAAAAAAGACAAGTTCTACTCATTTTCACTTATTTTCCACTGTAAACAGTGTTCTGCTTTGACAAGTTAGTCTTTATTCTTACATTTAAATTTCTTATTGCCAAAAGAACATATTTTATGGGGAGAAATCTCTTTGAAGCCAGTTATGCCATGCCTTGCACAAATTTGGTGAAATCTAGGGAAAAAAAAAAAGATTGTATGTCATTCCTCTGTTCATTCTTGCACAGGGGGCAAAGAGGGCACTGGACACTTCTCACAAACTTTCTAGTGAACAAAAAAGGTGCCTGTCCTTTTTTTAAAAAAATAAAATAAAACATAAATATTACTCTTCCATATTCCTTCTGCCTATATTTAGTAATTAATTTATTTTATGATAAAGTTCTAATGAAATGTAAATTGTTTCAGCAAAATTCTGCTTTTCTTTTCATCCCTTTGTGTAAACATGTTAATAATGAGCCCGTCACTAATATCCAATGTAAAGTTTAACACCTGTTTGACAGTAAATAAATGTGAATTTTTTCAAGTAGTTAATGTGCATTATTATGTATCATATATAATTGGCATTAATTAACACACTGGCCTATTTTTTTTAAAGTCCTTGATTGAGTATTACTCTCTCATTCATGAATTTCCCGCTATCAGTAAAATGACCTGATTTCAGCTGCTTATGTGGTATCTAGAAAGTTAAGTGTGTTTCTGTTCTAGTCCTCACTTCAAATGACTCAAAAATCAACTCTGTTTGGGAAAAAAAAATGACTCAATGCACTTGCATTTACATAACTGTTGTTCGTTTTTTGTTTTTATTTTTGTTTTTTTTTTTCTTAAATGGACTCAGTACCAATACTAAAAAGATGAAAGGTTACAAACTCTACATTTGGCTGCCTGTAATTGTCATTCTTAAAATACAAAATTATCAGCAATGGAGAAGAGGAATTCTTAAAACTTTTAAAGTCTCAGCACTCTGTGGGTGCGGTTTTGCTATGATGGAAACAATGTCATTCAGAAGTTCAACAATTATATAATTGAATCTCAGCAATAAAGGTTTTTCCTGACTAACACTATGAGCATTTAGACTGAATTCCTCTCAAACTAAGTGATTTCTCTCTAGTCCTTCCATCAACTTAGAAACCAATTATATCTGCATCATAAGATCTGCCTTAGGCGTTGAAAAGGAGTAAATGAGAAGGTGAGAGGCAATGTGGCATGTTAAATAGCAAATTGTTTGGGAGTCAGCAAGACTCGGGTTCAAGAATGGCGTTTTAACATGTACTCTCTATCCGGTAATTGTGGACTGGACCAATGTTAGCCTCCTGGGCCCCATGCAACTCTTTAAGACTGTGATATGCATTGCATTTCCCCATCTATTTTACTAGAGGGAGTTTCATCCCAAAGTTCTCTCTATCAAGAAATAACTTGCAATTATTTCCATATTAATATATATTTACTAATTGTCATTAATAATAAATATATAATAAATCTGAACAACCCTGCCACCCACAAACATATCAAAAGATCCCCCCAAAATGAGAAACTATGAAGTATGTACATATATATATCTACGTGTAGATATATCTTGGTAGGCATTCATATATGCTGGAGTATTCTAAATGAATACATTTAATATTAAGATAGAATTAATTTTAAAAAAAGGGAAAATTGTGTTATTGCTAATGATATCGATGCCTCAAAAGAATTGGATACAAAACAGAAGCTGAAGAATCATTTCATATTTGGTGTTCCTGTTTGGATTTGTCATTTCCGCTTCTCAAAACAATGAATATATTTTTCTATGTCATTTTCATTTGTAGGCTTCCTGCTGTTTTTTTTTTCTTAAACAGTTAACAAAGGTCATATAATTACATGGCTAAACGTTTTTATTCCTTTTTTTTTTAATGTGTTTTGTTTTTCTTTTGCTTTCATAGCCTGGGGCTATCACAGTGTCATACTGTTTTCCATCAGCTCTTGAAAGCTAACCAGGGTCAGACTGGGTCAGTAATAAATTAAGAGAACTACAAGAGGGAAAAAAAAAGTTTTTCAACAAACAGTTTTAATTATTCAATTGGCAAGATGATTTTTTTCCCCGTTAACTCAAAGCATGTCATGAAAAACTACTATACTACTTGATTTTGCTACCTCTTAGATGGGATTTAGTATTGCCTATAAGAATAAAATTAATTCACATTTAACTGCATTAAGGTATACAGGTCACTTTCTTCAGAATGTCCCTGTAACCCAATAGTCGCTAAGGACACATTGGTGTAGAGTGGTAGGAAAAAAATATCTGCATGTTTTAATCATAACAAGCAGGAACACTATTCACGTTTATAGAAGCGTTGGGAGGTCAGCATAGTCTCAAATAATATAAGAGTTTAACAAATGTCTCCCTAAGTTCTAAGAGGGAAGAGTTTCTTAAGCACAAAATTGTTGACATACTGGCCATGTTTCAATATTGATTTAATTCCAGTTGGCATCCCATTTGCAATTTGATCTATCTAGTCTTAAAAAAGTAATCCCCACATCTTGGGATCCGTCATGCCATTATGTCCGTGCTACTCTCTAAAAATAGTATTATGTTTATCCAAGGACAGTATTGGTGGGAAAACAATAATAAATGTTTGTCCTCTTAGTGTCCCCACAATTCAGCTTAGAAGGCTGTCCTGGTTAAAAGGGGGAATGACGAATTTTGCTTTATTTTGGACTCTCTGTAAACTCCCAGCTTAAAATTTTTTTTAAAATCTTTGTATTGTTCCTCCTTCTCCTCTGTTAGATGAAGAGAGGTCTTCATCTCTCAAACAGTTGTATGCCACATTTGAAAATGTAGAAAAATTTTCCAATGGATTACTTGAATATGTATTGTCGACCCCGATGCTTAGACCAATTGAGTATTATGTACTCCTAATGGAATTGAAAGATAGTTTTCTCTGATGTTATAGTTTTCATAAAACATTTATTGTGTGTCTGTATAGGGCAAAATTGCAATTAAAATATGTAAGGACCAAAACCAGAAAGCTTTTGAATATCGTGAACTAAGCGTCGGAAAAAGGGGATATTCTAATAGTGGTTTATGGGCTATTATTCCAAACAACTCTGTTTTATAAACGAAAAGCAATTTTTCTTAGATCCCTTTTGACCTTTTTCCCTCTCCCCTCCTCAACCATCCCCTCTTAAAATGTGTTAACAGGTTTTACATCTAGGGAAAAAATAATATTTCCTGGGCAAAGCCTTTTGTTTAAAAGTTCATTGGAATACGAGATGTTACTGCAGTTAATAGATCAGATTCAACGTCTGCACATTTTTCTAAGATTTAACTCTTTAGAAAAACCATTCTAGCCATTTTCCTTGTTATTAATATTCTTATAAACATGACTACAGTAAGAACAAAATAAGAAAATGTCATTCTAGATTCACAACATTTCCTTTTTCCCCTGATACCATTGCATTAACCTCAGTCCTTTCTATGGAAGTTACTGGCATGTGGGGCACAGGTCATCCGACTGGAGAGCCCGATGAAGTCAGTCTGATGCTTGCTGGCCAGAAGGCTGTGTAGCTGCTTGGAGCCAGCTAGTCAGCAGTGAAGGGCTGGGAGTAGCCCCAGCAGGAAGTACATTGGTCTTGACAGTGTCTCCTTGCATTAGAGCCAGAGAACGAGTGACCAGGGAAGGAGGAGTGAGTGTGGAGATTACTTCATGACAGGTCCAATCATGATGCAGATTGTCTGGTATGAGAATATTCTTCCAGGCTCATCATAGTTCTCGGTGAGAGTGGATGCTAAAAGGATGTTTCCCCTGTGCCCACATAGCTTGCAATGTTTATGTATGGCATTCCTAGCCCGGCATCTTTACTTTGTACTTATCGCTAGTGTGTTATTCCAAAAATATTACGGGGCTAATGTAAAGTCCTGGAATTTTTCCAAGTTCATTTGAAGGCACTTTGGCCACTTTTTCATGCTCCGAGAAACATCTCTCTGTCATCCTACATTAATAATATGCTGCAAGGGCACTGTGTAATTAGGCTAATTAAATGTGCTCTAAGCATCCCCCCCCAATGTTGGCTATAGAATGCTCCTCATCTTCTAATAAAGCTTCTCTGGGGTCTTCAACCTTTTACTTACAGTATTGCCATTTATCAAGCTTATAGTTTTAGAGAAACATGAAGCCCAAGAGTAGGAAGGGAATTTCCAAGATCATCTAGTCTGGTGCTCTCATTTTAAAGAAGAAGAGATTGAGGCTCAGAAAAGTGAAGGGGCCTTTTTCAAAGTCATCCAATATTAGCTAGAAGTTAATGCTTAAAAGCAGTACCTGGACTAATAATCTAGTTGTCCTGCCTCCTAGCCCTCAATAAAATGGAAGCTCACTAAGCTGTTTCCATTTTGACTTTGTTTGCTTTAGGCTCGGTTCCTGGCATGGAATAGATGATCAAAAAATGTTTGTTGAACAAAAATGAACTTTTTACCAGCATTGAATTCCATTGATGACTTATGGCCAATGCAATTTTTAGTGTGATCTAGAGGGAAGGGAATATTTCATTTTACTCTTTTTGTATCCCCATTATATAGCATAGAGCATAGCATATAAGTAAGTACTCAGATGGGTGAATTTCGGTACCCTCTATTAGATGGCACCATTATTTTTGGTGATTGAACATTGCTTGAAATTAAGAAAATGAAATTAGAGGAAGGGATTTTTTAGTAAACTTATATGTCTTTTTTATTAATAACTGATGAAATGAAGTAAGAGGCTGAACACAATTCACAGACCTGCACAATCTTACTTGAATTTCCAGTTTAATAATATCATTGGGGTTAATTATTGTGTAACTTTTGGCCAGAACAATAACAGCTAATAATTATTGGAGCACCTGTCTTAAGTATCCCTCTACTGTGTGTGTATATATACATACATATGTATATTTTTTTCATGTCTATCTAGGCAACAAGGGCCACTAAAGGTCTGGGAGGCTGAGGGATGATGTCATCATACTTGTGCCTTTGGAAGATTATTTGGACAACCAGGTGAAGGGTGAATTGTGAAGGGTAGGTACTGGAGGCAGGAAAGCCAATTAGAAGCATGATTTCAAAGTCCAGGTGAAGGGTGATGAGAACTTGAACTTATATGAACTTACCTGAAGCTCAGGTATTTGGAGGCAGCATGATAGAGAGAAAAATCAGGTGCAAGTGATCTCATTAAGGAAGATTGCACAAGAGTTTGCATCTGATTGGCACCAGAGGTTTGTGGAAATGGAGGGGGAAAGGGCAGAATCAAAGATGCCGCCAAGGTTTCAAGTCAAGGTGACAGAGAATGGTAAGAACAACAGTAGTAATATAGGGAAGTTAGGAAGAAGGAAGAAAGATGGTGAGTTCAATTTTGGATACATTACGTTTAATGTGCCAGTGAAACATCAGGTAGAATTGTCCAGAAGGCAGTTGGAGATTTGGAAGTCTCAATCAATCAAGCATCAAGCTTCAGTTATGAATCATCTTCTTTCTATGGCTCTGGTGTTGTGCTAAGCACTGGTTAGAGATCTCGTTTGCTTGTTTAGTCATTTTTCAGTCATGTCCTGCTCTTTGTGACCCCATTTGTTTTTGGTTTTTTTTTTGGCAGAGACACTAGATTGGCTTGCCATTTCCTTCTGCAGATCATTTTGCAGAGGAACAAACTGAGGCATATAGGGTTAAGTGGCCTGCTCAAGGTCACACAGCTAATAAATGTCTAAGAGTAGATTTGAACTCTGGTCCTCTTAACTCCAGACCCAGGACTAACACCTAGGTGAAAAGCAAAATGGATTCTGCCCTCACTAGATCCTCCTATTTTGAGTTTGTGGGAGTAACAATATGTACATGTAGGAATATCTATCTAAAAGACTTACACAAATAAAATTAAAAATAACCTTAGAAGGGATGGCAACAGCAGAAAGAGTCTCCCACTAAAATTGACAAGTGAACTGAGTCCTAAAGAAAACCAGAGATTCTACATGTGAGAGATGAGAAAAAGGTCATTCCATATATGGGGCAGAGTTAGTGCTAAGGTATTGAGATGGGATATAGCGCTTCTATGAGTGAAGAAAGAAAATAGATGATTATCAATGCAGCATAATATGGAGAAGAGGAGTGTGATTGTAAGTACATAGGAAAGATAAGGAGAGGTCAGTTTAAGAAGGGTTCTAAAAGTCATCCAGAACAGTTTCTTTTTGATTGGATCAGAAATAGGAAACCACTGGAGTTTACTGAGTAGAAGAATAACACAGTCTTATCTTATGCTTTAGGAAAAACATTTTGACAACTGAATGGAGGAAATACCAAAGCAGTGATGGTGAACCTTTTAGAGATTGAGTGCCCAAACTGCAACATTCGTGCTGCATGTGAGCAGCCCCCTTACTCCAGACAGGGGAGGGAGGAAGAGCTCCATTGAGCTCACTCATGTGAGAAATGTCCTCAGATGTGGTGGAGAAGGGGAGGGGAACAGTCCCCTTCTGACACACATACCATAGTTTACCAACACAGTACTAGAGTATAAAGTCTTGAGGCAGGGGAAACCAACCAGCAGGTTGATGCAGTAGACAAGGTGAGAGGTGATAGGCACCTACCCAGGGAGAGTGACTATGTTTATAGAGAGGAGATATATAAGGAATGTTATAGAGGTAGAAATGACAAGACCAATCAGTGTTTTGGATATGTGTGGCCAGAGAAAGTGAGAAGGCAAGAATAGCATCAAGGTTGTGCTTCTAAAGGGAAGAATGGTGGCATTTTCAGTAGTCACAGGAAAGTTCAGAAAAGGGTGGGTTTGGGGGCCAGAAAAAGAATGAATGCTATTTTTGATGTGTTGAGTGTAAGATGTGTACAGGATGTGGGGTTGGAAATGTCTAACCAGGAAATTGATGGAGCTTAGAAGAGAGAATAGGGCTGGATATATCAACCTGGAAATCATTTGCATAGATATATCTGGTCCCCTGGAAGAACTAGATTCAAATCCTAGTTCAGATTCTGACTAGTTGTGTGATTCTTGACAAGTTATTTAAGCTCTCTGAGGCTCAGCTTCCTCACCTTTAAAAGAGGTAGAATTATAATGAGCCCATAGGGTTGTTAATCAAGTGAAATATTACATAGAAAATTTGTTGATCAAATGAAATAATGCATAGAAAACCTTTTTCAAAGTGTAAAACATGATATAAATGCCAAGGATTATTTTTCTTGTTGTCAAGATTGTTACTGTTGATATTCATCATTTTCCCAATCTATTGCAATAGAGTTCAGCAGAAATGGTCTTGGGACAGGTCACTATTCTATAATTCTTTTAAACTTAATGTTCTGTGAACTTTTGTACAGGAGGATAAAATAACTGCATTTTATAATTTAATAAAAGTCACTAGGGTATAAACTTCAACCTGGGTACATTCCTAACATGAAAGGAACTCCAGTAAGAAGGAACTAAGCATTTATTAAATACCTACTCTATGGCAGGTACTTGACAAATATCTCATTTGATTTTCACAATAACTCTGTAGGTTATAATTCTTCCCATTTTTAAAGATAAGGAAATTGAAGGTCAGAGAAAGGTAACACAGCTAGTGATTATCTGAGACAAAATTCAAACTCATGTCTCCTTTAAAAAATCAAGAAAACCCTTACCTTTCAACTTAGAATCAATACTATGTATTGGTTCCAAGGCAGAAGAGTGATAAGGGCTGGTCATAGAAGTTAAGTGACTTGTCCAGGGTCACACAGCTGGAATGTCTGAGGCCAGAATTGAACCCATTACCTCCCATATACTCCATCATCTTAGTCTACCGAGCCACCTGGCTGCCCCTGAACTCACGTCTTCTTGACTCCAAGCTGAGCACTCAACCCCCTACATGAACTAGGTGCCATAATAGCAGATGTTACAATGGGAAAAATACCTCATCTTTTCCCTACATGATTTTGCTTTCTACTGCCAAGTCTCTACATTCTGAAAGTTTGTTGTTTTCGTTGCTGTACCACATAGCTTAGAAATCATGAGTATTAGAAATGGCAATCTATATTAAAAATACTGCCTTCACATTGTCCTTGATCAATGGTATTTCCAGGTGATTTAGAGCAACGTTTCGGTGTCTAGTGATATCTTGGTCCCAAAAGAATTTATTTGTTGAATTTTCAAAATAATTTGACTACTCGATTTTTAATATTCGGGGGCCTCTGGGTTGACCTGTTTGATCATGAAGTTCAGTCTTTGCCCGGGTTGTGTCTCACTATGCATTTGTATGATGTTTTTGCACAGTATCAAACTCGGCCTTGCACAATCTGCATGGAGCAACAAATCCAGTCCTCTTTTGGGCAACCCATCTAATTTCTCAGGTGTGAGAAGAGATGGAGGAAGGAAATACTTGGGGATTTTCTTGTAATGAACAAGTACAAAAATTTCTGGCAATGATTATCCTGAATCAGTCATATGCCTCTCAGTTTCTAAAACCAGGTGACACTATTCAACTTCTTATTGTAGTAATGTCTTTCCCTTCCACCTTTCCTTCCATATTGCGCCATTTTGGCCTATCAGCCCGAGACAGACAGACACTGGACTTTGCAACTTACCAGCTTTTTAAGTGATCAAACCCACTTCTTTCAGAACCGAAGCTAACTTTTTCTTCTTACAGGCAATAAGAGAACTCTGAACTCCTGAGTGGGCAGAGATGGCTGTTGTGAAATCAAAAACCATGTGAGACCAGGTGCTCCTGATGGATCAAACTGGGCTTGACTCACCTTCTCCAATTTGTGCTTCCTGTGGCTAAGAGTGAACTAGCAAATGGGAATCCTGAGCTGCCATGATATGTGTCTCGGGGTAAAAATCCACTTAGCAGCTGCCAAGCTTTGAAGTACCAAAGATCAAAGAATCAACACACCCAAATGTAACCTTCTAGTGGGAGGAGGGTGACTCCTTCCAGCACAGACTTATATTCTTATGGCTCTTTCCTCACAGCAACCAGGAGGTTGGGGATTATAATGCAAGTAACATGATGCACATTTTACATATGAGGAAGCTCTGGCTCTCTGGGGAGAAGTGACTTGCCTGCAAAGGGTTTAATGTGAGATGTGATCCCAGGTCTCCTGAGGCTGAGGTTGGAGTCAGGCCATGATACTACTCTTCCCCTCTATAGCTTTGTAGGTCCCTTAGCACCTAGGACAGAGCCTTGGGAGCAGTGAACACTGGACCCTGTGGAAGGAAGGAAGGAAGGAAGGAAAGAAGGAAGGAAGGAAGGAAAGAAGGAAGGAAGGAAGGAAAGAAGGAAGGAAGGAAGG
>NC_058133.1:54342782-54361390 GCF_016433145.1 Gracilinanus agilis
AGGAAGGAAGGAAAGAAGGAAGAAGGAAGGAAGGAAGGAAGGAAGGAAGGAAGGAAGGAAGGAAGGAAGGAAGAAGGAAGGAAGGAAGGAAGAAGGAAGGAAGGAAGGAAAGAAGGAAAAGATATTAACGGGGAAAACTGTCCAGATATTCTAGAATCAGAGGGTAAAATAGAAATTGAAAGAATTTACCAATCACATCCTGAAAGTAATCCTTAAAAGAAAACTTCCAAGAACATTATAATCAAATTCCAGAGTTCTGGAGTCAAGGAGAAAATATTTCAAGCAGCCAAAAAAAAAAAAAAAAAAAACAATTCAGATGTCCTGGAACCATAGTCAGGATAAGACAATATTTAACAGTTTCTACATTAAAGACGCAGAGGGCCTGGAATATGATATTCTGGAGAGCAAAGGAGTTAGGATTAGAACTAAGAATCATCTACCCACCAAAACTGAGCATCCTTCGGGGGGAAATGGATATTCAATGAAATAGAGAACTTTCAAACATTCCTGATGAAAAGACCAGGGCTGGATAGAAAATTTGATTCTCAAATACAAGACTTAAGAGAAGCCTAAAAAGGCAAACAGGAAAGAAAAATCATAAGGGATTCTGTAAAGTTAAATTATTTACATTCCTAAGTGAGAAGATGATACCAGTAACTCCTAAGAGCTTTATCATTAGGGCAGTTAGAAGAGTGTGCATGTGAGTTTAATATAATGGGATGATACTTAAAAAAATAAAATTAGGGGAGAAGAAAGAGGAATGTACTAGGAGAAGGGATAAGGGAGAGATCAAATTGGAATAAATTATCTCACATAAGTTTTAAAATACAGAGAAGCTGGAGAGGTAGGAAGAAGAGTGCTTAAACATTAGTTCAAATAATCATCATGGAGCAGCTATCTTCTCCTATAGACGAATATTATAGTACTCCAACCAAAACACTTACAAATATCAGGAAGCTTCTCTAATAAAGGCCTCATTTCTCAACTGTATAAATGAGTCAAATGTATAGGAATACAAGCCAAACCCTAATTGACAAATAGTCAAAGGATATGATAAGCAGTTTTCAGATGAAATAATCAAAGCTATCTATAGTCATGCAAAAAAATGCTCTAAAATCACAAATGATTAGAGAAATGCAAATTAAAATAACTCTGAGGCACCACTTTATTCCTATCAGATTAACTATTATGACAGACAAGGAAAACGACAAATGTTAGAGGGAATGTAGGGAAATTGAGACACTAATTCACTGCTGTGGGAGTTGTAAACTGATTCAACCATCCTGGAGAGCAATTTGAAACTATGACCAAAAGGCTATAAACTTTTGACCTACCAGTGCCATTATTAAATCACTATCCCAAAGAGATTTTTTTAAAAGAAAAGGACTTAATATATACAAAAATATTTATGACAGTTCTTTTTGTGGTGGCAAAGAATTGGAAAGTCAACTGGGGAATGACTTAGTAATTTAGGGTGTATGATTATAATGGAATACTATTGTGCTATAAGAAATGATGAGCAGGATGATTTTAGAAAACTGTGGAAAGACTTTCAAGAGCTGATGCAGAGTGAAATGAACAGAAACAGAAGAACATTGTAAGTTGAAATGGCAATGTTGTATGATGAACAACTGTGAGGGACTTAGCTATTCTCAGCAATACAATGATCCAAGACAATTCTTAAAGGACTCACAATGAAAAATGCCATATGCCTCCAGAGAAAGAACTGATTAGAATGGGAATCCAGATGAAAGCATATATTTCACTTTCTTAAATCTTTTTGTTGTTGTTTTCTTTCGCATGTTTTACTTGATTGCAAATGTAAAATCTTTATCAAATTTCCTGTCAAGGAAGGGAGAGGGGAAGAAAGGTGAGAATTCAGGACTTTCAAAAAATTTAATATTAAAAATTGTTTTTATAAGGTAGCTAGGTGGCTTAGTGGAATGATTCCAGGTCTAGAGACAGGAGGTCTTGGGTTCAAACCTCAAACACTACCTAGCTATGGGCAAGTTCCTTAACCCCAATTGCCTAGTCCTTATAACTCTTTTGTCTTGGAGCCAAAACTAAGTACTGATTCTAAGACAAAAGGCAGAGGGGTCTTTTCCCATTCTTTTGTGTAATCTGGAGAAAATAAAATATCAAAACTAAAAAATAAGCAACAAGTGAGAAAATAAAATACTTAATACATAGCAATTTTTAATGGTTGGGTAGGTGAGATAAAGTGCAATAAATATAAACAATTTTTCCAGTATGGACTGAATGTGGCCATTTAGCAACTTCATTTGTGAAGAGTTTGGGAGTTGTTATCACACTGCTCATGATATCCTCATGTGATAGGTCAGCACTGGAATTCCTGGTTTGTTTGGGTTTTTTTTATTTTTTTACAGAACTGTCACTCCCCAATTACTCAATCTCCTTGTAACAAATAAGTACAGATAAACAAAACAAATCAAAACATTGGATAGTTTGGAAATGTAGTCCTTATTCTGCACCTATTATTGTATGTTCTCATTTCACAAAGGGAGGAGGGAGAGAAAAATGGAAGCGTTTTCAAGTAAATTGCCTGGTCCTGCATAATTCAGAATCCTGATCCTCTGAAGCAATGTTTTGCTCACTAATGTAAATATCAATTCTTTGAAATCGGTTCTGGCATGCTCCTCACCAAAGATCAGTTAAAGGGCAAATAGTTAAAAAAAAGTTAGGAAACAGGAGACAATCTCTAAAAGGCTACACAAAAATACAGGTAACATGGCACAACTATTAGATTCTAAGTATTATTGAAGGATATACTCCACACACATGCACCTTCTATCACCTTGCCACCAGCTCCCCCATATCTGCTTCCTTCTGAGTAGAAATAAGATCCATGACCTGTCTATCAAACTATATTACATACTCTGTGCAGTTTGCCAAAAAAGACTTTTAATATCTTCCCCCTAAATAGTAAAATACCATTCCATTATTACCTTGCCTCCATACCGGATGCTTTATTTGCTCTATATTCATTTACCTTTAGCTTCTCTCCAACATACACACACACATTGTTCTACTTTTTTGTAGCTTATTGAAAAGCCACTTTTAGGAGTCTGGAACAAAACTAACTTTTTATGCTAATTTATAACAGTATATGAAGATAATAATTCATAGATAATATTATCATATAACTGTTTAAAAATTGATAAACACCTTTGAAACTTCTAATTTCACATATTAGGGATGAAGCAGAAAAGACATTTTTCTGGAATCTTGTAATTGGCAGGGACTTAAAAGGCAATCCAATCCAGCGCCTTATTGATAGATGATAAAACCTAGATCCAGAAAAGGGAAGTGATTTGCCCAAGGTCATACAGCTAGTTAGTGGCATAGCTAGGTCAAGAAGCTTTATCTCCAAATGCTCTTTCTTTTATCTCCATTTTCCCATCCTCTCTTTTTCTATCTGATGTCCTTTTAAACTAAAAATGCTAAGTCATTTTTAGACTATCTGAGGGGCTAGAAGAAAGTAGAACTCAAGCAATGTCACCTTCCTGACATTTTTTAAGTTTACTATATTCCAGCACTTTTCACATGCATCAGTAAAAAAATTTCCAACCAAGTTAAGAAAAAAGTCACTGGGTTTGGGAAGATATGTCTCAGATCTGGTCAGTATTGATTCATTTAAACTTGTTGTCTCTTCTCAGCCAGTGTCACCAGAGCCATTAGGAAAATGAGAGAAAAGGAAGATCACTGAGTCTAGGCCCAAGCTTACAAACTGTCAGCACCATGGCCAGAGACAGTAACAAAACTGGGAAGAAATGGAAGTGGTTATCAGTGATATGCCAAGGGAGAGCACTGAGCCATCATTAAAATCTAGTGTTCCACCAATATGAGTGTGAGGATGAGAAGCATACATAGTGAAGAGGAAGAGATAAAGGAGGACGTGGAGCAGGAGCAAAGCTAAACTGTCACGTTCTCATAGCATTTTTAGGTTCACAAAATACTTTCCTCACAGCAATCTAGTGCAAGAATTATGTTGCTATTAAAAAGATGAAGAAATTGGATATTCAAGAAGTTAAATGACTTGCCTAGGGTCACCCAACAAGAAACTTTCAGAGCTGGTATATAAATCCAAATAACTCCCTACTCTAAATCTAGAGATCTTTATATTATACCATACTGCCTTTCTGATTATTTATCAAGGGAAGCTATTATTTGTTTCTTCACAAATCTCATATTCCTCCCCTTATTTCCACTCACACAGCTACCACCCTAATTCAATCAAGCAAGAAGGAGCATTTATTAAACAATTACTATCTGCCAGGCACTGTGCAGGCACTGGAAATACAAAAAAAGGCAAACACAAAGTCCCTGCCCTCAAGGAGATCACAGCCTAAGCTGGGGAGGCAACATATAAACTATTGCTACATACAATATAATGGAAGGCAATCTCAGAGGGAAGTTGGGTTCTTTGGGAGAGAGGCCAAGAAAGTCCTGCAAAAAAAAGTGGGATTTGGGATGAGTCTTGAAGTAAATAAAGAAAGGTAGTAGGCAGTTGTTGACATGGATTTCTAGATTCCATGTCAACAGCAAAGATAAGGAAGGAGAGCATTCCAGTTATGAACTCAGAAAACAGAGTTTCCTGTGAAAAGAAGAGCAAGTAGCCAAATCATGGGATGCACGGAGAGAAGTTAAATGTAAGAAGCCTGGAAAGGTAGGAAAGGACCAGATTGTAAAGGGCTTTAAAGGCCAGGCAGAGGACTTTCTATTTGATCCTGGAGATAATAGGAAGTCACAGGCGTTTACTGAGCAGGAGATGGAATGATCAGATTGTGCTTCAGGAAAATCACTTTGGCAGCTGAAAGGAAGATGAATTGGATCAGAGAGAGATTTGAGTCTGAGAGACTAACCAAAAAACTATTACAATAGTCAAGACATGAGGTGTTGGAGTTGAAGAAAGATATATGAGAGATCTCCTGAAGGTAGAAATGATGTGACAACAGATTGGATGTGTGGATGTGTGCAAGTCAGGAATCAAGATTCTCCTTTTCATTTGGAAGATTACAGTAGACTTAAAACTGGTATTCCTACCTCAATTATCTTCCCACAACAACCTAGTCCCATGTTGGTGAACCTATGGCATGCATGCTGGAGTGGGCAGCTTCCTTCCCCTTCTCCATGTGTACCTGAGGACATTTCTCACATCACCTGCCCCTCTGCCCAGCAGCCCAATAGGAGTACTTTCTCCTTCCCCTGTCTGGGTTAAGGGAGGGGCTCACATGGGGCATGAAGGTTGCAATTTGGGCACTCAGCCTCTAAAAGAGTTGCCATCATTGACCTAGTCAATCAAGTCTCTGGAATCAAATGCAAAGTCCTCTCTATCCTTTAAAGCTCCTCACAACCTGACTCCTTTCTACCATTTCAGTCTTCTCACACATTATTCCCTTTCATGAACTCAGTGGTCCAGCCAACTGTAGTTCATCACTACCTACCATCTTCATGCAACTGTCCTCACTTTCCTCCATGTCTGGAATCCTTACCTCATCTTTGATTTTTCTCAAGATTCCACTCAAATACAACTTTCAGGAAGAGCATTTGCCAGCCATGCCTTTGAGTTTAGCTTCTAGGGCTTTCCTCTTTATGATTTTCTTCCATATAGTCTGTATACATCAATTTGTATATACGTGGTCTCCACCATAAGAATGTAAACTCTTTAAAGTAAGGGACTGTTTGCTTCTTTGTATCCCCAGTATAACTTAGGATGTTGCTTATTACTTGGTTGATTGACTGATTAATTAGATCCTTCAAGAGTCTCTGATACGAGCACTTTTTTTTTTTACATTTATTAATATTCATTTTTAACATGGTTACATGATTCATGCTCCTCCTTTCCCCTTCAACACGAGCACTTTTTTATGTAGTTTTTCTATAGACTGACCATTGGAAAAGCACTAGAGATGGAAGCAGAGGTCTTATATATTTATTTTGCTTCCCTGTGGATATCTTATGTGTTGTGGCTACTTGGTACTTCCTTATTGAACAGAACCTGGACTGAGCTCAGTGTACAAGTAGATTTATGAAGATAAAACATTCTCCCGAAATAGGCTGTGGAAAATCTCTGACTAGGTAGCTCTCTGTGATGCTGCCCTATCAATCTCAGAGTATGTTTGAAGGTACAAGGCAAAAGGGGACATCAAATTTAATAGACACAGAACTGTATATTCCACTCTAGAACACACTTTCTGATCTTAATTCACACTATTCTCCTTCATGCAAAAGAGTTTAGTATGGTATATATAGTGGAGAGAATGGTAGGCTCAGAATCAGGAAGACATGACTCCAAGTCCTGCTGCTGTCACATTCTGACTGTGTGATCTTGGCAAGTCACTTAACATCTCAGTGCTATTGGCAAGACTATAAACTGCAGAAAAGTTGCTGGTTGCCATTGGTTAAAGGGAGTTTCTTCACCCAAAAATTCCATAGACCAGTGAAGTCATGGATCTAGTTCTTGTCCCTATCTAGCCAAACATTTCAGCCAAACCAGACACCTAACCCAAATTCCTTCCAGAACCTTTATTTTGAGGAAGAGCCTAGAGCAGTTGTCCTTCATTCTCAATACTTTCCCACTCTTTATGAATACCTTCCCCCTGCACCCCAGACTTCGCTTTTCAGCTCCCTTTTATGTGCTGTCTTTCCCCATTGAAATGTAAGTTCCTTGAAGGCAAAGACCATCTTTTTCTTTGCTTGTTATTTGTATCCCCAGCTTTTAGCACAGCGTTTGGCACAAAGCAGGCATTTGATAAACTTTTGTTGACTTGATCTTTGTTGACTGAGCCTTTTTTATTCTGAATTCTACCATCTCTGAGCATGCAGAAGTATCCATCTCCCTTGCCTGAAATTCTCAGCTCAAGAGTCATCTCCTTCACAAAGTCTTCCCTAATTCCCTTTCCTTTTCCCATCCTGGGAATACAGGTGAAATTGGAAACCACTTCCTCAAATTTTATATTCTACTCAGCCCTAATCAAATTTTTCCTTCATTCTTATTTGTATACAAATCATATTTCCCTTCCCCCTCAGCATATATCATAAACAGGAACTGCATCATTTTTCCTATTTATATCTTTTCTGAAAGGATCTGGTGGTTCATTTTTGAGACTGAAATAAGATGAAACACTCATAGAACATCTAGTAGTTAATAAAAGAAGTTTACTCAACAATAGCATGGAAAGGATATTCGTCAAGGATACAGAATAGATTCAGAAAAACAGAGTCCACTCGTCTCCATATGGGAAAGTTTCGGCCAGAAGGATATGTTGAAGTGGGATATCCATAAAGTCTGAAAGTCATTGACTCCTTATGGGATAACCCTTTTATGCCCTAAGCAACCAGGAACCCTCATCAATAGCTCAAACCCTCTGAACATGCTTTCACATAGGCTAGGGTCTGCAATCATGATTTCATCAATACAAGGAATTCCCAAGTAAGGAAACAATTTTCTATCAATGCAGGTTGGTACCATCTCTACAATGTATAGTCTTTTAGAATGCTGTCTGGGGTGAGAGGCAGTTAGGTGGCTGCTAATCTAAACATTCTTTAAGTTGCCTTCTCTATGAAGCCTTCCCTGACCACTGCAGCTCATAACTATTTCTCTCTCTTTTTTTTTTTTAAACCCTTGTACTTCGGTGTATTGTCTCATAGGTGGAAGATTGGTAAGGGTGGGCAATGGGGGTCAAGTGACTTGCCCAGGGTCACACAGCTGGGAAGTGGCTGAGGCCGGGTTTGAACCTAGGACCTCCTGTCTCTAGGCCTGACTCTCACTCCACTGAGCTACCCAGCTGCCCATATTTCTCTCTCTTTTGTCCCACTATCAGATTTCAAGTCTGAACCACATCTCAGTACTTATTACCCTGCATTGATCTTTGTTGGTTCCTAAGAAATCCCCAGCCCAGAATATAAACTCCATGAGGGCAGGGACCAGGGCTTCTTCTTCCCTGTGTCCCCAGTACTTGATCTTCTTATAAACAAGGCCAGAGTCTTTTATCTCCCCTCAAATTACAATCTTATTTTTTATCTGAATTTAATAAACACCAAACATAATTTGTATAATTCACATACAGAGCAAAACAAAAAAAGAATATTATACATGAAACCGAGAACCTCTATTACATATATAAATTGTCATATTTCTTTTAAATATATAAGTTAAACGTGTAATTTTCAAATCTGTCCTGCTTTGTTCATTCTGACCTTCCTTCTGTTCCTTCTGTTCTTTTCCATTCAATTTTAAAAAATATTTCAATGACTTTCTTTTTCTTTCTTCTTTTGGCTTCTCTATTCCTAGTTTCACTTCCCTCCCTCCCACATGCCCCCAAATGGAAAGAAACAAATAAATATAGTCAAGCAAAATAAGTTCTCTTATTGGCCAAATCCAAAAATGTATGTAACATACTTTACCCTAAGCCCATAATTTCTCTGCCAAGACTCCTGGCTTCCTGAAAACAGTCAATGTCTTGTTCCTTGGGCTCTCCCAAACTATAAGATCTCTTATTTCAGAGTTCAAGTTTTTCTGCTGCTGCTTATTTTCAGATTATGAACTTTCTGAAGGAAAGACCTCCATCACCCTAAGGGGAATATCTGGTATTTTTTGAGATCTTCTTTTAGTAAAGCCAGAGTTCAGCACGATAGAGGCAGCTACTTGGTTCAGTGGATAGAGAGCCAGACCTGGAGATGGAAGGTCTTGGGTTCAAATCTAACTTCAGCCACTTCCTACCTGTTTGACCATGGTCAAGTCATTTAATCCCCATTGCCTAGCTCTTACCACTCTTCTGCCTTGGAACCAATACTTAGTTTTAATTCTAAAACAGATTAAGTATTTTTAAGGGTTCAGTACAATGTTTGGCATAACAAGTCTAAGCCCTAGTTCTTCCACTAAACTCTTCTGCCTTGGAACCAATACAGAGATTTGATTCTGAGACAGAAGATAAGAATTTTGTTTTTTAAGAGTTCAGTCCAGTGTTTAGCATAACAAGTCTAGGCCCTAGTTCTACCTCTAAATTCCCAAGTGATCCTAGGCAAGGCATCTCTGGGTCCTAGTTTCCTCATCAGTAAAAATTAGGGAATTTGATTAGATGATTTTTTAAGCCCTGGCATGGTTCTATCAGGACGTACTGGTTCAATTAAATGCAACTTATTTAGCACTATATGGAGAACAATGTGTTGAGAGATAAAATGTTAGAGAAAACACAATTCCTGCCCTTTACAAATTAAAGCCTAGTAGGGGAAGATGACCCATAATTCAAAATAATATAAGTGCAAGGATCTATACACAGTCCTAGGAATAAATTATTAGAGGCTAACAGGGACGAAATCAGGAGAGGCATCCTGAAAGAGGAGATATTTGAGTGGACCTTTAAAGAATAGAAAAAATTCAGTGGACAAAGGAAAAGTGAAAGGAGATCAGTCCAGGTATATGGAAGAGCGACAATTGTGGATAACTTTTTTTAAAGAATTTGTCTATGAAAGGAGAGATATGAGAAAATAGCTTGAGGGGATGATAAGGTCATGTCAGAAAGTTGTGGCATTTGTTGTGGCAGATAGTTGTAGCATTTGAGTTAAATTTTCAAAGAAAGATAAGAATTCAGCTGGCAAGTTGGAAAGGAAAGACATTCATTCCAAGCAACAGTTTAAGAAGATGTATGGAACCTGGAAAGCAAGGGCATCTTCCAGGGATGGAGAAATATAAATTTGCCTGAAGTAGAGGAAGCACAGGGGGAGTGATAAGAGATGATGTTTAAAAGGTAGGATGACCCTGGATTGTAGAAAACCTTGAATTTTAGTCAGAGAAGTTTGAATAATTAGATGACTAAATGTTAGGGTCATAAGGCCTTTTTTAAAAATAAAGATATTTTATTTTACCAATTACATGTAATAACAAATTTCCACATAAGTTTTTTGAAGTTTTTCCCTTCCCTTCCCCCTCCCAAAGCTGGCACACATTTCCATCTGGGGCATAATGCTTTTTTTTTTTAATCTCATATCAGTCATTCTTATAAAGTATTTGGGGATATCATCAACTATTTTTTTTAAAACCACGTGTCTATTTATACGTAACCTCTTCCCAGACATTTAAAAGCCATGATCATGCTATTGCTCTTTGTGTCTCCACTTCTATTCTCTGGGCAGGGTTTTATTATATAATCAATTTTTTCCCCTGTAGAACATGGAAGGAGTCTCAAGTATATTAGCTTCTTCCTCAGGGTTCTGAGCAAAATAATTCACCCTAGATATATGTTTTTATTCAAACTCTATCTCCCATGCATTTATGGATCAATAAACACTGCAGGGTAATTCTCTAGTGCTCCTGAGGGACACATTCTCAAGATAAATATGGAATATAGGGAAATGGAATTTATCAAGTGCTGTAAAACTTAGCACCCAATGTGTCAAGGCTGTGTCAGGTTAAGCTCAAATAGTGTTAACTTCATCAGACATACTCTTTCTGAAACAAGAAAGAAGTGACTGGAACCAATATTTTTCAGTGCTGCTATGTAATGTGTTCTTGCAAATACTTGCTTGCCCGTAGCCTTGTAGGGAGGCCTCCAGGTTACTGGATGGACTTTCAATGGAGTATTTATAGAAAGACAAATGAGGCAGATGGGTAGCTCAGTGGATTGAGAGCCGGGCCCAGAGACAGAAAGACTCCAAGACAGAAGGTAAGGATTTAAAAAAAAAAAAAAAAAGACAAGACAAGAATCATACAAATGAGGCAGAATGATGGGACTATGATCCAAGGTATTCCCATATTATCAGCATCTACTATCAATCACATAGCCAGTGAAGAATCGATGGATTGCTCATCTATTGAAATAATAAAGATGAGAGTGGTATTGTGGAAAAAGCCCTGAAATTGAAGTGAGAATATTTTGCCTAATGTCCAAATTCTTCCACTTATGTGATGAAGAGGAAAAATATAAAGGAATGAAAAAGGAAAAATATCATAGATTATGGAGCCCACAACATTCCTCCTCCACATCTCAATTTTTTCCTTTTAGTATGTAGTTTAATACAATGACAACCCAATAGAGCGGAGAAAGAGCTGGTCTCAAAGTCAGGAAGCCCTAGGTTCAAGTCTTGCTGCTAATACCTACTGCCAGTGTGACCCTAACCATTCAGTCTCCATCAGACTATAAGTTGCAGAAAAGACATCAACCTGCAATGGTAAAGGGAATTTATTCACTGAGGCCTGAAATCACAAGTTCAAGCCCTACTTCTTAAACCCTCCAAGATCAGCCCCTTCTTGATCTCCTGCAACTGCTAATGCTTCACTTTCTTCCCCACCAAACAATCATTTGTATTTGCATATGTTTCATATATACTTAAGTGTGTACATTTAGTGCTCATTGAATGTAAGCTTTTCAAGGTCAGGGATTATTAACTATTGTCTGTAAATCTGTAGCAGCTAGCACAGTGTCTCTGCTATGTAATAGATGCTTAATAAATAAATATTGGTTAATTGTTTGATTAGTTGAATGTGTGAAGCTGGACACAGAGTGGGAAACTTGTTCCAAGGCACACGGCTAGTGAGCCATAAAAGCCAGAACTAGAACCCAGGGCTGACACCAACTGTTCTTCCAGCATTATTTGTCATTGTTCAGTCATGTTTAATTCTTTATGACTCCCACGAACCATACTGTCCATGGAAGTTTTTTGGAGAAGATATTGGAATGATTTGTCATTCCTTCTCCAATGGATTAAGATAAGCAGAAGTTAAGTGACTTTCCCAGGATCACAAAGCTAATAAGTGTCTGAGATCAGTTATGAACACAAGTCTTCCTGACTTTAGATCCAGTGCTTTATTCACTGAACCATCTAGCTGCCTCTAGTACTTCCAGTAGATCAAGAGAATATCACTCATCCATGAGGAAACTAAATACTAATATATACAGAGCAGGCATTAACACACACCACCCACCTGCTATTGTTATATTCAATAATCTGGGAAGAGATGGATGCCATTGTTCCCAGGTGTCATGAGCCAGGGACAAATGTCAGTTGGCCTCACCCTACACATACCCCTCACAGCCACTTTGAGGGAAGTCTCTGGACTGAGAAGTCTCTGGACTGAGAAGTCTCTGGACTCAGAGGTCTCTGAAGACTCTGGACTCAGAGGCTGAGAACTGGAGATCACAGATCTCTGCCAACCTCTGTGGTTCAATCTGGACAGTGGGTGGCTGGAAGGGTGGTTGAAAGGGTGGTTTAAGAAGAAGAGGGTATAAAGATTTCTTCCCAGTTTGTTGTTTCCCTTCTGATTTTGGTTGCATTGTTTTTCTTTGTACAAAAACTTGTTAATTTAATATAATCAAAATTATTTATTTTACATTTTGTAATTTTCTCTAAATCTTGTTTGGTTTTAAAATCTTTCCTTTCCCAGAGATCTGACAAGTATACTATTCTGTGTTCACCTAATTTACTCACAGTTTCCTTCTTTATATTTAAGTCTTTCACTCATTCTGAATTTATCTTGGTGTATGGTGTGAGATGTTGATCTAAACCTAATCTCTCCCATATTGTTTTCCAATTTTCCCAGCAGTTTTTGTCAAATAGTGGATTTTTGTCCCAAAAGTTGGGCTCTTTGGGTTTATCATACACTGTCTTGCTGACATCACTTACCCCAAGTCTATTCCACTGATCCTCCCTTCTATCTCTTAGACAGTACCATATTGTTTTGATGACTGCTGCTGTATAGTATAGCTTAATATCTGGTACTGCTAAGCCACCTTCCTTCACGTTTTTTTTTTCATTATTTCCCTTGATATTCTTGATCTTTTGTTCTTCCAAATAAACTTTGTTATAGTTTTTTCTAATGTAGTAAAAAAGGTTTTTGGTAGTTTGATAGGAATGGCACTAAATAAGTAAATTAATTTGGGTAGAATGGTCATTTTTATTATGTTAGCTCACCCTACCCATGAGCACTCAATGTTTTTCCAATTGTTTAGATCTAGCTTTACTTTTTTGGAAAGTGTTTTGTAGTTATGTTCATATAATTCCTGTATTTCTTTTGGTAGATAGATTCCTAAGTATTTTATATTGTCTAGGGTAATTTTAAATGGTGTTTCTCTTTCTACCTCTTGCTGCTGTGATGTGTTGGAAATATATAGAAATGCTGATGATTTATGTGCATTGATTTTGTATCCTGCAACTTTGCTAAAGTTGCTGATTATTCCTATTAGCTTTTTAGTTGATTCTCTAGGATTTTTTAAGTAGACCATCATATCATCTGCAAAGAGTGATACCTTAAGGTCTCCTCCTTGCCTATTTTAATACCTTCAATTTCTTTTTCTTCTCTAATTGCTAATGCTAGTGTTTCTAGTACAAAAAATTCTGACAGAGGTCTAATTACTCAAATATACAAGGAGCTAAAGGAACACTACCCACATTCAGAGGAAGAACTACAGGAGTAGAAGCACAGAAGAAAAACAACTGCTTGGACACTTGGATTGATGAGGACATGATTGGGGATGTAGACCTGAAAAGACCACACCCATGTAACTATCAATAATGTGTAAATAAGTCTTGACTGACCACACATAATAAAACCAGTGGAAATGCGAATTGGCTACAGTGCAGGGGGGTGGAGGTGGGGGTTTGAAGGGGTGAAGGGGAAAGTAAAAACATGACTTATGTAACCATGGAAAATTTTTCTAAAAATAAAAAATTATTATATTAAAAAAAAGAAGAAAAAGAAGAAGAAGAAGAGGGTAGGAATAAGCCTGAATCTATTTCCTGATAGACTGTGAGAGCTAGTGAATCATCAGCACTAGTAGTGAGAGAGCGAAAAGAATAAAGATCATCAATACATCTGCAGCAATAGCCTTGCCTATTCTCTGGCTTGACTGTGGCCAGGTCCAGGCAGAGATAAAGGGAGAGGGTGAAATCTCAAGCCTCCACCTGATCAATAGCCTCCAGTCCTAATTGTTAATTAGTCAAATAGATAATAGATCAGTAGGGTTTCCAATCCCAAATCCTTGACCTAGTTATCCTTTCCCTACTTCTAGATAAGAGTGTTCAAAACAAGTACCTTGGGGGCAGCTGGGTAGCTCAGTGGAGTGAGAGTCAGGCCTAGAGACAGGAGGTCCTAGGTTCAAACCCTGCCTCAGCCACTTCCCAGCTGTGTGACCCTGGGCAAGTCACTTGACCCCCATTGCCCACCCTTACCAATCTTCCACCTACGAGACAATACACCGAAGTACAAGGGTTAAAAAAAAAAACAAAACAAGTACCTTCCTGAGTGGTCTTTCTATCACGGCCCTTGGGAAGGGAGTCAAATGCAGTCAGATCCTGAACATTATCCAAGGCAGATCAATAGCCCAATACTAATTTATCCAATCCCAGGTTGGACCTGGAAAGGTTACCCATCTATCTAACCTCTCAAGGGTCCTTTCTTGGACAGCTATTAGAGAGAAGGGATAACTTACAGCAGCAGTCAGGGTGATAGGAGTAGGTGTTCCTCCAACCAACTGCAGCTGAGGAGATCATAGACATACACATCATACACATCATCATAATCATTATATATCTCTATATCTCCCTTGTACCCTATATTTCTATAACACTATCAATAAGGAAAATAGGGCTCAGATAAATTAAGTTATTTAGTACCCAGTGTCATACAGCTGTGTAGGATTAGGTCCTGGGCGGTATCTTCTCTTCCTGAGGAGGCATTGTGAAGTTATCTTAAAGGTCCATAGTTTAAGAACTTTTTAGAACAATTTTAGGGAAAGATATCACCAATAACTTAGACCAGAAAAACAGATCTCCTGGAGATGATGATGTGAGGACCATCGTGATTCTGGGTGGACTAAAAAGATGACAACAATAGATGTCCCCAGAAATTAGATACTTCATCATGAGACTCTGAGTGAGCTTTTGGATATAATGAACCAAACTATGGAGGGCTGGGTCTGCTTCTTTCCTTCCCATGTGCCATTATTTTATCTTCATTACAAAACCCTTTGCCCCAAAAAAAAAGGGAATGTCCCCTAATGGATCCTTGTCAATGAGTCTGTCAATCATTTTTAACATGTTAAATAACACCCAAATCTAGTTAGACCCTCCATGAAATGTAAAACATCAATATTATGTATAGGATGATTCACTGGGGAGGCTAACGGGTCTCTCAAAGAATCAAAGGGAAGATTATGTGAATTTAACATAAATCTGTACTCCTCTTTCCTTTTTAAAAGTGAAGTTTTGAAAATGTATTTTAATCTCACCCCCCCACTCTTTGAATGGGTTAAGAACAAAGCCTGAGACTTATCTGTAGAAGGAGGTTGCCTTGTGGCGTCCTGGTGTCACAGAAGATGCTTGCTTCTTGTCCCACACAACCTCTGGTAACCAGAAGGCTAGCCTCTGACCTGGACAGAAGTCAAGTATATCCAACCAGGAAGACCAGAAAAAGTGATGTCACCAGGGGTATAAGTTATGGACCTGGGAAATTTGCCTCCTCTTTGTAGCTAGCAGCACAGGTGTTCTCCTTCTTGGTAGGGCACTGTATGGTCTCTTTGCTGGCGAATGGAGACACGAGGTGAGCCATGAGCTCAGGTTAGCTAGGGGTGACAGGTCAGGTGATTGATTATGTGTCTTTTCTCTCTGAAATCTGCTTTCACTATTTAATAAATAATTATAAATTAAGAAACAGTCTCCTGAGAATTTTAATCTTAACAGCCAGTAAGTAATAAAACTAGGACTCACAAAAGCAAGGTCAGAACAGAGACCATTTAGCCAACCCCCTCATTTTACACATAAAGGAGGACAATCTGTTCAAATAGGTCAGAGATAAATAAGATTTGAACTAATGTCTGCAAACTCTAAAGATAGTGAGTGATCTTGCCTCTCAATGCACTGAACTGGACAACCAGTGACTATACAGCAGATCTCACTCTCTGCTGCCCAGAACATTCTGTGCAGGTAAAGTCCTAAACCCCAGAACTTTGCATCAATTATCATGTCTGAAAAGGCTGGGCTAAATAAACAAGGCCCAAAACATTGAGCAGGGATGCAATATGGTAGATCTGAGTCTTAAAGAATTCACAGCTTAATAATAATTGAGCAATTAATTAGGACCAGTGGGAAAGAGAAATAAGGGATAAATCCTAGGAGCACTGTGCATCCTCTTCAATGCATGCTTTTCTGTTAATTAATAGCACCAATTTAGCTAATGAGCCATACCACAATAGGTTTAATGAAATGTACTTATTATATTGAATAGTGGTGAGAAGGTAATTTAAAAAGGAAAGAAAATCTACACTCCTCCAGTTAGAAGTGGGAAATACTGACCAATTTCAGTATGCAGGCTGACCTTGAGCAAGTCAGTTCCCTTCCTTGTGACTCAGTTGCCTTCATCCTTAAAATGAAGAAGTTAAACTAGATCTCTCTAAGAGCCCTCCCACTTCTGGCAGCCTATAGCCAATGATACTGTCCCTCTAAGAATCTATGCTTACACACAGAAGGGGAAACTGTCTAAAAAGGAGTCAGAGAGATTCTCACCTCTTCATCAACTTGGTAGAACTGGCCCAGGAGCTGTACCCCTTGTGCAAAGCTGTTCATTACAATGGAAAGGGTCAGGAGATGCTGGTTCTTTCATTTGCTGGCTGATTGACCTAGGATAAATCTCCTAACTTATTCCTCTGTTTACTCCTTTATGGAATAGGTTCAAATCTTTGATCTACCATTAGACAGAACTCATTGGAAAATATGTTGATGTTGGGAGAGACTGAAGGCAAAAGGAAAAGGGACCAGAAGAGGATGAGATGGGTAGACAATGTCATGGAGGCAATGAGCATGAACTTGGACAGTCTTCAAGAGATGATGGAACACAGAAGAGCCTGGCTTGTTATGGTCCATGGGGTCACGAAGAGTTGTATGTGGTTAAATGATTGAAGAACAGCCAACATGACCTTAAACTTTCATTTTTATTTTTATTTTCTTAAACCCTTACCTTCTGTCTTGGAACCAATACTGTGTATTGGTTCCAAGGCAGAAGAGTGGTAAGGGTAGGCAATGGGAGTTAAATGACTTGCCCAGGGACACACAGCTAGGAAGTATCTGAGGTCACATTTGAACCCAGGACCTCCCATCTCTGGTCCTGGCTCTCAATCCAACTGAGCTGCTTAGCTGCCTCTAGGTTTTCATTTTTCTGAATCTTTGTCTTCTCATCTATAAAATAAGGAGGTTGGACCAAGACATCCTCTAAGATCTATCCTAGTTCGAAATCTATGAATGTAGAATAATAATCTGTGTCTCCACTAGAGGGCAATTTAAGAGTCAAGAGAGATGGGAAGAGAAAGGACTTTGAAAAGGGAAGGCCAGTTGAATTTAAAACCAGAAAGGTGGGGGCAGCTGGGTAGCCAGTGGCTTGAGAGCCAGGCCTAGAGACGAGAGGTCCTAGGTTCAAATCTGGCCTCAGACACTTCCCAGCCGTGTGACCCTGGGCAAGTCACTTGACCCCCATTGCCTACCCTTACCACTCTTCTGCCTTGGAGTCAATACACTGTATTGACTCTAAGATGGAAGGTAAGGGTTTAAAAAAAAAAAACAGAAAGGACCTTACAGACAATTTCTTCTGAGGCCCAGAAAGGAGAAGACACTTACCCAAGGTCACACAGGTAGGAATTAGCAGGACTAGAATCTGAAATCAGGTCCTCTGACTCAGTGTTGTTCCATATCACTATGCTTGTGTAGGAACAATAATAGCAATATAATAAAATAATAATATTTGGTATAGTGCTTTAATGTCTAGAAAGTATAGCCTCAATGGATGGGAGTCACTTTGACATAAATGCCAGGAAAATAGCCTGTCAGCCCCATATCTAGATGGTGCAGGAGAGGAAGGTCTACTCCAGAAGGAATAAATAGTGGGGTGTCTGTTATGGTCTTTGGAGTGGCATGTAGGTGAGACTGAATTTTTATTTTTTTTTTCATTCTTACCTTCTGTCTTGGAATCAGTACTGTGTATTGATTGGTTCCAAGGCAGAAGAGTGGTAACAGCTAGGCAATGGGGGTCAAGTGACTTGCCCAGGGTCATATAACTAGGAAGTATCTGAGGCTAGATATGAATCCAGGATCTCCCATCTCTGAGCCTGCTCTCAATCCACTGAGCCACCCAGCTGCCTCCTAGGCTGATTTTTTATTGAGATGAATAGAGATCTTGTTTGTTCTTGAACCCCCATCTCTAACATGACTTCATGCTATTAAGAGGCTTGCTAAACTAGAGTACCTGACCTTTTGTCCAGAAGTCTTGGGTTCAAATCTGCCCTCAAAAACTTCCTAGATGTATAACTTTGGGCAAGTCACCTATCACCCTTGCCATTATGTCATAAAGTTGTTGCTAAGACAAAAAATAAGGGTTAAAAAAAATAGAGAGACTTCCCAATTGGTTGAGACTAAGCCTGAGATTGGAAGGATTCATTGAGTAGAATTCTTTGTGTCCAGGGAGAGAAAGGAAGAAAAGAAAAGAAAAGAAAAGAAGAGAAAAGAAGAGAAGAGAAGAGAAGAGAAGAGAAGAGAAGAGAAGAGAAAAGAAAAGAAGAGAAAAGAAAAGAAGAGAAAAGAAAAGAAAAGAAAAGAAGAGAAAAGAA
>NC_058133.1:54361890-54388328 GCF_016433145.1 Gracilinanus agilis
TTAAAGGCAGTATAAACAATGAGGAAATAACACTGCTCAATATACACATTCTTTTCAGCTGCACATGGTACATTCACAAAGATTGACCTTGTAATAGGGCATAGAAACATTGCAAACAAATGCAAAAGAGCACGAATAATGAATGTAACCTTCTTAGATCATAATGCAATAAAAATAATAATTAGTAAGGGCACCTGGACAGGCAAATCAAAAACCAATTGGAAATTAAACAATATGATTCTCCAAAACCAATTAGTCAAAGAAGAAATCATGGAAACAATCAACAATTTCATTGAAGAGAATGACAATGATGAGACATCCTACCAAACTCTGTGGGATGCAGCCAAGGCAGTACTCAGGGGGAAATTTATATCCTTGAGTGAATATATTAACAAATTAAGGAGGGCAGAGATTAATGAATTGGGCATGCAACTAAAAAACCTTGAAAGCGAACAAATTAAAAATCCCTGGATGAAAACTAAATTAGAAATACTAAAAATTAAGGGAGAAATTAATAAAATCGAAAGTAAAAGAACTATTGAATTAATAAATAAGACTAGAAGCTGGTATTTTGAAAAAACAGATAAAAGAGACAAAGTACTGTTCAACCTAATAAGAAAAAGGAAAGAAGAAAACCAAATTGACAGTATCAAAGATGAAAAGGGAGACCTCACCTCTAATGAAGGGGAAATTAAGGCAATCATTAAAAACTATTTCACCCAATTATATGGTAATAAATATAACAATTTAGGAGATATGGATGAATGTTTACAAAAATATAAATTGCCTAGATTAACAGCAGAAGAAATAGAATACCTAAATAATCCCATATCAGAAAAAGAAATTGAACTAGCCATCAAGGAACTCCCTAAGAAAAATTCACCAGGACCTGATAGACTCACAAGTGAATTCTATCAGACATTCAAAGAACAACTAATCCCAATACTATACAAACTATTTGATATGATAAGCAAAGGAGACCTACCAAATTCCTTTTATGACACAAATATGGTACTGATTCCAAAGCCAGGGAGATCAAAAACAGAGACAGAAAACTACAGACCAATCTCCCTAATGAACATAGATGCAAAAATCTTAAATAGAATACTAGCAAAGAGACTCCAGCAAGTAATTAAGAAAATCATTCACCATGATCAGGTGGGATTTATGCCAGGAATGCAAGGATGGTTCAACATTAGGAAAACCATCCACATAATTGACCAGATCAACAGTTTAACAAACAAAAATCACATGATTATCTCAATAGATGCTGAAAAAACCTTTGACAAAATACAGCATCCATTCCTATTGAAAACACTGAAAAGTATAGGAATAGAAGGACCTTTCCTAAAAATAATAAACGGTATTTACCTAAAACCATCAACAAGCATCATATGCAATAGGGATAAATTAGAAGCCTTCCCAATAAGATCAGGAGTGAAACAAGGATGCCCATTATCACCTCTACTATTCAACATCGTACTAGAAACACTAGCAGTAGCAATTAGAGAAGAAAAAGAAATTGAGGGTATCAAAATAGGCAATGAGGAGACTAAGCTATCACTGTTTGCAGATGATATGATGGTCTACTTAAAAAATCCTAGAGAGGGACAGCTGGGTAGCTCAGTGGATTGAGAGCCAGGCCTAGAGATGGGAGGTCCTAGGTTCAAATCCGGCCTCAGACACTTCCCAGCTGTGTGACCCTGGGCAAGACACTTGACCCACATTGCCTACCCTTACCACTCTTCCAACTATAAGTCAATACACAGAAATTAAGGGTTTAAAATAAAAAAAAATCCTAGAGAATCAACTAAGAAGCTGGTAGAAATAATCAACAACTTTAGCAAAGTTGCAGGATACAAAATAAATGCACATAAATCATCAGCATTTCTATATATTTCCAACACATCACAACAACAAGAGGTAGAAAGAGAAACACTATTTAAAATCACCCTAGACAATACAAAATACTTAGGAATCTATCTACCAAAACAAACACAACAATTATATGAAAACAACTACAAAACACTTTCCAAACAAATAAAACTGGATCTCAACAACTGGAAAGCCATTGATTGCTTATGGGTAGGATGAGCTAACATAATAAAAATGACCATTCTACCCAAATTAATTTACCTATTTAGCGCCATACCTATCAAACTACCAAAAAACTTGTTTATTGAATTAGGAAAAACTATAACAAATTTCATTTGGAATAACAAAAGATCAAGAATATCAAGGGAAATAATGAAAAAAATGTGAAGGAAGGGGGCCTAGCAGTACCAGATATTAAACTATACTATAAAGGAGCAGTCATCAAAACAATATGGTACTGGCTAAGAGATAGAAGGGAGGATCAGTGGAATAGACTTGGGGTTAATGACATCAGCAAGACAGTATATGATAAACCCAAAGAGCCCAACTTTTGGGACAAAAATCCACTATTTGACAAAAACTGCTGGGAAATTTGGAAAACAATATGGGAGAGATTAGGTCTAGATCAACATCTCACACCCTACACCAAGATAAATTCAGAATGGGTGAACGACTTGAATATAAAGAGGGAAACTATAAACATGTTAAGTGAACACAAAATAGTATACCTGTCAGATCTCTGGGAAAGGAAAGATTTTAAAACCAAGCAACAGTTAGAGAAAATTACAAAATGTAAATTAAATGGTTTTGATTATATTAAGCTAAAAAAGCTTTTGTACAAAAAAAGACAATGTAGTCAAAATCAGAAGGGAAACAACAAATTGGGAAAAAATCTTTATAACAAAAAACTCCGACAGGGGTCTAATTACTCAAATATACAAGGAGTTAAATCAATTGTATAAAAAATCAAGCCATTCCCCAATTGATAAATGGGCAAGAGACATGAATAGGCGATTTTCAGGTAAAGAAATCAAAAGTATCAATAAGCACATGAGAAAGTGTTCTAAATCTCTAATAATTAGAGAAATGCAAATCAAAACAACTCTGAGGTATCACCTCACACCTAGCAGATTGGCTAAAATGAAAGAAGGGGAGAGTAATGAATGCTGGAGGGGATGTGGCAAAATTGGGACATTGATGCACTGCTGGTGAAGTTGTGAACTGATCCAACCATTCTGGCTGGAAATTTGGAGCTATGCTCAAAGGGATATAAAAGAATGCCTGCCCTTTGGGGGGCAGCTGGGTAGCTCAGTGGATTGAGAGCCAGGCCTAGAGACAGGAGGTCCTAGGTTCAAATCTGGCCTCAGACACTTCCCAGCTGTGTGACCCTGGGCAAGTCACTTGACCCCCATGGCCTACCCTTACCAATCTTCCACCTATAAGTCAATACACAGAAGTTAAGGGTTTAAAAAATTAAAAAACAAAACAAACAAAACAAACAAAACAAACAAACAAAAAAGAATGCCTGCCCTTTGATCCAGCCAAAAGAGATCATAAATAAACAGACTTACACAAAAATATTTATAGTTGCGCTTTTTGTGTTGGCAAAGAACTGGAAAAGGAGGGTATGTCCTTTAATTGGGGAATGGCTGAACAAATTGTGGTATATGCTGGTGATGGAATACTACTGTGCTCAAAGGAATAATAAACTGGAGGAATTCTATGTGAATTGGAAAGACCTCCAGGAACTGATGCAGAGCAAAAGGAGCAGAGCCAGAAGAACATTGTACACAGAGACTGATATACTATGGTAAAATCGAATGTAATGGACTTCTGTACCAGCAGAAAGCAATAACACAGGACAATTCTGAGGGATTTATGGTAAAGAACACTACCTACATTCAGAGGAAGAACTGCAAGAGAGGAAACATATAAGAAAAACAACTGCTTGAATACATGGGTTGAGGCGGACATGATTGGGGATGTAGACTTGAAACTACCACACCAATGCAACTAACAACAATTTGGTAATAGGTCTTGATCAATGACACATGTTAAAACCAGTGGAAATGTGGGTCGGCCATGGTTGGGGGGGGCTCAGGGAGTGGGTGAAGGGGAAAGTAGGAGCATGAATCATGCAACCATGTAAAAAATGAATATTAATAAATTTAAAAAAAAAAGAATATTAAGTAAGGACAAAGAATGAACTCAAATGTAAAAAGGCATTAAAATATCTTTTAAAATGCTAAAGAAATAAATTGAAGAAATCCAAATCCTAACTCCCTTATGGTTAAATGCAAACAGCCTAAATAATCCTATCAAACAAAAAAGAATTACAGAACAGGTGAGAAAATAAAAATTGTAATCAGTTGTTTAAAAGAAATACATCTAAAAAGAAAAGGCACAGAAAACATCAATATTAGAGATTATATTAAAATTTGCTATACTTAGGTGAATCCCTGAAATCAAAAGTTATAATCATACTATCAAAAAATAAAATAAAAATAAAAATAAATTTACAATATCAATAGACACAAATTGAATTATCCTCAAAGGAACCAAAGACAATGAACCAATATATTCTACATGTGTACACAAAATGACTTAGTTTCTAAATTTTTAAAGTAAAAGCTAAATGAATTGCAAGAAAAAATAGATAATGACAATATTATTAAGGGATTTTAATTTTCTTTCTGAATTGAACACATTTTTTAAAAAATGATAAATGGAAAATAGAGTAATGAAAAAGCTGGTGGAAAATTTACAGCTAAAATATTTGGAGCATCTTTTCAGTAAGAACACTGACTACTAGGGCATAGAAAAATTATAAATATAAAAAAGCAAAAATATTAAACAACATTTATAGACAGTAAAAAAGGGAGGAATGAGGAAAGAGAAAAGAGAAAAGGAAGGAAGGAAAGAAGGAAGGAAGGAAGTGTGTCATTTACAATTATTGTTTTTTGGGAGACTACAGCTCCCAGGGCTCCCTGCTACAACTTCCCCTGACATGTCCCACTTGAGGTGTCAGAGAAAGTATAAAAGAGAAAATTTGGTGCCTTTTCCCTCTATTGAGTCCAGAGGCTGGCTGACTCTCTCTACTCTCTACCCTGGACCCTGAAGAGCCTTTTTTCCCTTCTATCTACCTCCTAGTTTCCCCTAGACCTTCCCTTTTCTAATTTAAATAAAACCTAATTATTCTTTACCTTAAGTTGCTTTCTGATCTTTTATTTGAACCCTCATGGGCTCTGGTCAATTTCCCCCTGCTGGGGCTGGGAACCTCTATCTTCCTTCACCTTCCTCTACCTCCCTCTCTCCTTTCTCCCATCCATCCTTCATCCTTCTTCTTATCTACCTTTCCAGCACCCCCTCAGGGAAGGAAGGAAGGAAGGAAGGAAGGAAGGAAGGAAGGAAGGAAGGAAGGAAGGAAGGAAGGAAGGAAGGAAGGAAGGAAGNAAGGAAGGAAGGAAGGAAGGAAGGAAGGAAGGAAGGAAGGAAGGAAAGAGAGAGGGAGAGAGGGAAAAGAAAGGAAAAGAAACTCTGGTTAGGCTATGGATGAGATCACAAGCACTGGAATGGAAACTAATTTCATCAAGCATAAAGAAATGTTGCTGAGTATATTCCTGTACCACAACTGTTTTCCTGAAAAGAGGAAACAAAAGTATAATAGGATAGAGGATAATACAGAATTAACTGTTATACATAATGAGGAATATGAATAAAATACACTTATATATAAAATGGAAGAGGATAGGAGAATGATTTAGAAAACTGAATCCAAGATAATGAAGATAATAGCACTGTAAAAATAAACAATTTTGAGAATTTGGGTTGATTATGTATATTTGTTATAAAGGACTTCTTTTCCCATTTTTTTCATGGGTGGGGAAAGAAAAATAAATGTTTGATAATTTAAAAATAAAATTTCATTTATTTTCAAAATATTTTATATTTTCATATTTAACAAGTATTTTTATCCCAATATTCCTACCTAAGTGGAGTGAAATTGGGGGGGGGGCTCATTCCCCCCACAAAACACTAATGAGCAGACAGTAGATTTGATAAGATGCTGGCAGAAAAAAAGCTGCATTATTTGGAGAAAACAGTGGACAGCAGAGAGGAGGTGGGGAAAAGAGGAAGGGAAGGGGAGAAAAAGGGATTCTGCCCAAACAAGTGGCTTGCTCAGGGCAAAAAATGTTCTCTCTTCTTCTAGGCACAATCACAGACTATTATAATAATCCTGATGCAAGATTCTCCTCTTCCCCTCTGTCCAATCCCACGGAAGAAGGGGTTGTGACGTTTACAGTCTTGAGCGTGTGATTTTCAACATTATGTACTCCTAAAGACCCCTATGATCCAGAAAACCCCATGATTTCCAGGCTGGGGACCATAATGATACTTTTGAAACTCACTGTAATTTCCCTCCTTCAGCTTACCTTATAGTTGGCTTTCTTCCCAGGGTACAGATAAACTCTTCTCAAAGTTTTTGAAAATAGGTGAGGAAAACTAGAAGTTTTGTGGGGAGGCGGGTAGTTTTAGTTTAAAGAATAGTAACACTAAGAGGTCTTGAGAATTGGGGTTTCAAGCCAGACACTATGAGAATTACACACTGAATCTCTTCCCACAAACTACACTTGAGTATTTTAAAAGTCTATAATACATAATTGCATATTGCAATAAAATCCCCTATTAGTCAAATCCAAAACTGAGTGTCTCTATGTCAGGAGGTAACAGATTTCATATTCTTTCTCTTGGAATCAGGGATTATCACTGTATTGTTTGGAATAATCCTAAAGTCTTTTAAAGTTATTTTCCATATCCCTTAGACATAATTCCTTGGAGGAAGATGGGATTTCAGAAAAGAAGTCTTCCTTTCACCTTTGGCCAGCTCTGCTCCCACTCCACTTCTGGTTAGAGGAGGGCCATATCAGAACCCAGAAACTGTGGGATGTCCCATCTATATGGTAATAACTAGAATAAAAACATGACCACAGAGAATGTAAACTAACTTGAGTAAATGTAAAAAACAAAAGAAGTTTCAACAATTCCATTCCTGGCATCTTATGTTCTTTGTTCTGATTCTACATAAAACCTGACTTGATTTGGGGTTGGTGTGAGGATTCATTTTACTTTGTCCTGCTGCTGCCCAGGACTGACCTCTAATGAGTAGGCTCTACCAAATAACCTTAATAAAATCTATTATTAACCAAGCTGGTATGGGCCCCTCTTTCTTTGGTATCTCAGTATTCTCTCAGAGGCAGAGAAGATCTGCACCCTTACATTTGGCATAGTTGGCAGAATACCAAAGAAATGGGATTGGGAGGAGAGGCCTCAAAGGGGAAAATCTTAGCTATTGTTTGGGGGGCTGGGGATGGCTCATTTGCTGGAATGGGCATAAAATCTCAGGTTGATCTCCTGCCTCCAACCAAATGTGGGAGAAGTGGAGAGGTGGCAGGCATGGTAGATACTTGGAGTGAATTAGGCTTCTGGTGGGGGAAATACTGATCTGCTAGCTGTTTGTGTTGCTTAGTGGAAGATTTATAGCATAGGCTCATGGTGGAGAACCTATGGCATAAGTGCCTCTGAGTGCTGGAGGGGGCTGTTCCCTTCCCCCTCTCCACTGTAAGATTAAAATTAGTATCTAATAACTCCATGTATTATATTTTATAAAGTTTATTAATAATCTTGTGAAGTAGAAAAATACAAAAACAAAAGTAAAAGCCTGAGTAAAACCATGTGAGAGAAATTCTCCTGCCTGGCACTCACCCAACTTTCCCAGCAGTGGGAGGCAGCAGCAAGAGCGCAGTGTTCTGGGGGGTGGAGGTGGGTGCCATCACTGGGAAAACTCCCTATTTTACTCAAAGACCATCTTAAAAGAAGATCAAAGATTCTATCCCTTCATGGCTTGCCAGAAATGTAAGATTAAAATTAATATCCAATAACTCCACATATTATATTTTATAAAGTTTATTAATAATTGTGTGAAGTAGAAAAAATACAAGAACAAAAGTAAAAGCCACATGAGAAAAATTCTCTTGCCTGGCACTTACCCCACTTCTACAAACCATGATCAGGGGAACAGAGCCAGAGGGCGGAACTACACAAAACTTATATTTTCCCTACTGTAAGGAGCAAGACTCAGGCTGCTGGTAGGGAAACCCCAAGCCTCAGGAGGGGGATGAGTAGGAAATGCAGTTAGAACTCCACTCCCCCCCTGCCAGCACAGAAATCTGTCTGCTGATCTTAACTGAAGAAAAGGTGGGCCAATGGCTTCTTGTGTCTACTGACTAAAACTTCTTCACAAGTTGGACTTGATATCATAAAACTGTATTCCCACAAGAAATTGATGTCTCTAGTTATTGGTTGTAATTCCCAACCAAGAATGGCTGATGTACTCAAAAGTGCCTTCACAGCTGATCCCTTAGATTCCCAACTGCCACAGAAACAGGATAATGGAGGATGACTCTAGGTAAGTAAATTTGACCACAGTTGCCTTGATCAAAGGATTCTCTCACTAAGGACTTAGTTATAATAATTCTTTAATGACTAGAGGGGCAGAGGGTTAAAAGAATGTGAAAGGTGAGAGGGATAGGAAAAATCTCTCTAATAATCTGTGGTATTTAAAGGTATGGCAGGGTAGAAGCCTCCAGCAGAAATCTTCTTTCCCTATCCACCACTATAGCTATTCCTACTCAACTATATAAAGCAATGAATAAATTCAAGATGGATTGTAGGTAGTATTGACTGAAGGTCTATTATTTCTGAAGATCTGTTTCTGATAATTTCTAACAAGAACTTTCTGTAGCAGTCTTGATCCAGGGTCAGTGAGAGACAGTCTTTATAGGTTGTCAGTAAGGGTATAGGGTTAGATAGCACTAAGCTCTTCCGGTCAGAGGATTTTTAGGCCTAAGAAAAGTAGTTTACACAACCCTCTTTCTTCCCAGCACCCTGAACCCAGAGTGAGCCTCTCAGCTTGGGGTACCCCTTTATATACCCTCATTCCAACTGTCCTTAACTACCCTGGCATTATGGGGTTCTGTGGATTGCACCCTGCTTGGAATTATGAGGTTACATAAGGGCATAAAATGAGAAGGAACATGGGATTTAGAGTCCTGGGGTTCAAAATTCTAATTACACACCACCTTGCCTGAGGACATTTTTCACATGCCCTGCCCCTCTGCCCAGCAGCCCAATGGGAGCACCTCCTCCCTCACAGGTGGCTTGAGGATGTATTCATTCTCTAAATGAGTTGGGTACTTGTTCTCCAAAAGGTTCACCATCCCTGGCTTAGGCAAGCATGAGAACTTTCAGTGCTATTAAAAGAGACTTTGAAAAGGTAATTGCCCTTATATAGGGTAAAGAATAGAATACCATCAAAGGTAAAAAATGGAGGTAACTAGAACTAGGAATATTTTTTGGGAAGAAAGATAATGATATAGAGAAAATGAACAAGTTGAGTTTCTCTCTGAGAATGAAGACTATTTGGGATATGATTGATATAGGAAGTGGCAGATTGGAATATGTAAGAAACAATAAAGCTTCAGCTTTGAGTCTATGTGTCTGAACTACTACTCATGTAAAGCATGGGGAGTTACTTGAAAAATCCCCTCAGGTAAATCAAAGAATTATTTAAAACTTTGGAGAACTTGGTTTTCTAAAGAGAAGCCTGGAGGTAAGACTTCTAGTCTTGTATTGTAATGCCTTAAAGGATTTTCATTCTCCAAGGAGAATCACTGACATTTCCAGAGAAGGCTCTCTTTCTTTAAGGAAAGTCCTTTATTTATAGAGGATAGGAAAAAAGAGTAATAATTTCTTAGGCAGTGTGTATGCATATGCATGAGACAGTATGGCCTCTGGAGACATCTAGTAAAGATCAAACTGAGAATAGTAATATACTTGTGCAAAAGGCTGGTAACTGAAAAGCTCCACTGTGTCACAGCTGTCAGTCAGTGTGTTTTTCTTTGCCTGTGATTATATGTCAGAATCTGTGTCTGTAATTGTACACATGGAGCTTAGAAGGAAAACACTTTGCCAATAAATCTATCATTCTAGGTCTTATTAACTAACCTTTTTCTAAGAGGGTAGGGAGAATGCGAACCTCTGTAAATTTTTCCTAATGGTGGTTTAAATATTCTTATAAATGTTGAAATAGTTTAGCTTTAGAATTTATTTTAAGGGAATTTAAAAGCATTTCCTGCCCCCACCCTAGAATGACAGTCTTTTTGCTTTACTAGAGTAGGTCATCTCATTGATTATAGAGCACAGGTTGATGTTGGTAAAGTTTCTGGGGTGGGAGTGAGGGAAATCATATCTGGCACTTGGAAACTGCCTGCCTAGATTATTAATTCTTTCCTGGTTAACAAAAAGGAGAGAAATGTTTATATGAATCAGGAAAAAAATCAGAAGGTCATTTAGTTTAATTAGGATGTCTAATTAGATACTTAGGGAATCTTAGATATTAAAGTACTTATCAATGAAAAAAATGTAATTGGTATTTGTCTTGAAATGAGAAATTTGGTTATAAATTATATGAGACTTCTATTTTTTGTAACAGAGTAGGTTTATTTGAATTTTAAGAACTTTCTTGCTTCCTCCCTACAAAAAGAGGAACTTGTTTAACAAAGCAGCAGAAATGAGCCCAAGTCCTTCTGAGAACTTGCAGATAGATGAGCTTCAATAACTTGGGGGAAAACATCTAGCCAGTTAGGTTCTTTACGGTAAGGACTGGAAAAATTATGGAGAAATTGATAATTACTGTGAGGAAAGAGGTACAAAAGAAAGACTTTATATAATCCTCTTTTCTAGAAATGAAACTGTCTCTTTGGGTAAGGTCAGCAGCCCAGCAGAAAGAATATTTGGGTTGTAGAATTTCTAAATAATAAATTAGGTTACTGAGAATTAGTTTATTTATAATGTAATGATTTCTAATAATTGACCTTAATACCAATATTGATGTGAGCTTGTTATCTGCCTGCTAATACTTATTACAAATAAAAGTTTAAGATCAAGGACAAGAAAAGAAAAAAGGGGGAAAAAAGATGTTAAGTGAAATCTCTTTTGTTTGTTTTGCTTGTTGCAACACAATACGAGTAATAACTATATTCAGTCCTAAACTGTGATTAGTGAAACTTTCTCTTTGAGGTAAAATCTAATGGGACCATATTCTGATATTGTTTTCAGTTTTGAATTCAAATATAGTTTTCTGATGGATCATTAAGTCAGTAATCTGCTATTTGAGAGAGATGCCACAAGATACATAGAGGAGATCCTAAGTTACAGGTCTTTATCTGTGACAAAAGATTGAGGGGATGACTTTGCCATGGGCAAAAGTAGGATACTCTTGACTCATTTTCCCCATTATGTTACTTCATTTTGAACATAAATGTTTCCCACCTGATTAAACCTGAGACTGGCTGTGAGGTGGAATTGTTACTGCATGATTAGTTATCGACTATGGCTCTTACCTGAAGTTAGCACAGCTACTCAGCTTGAGCACATGGTCCAGGACTCCAACAGTCACAAGGAGGCCATTGTGTTGGTACTATTCTGAGGAAATTCATCTGCCCAAACCCCAAAGAAAAGTGGGTGAAGAAGGCCATCAAGTTTTTGACCGAAGACAAGCAGAAAGCTGGCTCCAATCCTGAAATTAACTCAGATCCATAACACTAGAATCTATTAAATGCAACTCTACCCAATCCCCAAAAACCATTAAACAACTCCGTTCCACTCCTCTCAAGAACCCAACTTTACTCCACTTGGCAAACCAATTCAACACCTGTTATATTTGGGAAGCTTTAAAATGCCAGGGGTCTGTGGCAATCAGGTCTCACTAATCTTTTAGTTTATGGAGAGGACACACACACACACACACACACAGGCTAACAGGCTTGACTGAAGGGAGGGGCACAATCTTGCTGAGTACTCCTTTACTTCCCCTCTCCCACCAAGCAGTTAGAAAATCAGTTACCAAATGGAGGTTGATTTGTTATCTTCTGGGCTCAGTCAGGAAACTAGGAAGGACAAAATTCCTAAAGATGATAACTTTCTCTAAACTATTTCCCCACAGGTTTGAGTAGGAGAGAATAAGAGAAGCTTGATGTCTTTGAAGTTTTAAGGCACAGAGGAAAGGTCTTACTTTTGAGCTACAAGGCAGGAGGAACTCAGCTTGAGGAAGCTGTATTTCTGTAAATACAGCCATACACTGCTCCCAGTTGATTAAAGGTTTAATGATACATGGGGAAGGGAAGGAAGGGAGATCAAATAAGGATAGATAAGGTCTGGGAAGCCCTAAAACTGCTATGTCCAAGCAGCCCCTCCCCCAAAGGTGTAAGGTAACTTGATTAGCTAGTTAGCTTTCGAAACCTCTAAATAATCTTCTCTTATATCAAAATAACTAAATAGAGATAACTGTGATGTTGATTGAAGGTTAAATCAAGGTAAAGCAGGTTGGCAGCTAGGAACTAAAATGGCTTTGTCCAGATTCAAGCCTCCAGCCCCTCAAGTGCAACCAGGAACAGGATCCAACAAACAGATTGACCTGCTTACTTCAAACCCAGGAACCAACTCCCCTTAATTCCCTTAAACTGCCCCCTCTCCCAGAGTTCTGGAGGGGGCCCCTCTGGAATTCTGAGCTGTGGCTTGACCCCCTCTCTTGCAACTGCAATTCCACCCTGCAATTTCAGTCTCACACACCTCAATTCAATATCTCTTAGTAGCTCTATTCATCTCAAAAACTTAACTCAACACCTTAAATTGAATTGAGTTGCAGAAAAATAGGAACAGGAGAGATTTGTGGGGAGAAGGATGGGGGAAATCACGGGTTCAGTTTTTGTTATAATCATGTCCCTGCTTTTTCATTTTATAGAAAATTGTTATAATCAGGACAAGGAGTCAATAGAAGATATAAGCACAATGCAATTATATCAGATCTCACTGTTTTTAGTCAGAATCTATAGTTATTCCAGATCCCAAACAAAAAAGCATAACTTGAGCTTGTTATCTGCCTGCTAATACTTATAATAAATAAAAATGTGTTTGGAGGCTCAGCACCAGAGTTATAAGCATTTATTAATGAGAAGAGAGATAGAAAGAGAGAGATTGAAAGATTTCCTTTAGTATAACTAATTCTTCATATGGCTGGCTAAATGGCAGGGCCTTAGCCAGATCTATGGCTCACCATAGATCAAGGGCAAAGATAAGCTGGAGCCTGGACAGCTCAGAAAGCCCAAACTCCAGCTTGATAGGTACCAGTATGAAAATGGAAAGAGAGGTTGATAGAAGTAGAGAGCCTTTCTAATAAGGTAAGATAAGGTCCAAGATTTCAGCCTAGCATGGTTCCCTCCCTGCTTCACTGCCACTTGCCAAGTGCCAGCCCCAGGGAGTCAGTCAGTCTGTTCAAGAGCAGAAGCAAAGACCCTCTCCTTTCCAAGCTTGCCTTTTAAACCCCACTCCTCACTCCATGAAGATGTTGCACACTGACACCCACAATGATGCCAGGGTAACTTGGGATCAAGGTCCCCTAAATAATTTACTTCACACATACTGACATAGTCATGTGTAAGATTAAGTCCTTGAAATAGGCCATTCTTCCAGAATTAAACAAAGACAAAAAAGTTTGTGAAGCGATCTATTTTTTTAAATCTGTTAAAAAAAAGATCTATTAAAAAATCTATTAATATGTGAGTTTAAAGTCAGAAACCTCTTCTCATTCAATTTAAGGAACAGAATTCCATTACAATCAGTCATCATAATGGAGGATGTTGTTTATATAATATCTATTCAAATTCAAATATGGTTACAAACTGAACATGTTTTACAAAAAATGTGGTCGATATAGGCTATTCTCTGTATAAAACTGAGAACCAATTACTTGAGTGTATTCACACAGCCCATCTCAGGTCTTTTGTTACAATTGGAATAAAGTCAGCCTCTTGTAAGAAAATTCATGGGTATAAACTATTGAACCCAAAGGTAGAAAGCATCTACCTTCAAAGAGTCTTGTTTCCATGAATAGGTTAGAGAGCACATGATTCTTCTAAGGAACTGGAATTAACTAGAGTGGAAAACTTTGAAAGCAACAAGAACAGATAATCATATATGTCCAATATAAATGATTTTAATGGGGTATATAAAAACCTAAATTTTCTGAAGTTTCAAATGAACTATGGGTTCCTAATTTGATGTCCTTCTATTGCTAATAAGATCAGAATCATAAAGTTTGAGCTAGTTTTCATACTGGAGAAGTAAAATTTGAGAGGATGTACTGGTTTGTACAGATCTGTTTTTTAATTTTAACAGGAACAACTCTGGAGTCAGAGAAGCAAATGCACTAAAGAGGAGTCCACTTTGCATCTGCCTCAAAAGATGTTTCCAGAGACCAAACCCCCACATAGGACATATAAGATCCAATACAAAATTACTGATTAAATGGATATTAGGGGTGGGTTATTAAAACATAAAAGACTTGATTACTGTATTACTTTTGCTTTTTGTTTCACTGTATTTGTATGCTGAATTATCTAAGTTATTTTTGTGTCATGTGAATTTCCCCTCTAAAATTAGTTCATGGTCTTCGATAGTTTTACTTTGACTTATACTGTGATTGATCAATTTTGTTCTTATATTAACTTATCAGGGAAAATTGACAAGTCTTTCATTGACAAAAAAAAGGGGAGGGCAATTGAGACAATAAAATTTTTCTGCTACCATTTTGAAATTGATTCTGTTCTGTATCACCCAGGTATGTTATAAAATTGCCCAAGTCATGGTTTGTCGTTGTTTGTTGTTTTTCTTTTTTTGTCTCTGAACTTAGCTCATAAATTCAGCCAGTCTGTAAAGAAGTGCAGAAACTCAGTTCTCCATTAATCACTAAATGCCATTGATTCTTTCTACATCTCCTTTGAAGTGGGATAGAAGAAAATTTTAGCATTTGTGTTAATTCTCTTATAGGTCATGTTGTCTCCCTACTTATGCCTGTGTTGCTGTTGTGGATTATGTCTCTATTGTAATTCATTGTTAAACTCCTCTGCTTCCTCCATGTTAAAAATGTTTGTGCGCTGCTCAGGGAAAAATATCAGAAAGAATGTATGAGCAGGTCATGAGGGATGGAGAGGATGGTGGTAACCTAAGTGAGACCATGTCCCACTGCTCCACAGAGAATGTAAACTACTTTAAATAGGAAAGAAACTCCAACCATCCTGTGGGAGAACTTGTACATAGCCCTGACACCATATCATCTTTGTTATGTTTCTATATAACACCTGGCCTGACTTGAGGTTGGTGAGAAAATCCATTTTCCTTTGTCTTTCTGCTTCCCAGGACTAGCTTCTTGTGAGTTAGCTCCCCCAATTAACCTGATTAGGTCATATAAAACCTATTACTAATCAGGCTGGCATGGCCCTTATTTTCTTCAGTATCTCAGTGTTCTCTCAAAAGGTCTGCCACCCTAGGATTGGAATAATCAGGGCAGAAAGAATATTATATTACATTATTATTTAGTACATCTGACTACAGTGAACCAAGGAGAGATCTCATAATGCTCAATAGAACCTCCTCAGCATCCAATAAAGAATCTCTATCAGACAACAGCTATACATTATCCCCCTGCACGTGTACAGATTAGTCTCTTTAGTTGGAATGGTAACATTTCATTGCTAGTCTCTGAATGGATGGTCACTATATTTTATACCTCAAAAATCAAGAAATGCTACAAACCAGGGTTTTGTGTACTGTATTATGTATTGTTTGTTTGACTCCTTAGATTTAAAACAAAATGATACTAAAATGTTAATAATTCAGATTAAACTTAAAAGTATACCATGAATAATAATTCACACCCTCACCAGAGTCATTTATCAAACATTTACCAATAGTAATGGGATAAGAATATTTGTGAGATTCATTTCACAAGTGAGGCTGCTATGTTTTTTAATCAAGAGATATAAACAACAGGCATCACAGAAAAAATTTTTAGTATAGATCTTATATCTTTGAGTCTTATCTTGTGGGGGAAAGGCTGCTATTGTATGTATGTATCAGGGACTAGGATAATATCTTCACAATAAGTGTCCCATAATAGGCACTATTATATATAACCTGTGTACGTAGTAGATATTATGATTGTATCTGATAAAATCAAATTTTTTAGTACCTCACATGAAGTTTTCCTGTATTATTTTGAAACTCAGGGAGAACTGTCTGTTTTTGAAATAGTTACAAATATGCCCGAATTGAAGTTTTGTCTAGTATACAGTGCCATTCACAGGGTTCCAACATAAAATGTAGTTTCTATGGTTATTGCTTCAGAAGTATCAATGAAGAATTCAAAGAAGGGAAAGTCTATATTTTAGTGCATAATGTTGGCACTAAGCTTGGATCTTTTCTTGAGTTGAAGAACAGTACAGAAGAGTAAGACAAATAAAAACAGAGGTAACAATGCATTAATGAGCTGGTATCATCATTATAATAAAGGTACTGTGTCCTGCTATGACAACTGATAAAATTCCTCTAAATTGTACTCTTTAATGCTGTTAGATTTAGGTAGAGGAAAGATTGAGGTAGATGAGTCAGATTTGAATTTTTAAAATTTTATTTATTTATTTTTAACATTTATTTTTTAACAAGTTACTAATTCTTTCCCTCCCTCTTGCCTCTCTTCCACTCTTGAGAAGGCAAGAAGCAGTGATATCAATTATACGTATGAGATTATGCAAAATGTATTTCCACATTAGTCATGTTGCAAAAAATAAAATAAAGTAAAACAGCAAGAAACATAGAAAATGAAAAATCTATGCTTCAATGTACATTCAGAATTAATCAATTCTCTTCCTAAAGACAGATAGCAGCTTTTTATCCTGGGTCTTTGGGAATTATCTTGGATCATTGTATTGATCAAAGCTAAATCTTTCACAATTGACCACTTATAATATTGCTTATACTGTTAAATGTTCTCCTAGTTTTCACTTTACTTTGTATCCATTTACATAAATCTTCCCAGGTTTTTCTGAAATCAAATGAGTATTACTTCACCATCATGTACCCCAATTTGTTAAGCCACTCTCCAACTGATCAATTTCCAATTGTTTTGTCATCAGAAAAAGAACTGCTATAAATATTTTTGTAAATGTAGGTCTTTTTTTCTTTGATCTCTTTAGGATACAGATCTAGTAGTGGGATTGGTGGCTGAAAGAGTATGCACATAGATAGAGTTGTGAAAATGAAAATTGATTTTTTAAATGTTATTTTATTGTCCTTCACTGTGAGTCTGACCTGCAAAACATTAAAGAAACCACGTCTCTCTATTTTACTTAACATTTTCTTATCTTGGCTACTTCATTTTTTCTTCCTGCTTCTTCTGCCTCTCCAATTTATTTTCCTCCTAAAGTCTTAATTTCCTTTGAAATTGAGAGGCCACCTATTGGCATTTTCTTTACCTCCCCAAGAAAGGCTGATTTATGACAATACTATGGGAACTATGGTTTTGTAAGGGGGGAAAAGGAGTTTGAGGGTAAATATATTTAAGGTTGTTGCCAGAGGGTTAAACAATTATCAATCCTCAATTAAGAATAATCTCAAGTCAAAATTGACTTTTATGGAAGTTTATTTACAACTGAGAAGAGAGAGAGGAAATAAGGAAATAAAAATCTAACACAGTAGGTAAATTACTACCATCCTCTAATTAATCCAGGTAGATCTAATTAATCCTCAGCTGAGAGTCAGAAGGCCAGAGGCCCAGAGGTGAATGTTCCTTACGAGAAGTTCAAGAAGATTCAGTCTTTAAACTCACCACGTGGACTTCTAAAGAAGATATTGAAAGCAGTCTCACCAAGATCTCAGCATTCCAGCCAGCACTCCTCCTAGGACCAGAAGAGCTCCTTCACCAGCAGCCCTCTTCACCAGAAGACCCTGTCCAGCAGAAGACCTTCTCCTTTTAAAGGGGTCACTTATGCATCACTTCCTGTGCCTCCCTCCTACTTTGCGTGTCCAATCACAATAGACACTTCTCACAGGACTGCCTAGGGGGTGGTCAGTCAATTCTGATTCATCACTCACTCTAGCACACATGGGTTATGGACCTCCCAAAATTGGAGGTGCTTTCACCTTTGGTGATTAAATTTAAAGATGGGCAGTGTAGACTTAATCTAATTATCACAGTTTCTACTAGGCATCATCAACCTCTCAGTTCCTCTAACTTTTCTATCTGAAGAAGGGGCACCCTAAATTTGATGAGAACCCTGGAACTGTTGTTACTCAATTTCAGGAAATTTTTAGGTGATATAATCAGACCTGTGGAGATGTAACTGATTTAATAGAAATCCCACTCTTTTAAGGAGAAAGAACTGCTATTATAAGACCATCAAAAAAAAAACAAAAACAAACAAGCCCTGTCAGGTGCCATTCCTGTCTCCCTAATTGACCTCTGCAAGACTCACTCTGGAATCCTAACAATCCAGCCAATTAAACTAGGCTACCAAAGGTTTGACACTCTTTGATTAAGGGATGGAAACATGCACCATCCACCCTGAAAATTAAGAACAAATTTCAAGAAACTTTTCAGAAAGAAAATAAAACTCCATTCTCACAGACTGTGTAAAAAGTATGTAGGCTTAAGTCTACTTGATCTCCCAATATGAGAACTCTCAATTTAGCCTTTGTTAGTCAATCCATTCCAGAAGCTAAGGATTATTTTCATAAAAGTTGCCTGGATTGTCATGCAAAGAATATTAGTGAACTAAAAAAATACATCAATATATTTATGAAAGAAGATATAATTAAATCCTATTAATTCTGGCCATTGTTCAAATACTCTTGGTTCCTCATAGGTCACTCAAATGATTTTTTACTGTCTGAAGAAAGACTACATTGCTGGGAAATGGTAAACAGAAGCAGTGTGGTGTGGGCAATAAGAATAACATGGGTAAGAACATCAGATTTTGATATTCTTTCCCCTGTTATTATAGTCTGTGCCATTCCTCTTACTGGAGAATCCCACACCACTCTTATGGTTGCTAAAACACTCTATGATTGTCTCATTGATAAAGAAGCTGCCCTTTCAGTTTTAATGAAAAAGCCTAATTCCAACTGTACTTATTGGAGTTCAACAGGTTATTGGTATAGCCTGCTGGGTTCATTGCTCAGACCTAGGCCTCTCAGTTTGCAGAAAGCCAATCTATACTGACTATCATCATACTAATGAAATCTGTTGTACCATCAGGATGCTATAGTCGCAGAGAGTATTTCTCACCTATTCAGGTAAGGTTATTTCTAATGCTGACTTGATCAAAGACTTTCTAACTACTATCTAGTGACTCAGCCACTGTCCACTGCTATGCCTACACCAATGGCACTAATTCTATTTCCCTGGGGTAATGGCCAAGCTGATGCAGTAGCAAAACTGTCTTCCTTATAAGACCCTACCCAAATATTTCATCTCTCTGCAACCAGCAGTAAAAACTTTTTCTTTCCTCTTGTTTACAACTGAAATCAACTCAGTCTATAAAGACACAAGGGTAGGAAACAGGTAAAATGTCTAGAGTCTGGGAGGCTATGGAAGGTGAGTATGTGGTGAAAGGGATGAAGGGAGGAAAGTAGGAGGATTGGAGGAATGGGAGAAAGGAGAGAGGAAGGTAGAGGAAGGGAAAGGAAGGTAGTGGTCCCCAGCCCCAGCAGGGGGAAATTGATCAGAGCCCTTCAGGGGCTCCAATAAATGATCAGAGACCAACTTTAGGGTTTTGAATAGCTAGGCTTCATTTAGATTAGGAAAGGGAAGGTCTAAGGAAAACTAGGAGGTAGGAAGAAAGGGAAAAAGGCGCCAAGAGAGAGATCAGGGTCTCAGAGTAGAGCATAGAGAGGACTAAGCTTCCAGGGTTGAGAGAGGTCAGGGTAAAGAGCAGAGCTTCCAGCATAGAGAGCAGACCCTCCTGGGTAGAGAGAGCCAAAAGGCGCCAAACTTTCCCTTTTATACTTTCCCTGACACCTCCCACAAAGGAAGTGGAAGTTGTAGCAGAAAAGAGTCCTGGGAGTTGTAGTCTCCCAGGGCTTAGGATGATTCTAAATGACCCATGAGCAACTCCTTTCCTGGAGTTTCTAATACCAGGTATGCCTTTTTGTTCATGGGTGGGGGCACTTTGATAAGTATAATTAAGAAGGCTCAGGTTACCTCAGTGATCACCAATTTGCAGCTTGAATTTGTACTGCTTGTCCATCTTGTCAAGCATTCAATCAATACATTTTTGCCACAGCTTTTAGTGGTTGCCCTTTATCTTACTTCATTTGAGCATTTACAAGTTGACTCCATATGCATGCCTAAAGCTGGCCAATATAAGGTCTGTCTTATTATTGTTGATCAGCTTACCTGATGGGTCAAAGACATTTCCTAGTTTTAAAGCCACAGCAGCATGTGTTGTTAAGATCATTCCAAAGGAAATTGTGCCTAGGTTTGGTTCATCTTCCCACAATGTCTCTGACAGGGAAACCCATTTTACTGGTACTATGCTTTCTCAGGTTTACTCCCATCTTGGGATAACTCCCTAGTTTCATACTCCCTATCACCCTCACAGTTCCAGGCAATGAGCATATGAACAAAGAACTAAAACTCTTATTGGCAAAGTGGTCAGATATACTTCTTGCCTTGTGCCATCTGCAGACCAAGGGAAGAATTGCATATATCTCCTCATGAAAATTTCATTCATTCTCCTATTAAAGGAAAACTTTTCTCCCCAGCATACATATATTTACTGGAAGAATGAATATCTGTTACCTCTTATATTTGGGAGTGCCAGTACAGACCCAGTCCTTTGAATTGCTTAATTGGCAGAATGATGAGGGGATTAAGGATCCAAAAGAGGAAGATATTATAGAGTTGAAATATTTAACAAGAGGTCAAGATGGGGAAAAGAGAAGTGAGGAGCTAGTGCAAGGGGAAGAATTAAGAGGTTAAGGTATTGAAGGTCATGGTGAATGCCAAGAGTAGAGTTTTGTAAGGGGAAAGTAAAAAGCCAATAGGCGTCAGATAAAAGTATTTCAGAATTCTTGAACACAGAGTTGTAGATAAAGACAAGATTAAAGTAGAAGGATAGCTCATGGGAGGTAAGTAGGTTGAGGGAGTGAACGGTTAGGGTAGACAGAATCAATATATATTTTGGAGTCTCCTAATATTAGCACAGGAGTTAGTAGGAGGAAGAGAAAAATTGTAAGCCAGGTATTGAACTCATTGGGGAAGGAAGGAGAGTGAGCTAGAGTTCTATAGACAATAGTTACCAGGATTTTGATTGGGTGATAGATACAAATAGCTTGAACCTCAAAGGAGGTGGGGTTACTGGATAACAGGTAGGGGGAGAACCTGGAAATGGCAATGGGGAGCAAAAAAGTATTCCAACTTCTTGGCTTCAACCAGTAAACCAAAGAGAATGAAGATGTAATCAGTAATGGAAAGGCTGACTAGGGAGGCTGTGTCTTTTGTTAGGGCATTAGATTTTACTAATAGCTATTGGTGGAAGGAGTAAGAGAGGAAAAGATTTAGGATGAAGGGAAGTTTGTTGCATATGGAACATGCATTCCAGAAAGTATAATGTAAGAGCTGGGTGATGTTTGGCTAGAACTTTGGGGTGGGGGCATAGAGGAGAATAAGAATAAGGAATCAGGTGGTAGAGGTATAAAATAAGGTTTGGATATTTATCTACAAGAGTTCAGAATCACCAAAATGTGAAAATCATTACAAAGTCTGGGAATGTTTATTGTTGAGTAGAGGATGCGATCCTTTCCAAGGAAGCTGGAGATTATTCTCAGGCAAGTTCAGTAGGAGATGGCAAGTGTTGGGTCAGATGGTCAAATGGAAGGCACTGCTTCACACTACTCTTCTTCCCTCCATATCCTAGCTGGGGACTAGACTGTGTGGCAGGAGGTAGAAATTGCCTTTTTGCTGGCACAGATGAAGTTATTGCTTTAGGACAGAAGGAAGATACTTGGCAAGCTCCTTGTTGCCATCCCTCAGGAAACATACTGCACCCAGCAGGAGATAAAAAGCATAAAGCTGGATCAAAGGAAAAATTGGTTCCTCTTCTCACTTGAGGAAGCTAGTGATTAGGTGGTAGCAGAACATGAGAGACTCTGCACAGGAGAAATCAGAAAAGATCTAGAATCAGAAAAGTAGAAGACCTTTGATCTGGGCTTTGAAGGAAGCCAGGGATTCTTGTTTTTTAATTACATTTATTTATCTATCTATCTATCTATCTATCTATCTATCTATCTATCTATCTATTTATTTGTCTATTTGTCTATTTATTTATTCATTCATTCATTCATTCATTCATTCATTTATTGATTTATTTAAGAATATTTTGCCATGGTTACATGATTTATGTTCTTTCCCTCTCCTCCTTCCACCCTCCTCCCATAGCCAATGAGCATGAACCATATGATCAAGCAGTTGTTTTTTTTCTATATTTCTACTCCCACAGTTCTTTCTCTGGACGTGGCAAGCATTCTTTCTCCTAAGTCCTTCACAATTGTCCTGGATCATTGCATTGCTGCTAGTAGAGAAGTCCATTACATTTGATTGTGCCACAGTTTATCCGTCTCCTGGTTCTGCTACTTTTACTTTGCATCACTTCCTAGAGGTCATTCCAGTTCACATTATTCCTTTCAGCACAATAGTATTCTATCACCAACAGATACCACAATTTATTCAGCCCTTCCCCAATCGAAGGATATCCCCTCATTTTCCAATTTTTTGCCAGGAAGCCATGGATTCTAAGAAGTAGAAAAGTGATGAAGCAAAATAAACTACTCCTTCTCCCCCTAAAAAAAAATTAAAACTTGATAAAAAGATTGGTTTTCAAGTTCTTCATATGAATTTGTCAAGTTTCCTAAATAATAATTTTCATGAAGCTTCTGAAAATACAGGTCTATGTTTCATTTAGAATTTCAGTTTCTTGGTAAGAGCAATATTATAATGATGACCACCAGTGGAAGATTTAGTTCATCAGATCAAGACAATGATCCAAGACAATGCTAAAGAACTCATTATGAAAAATACTATCCACCTCCAGAAAGAGAGTTGATGAACTCTGAGTACAGATTGAAACATACTTTTTTTTTTTTTTTTTTTTTTTAATAACCTTACCTTCCATCTTGGAGTCAATACTCTGTATTGGCTCCAAGGCAGAAGAGTGGTAAGGGTAGGCAATGGGGGTCAAGTGACTTGCCCAGGGTCACACGGCTGGGAAGTGTCTGAGGTCAGATTTGAACCTAGGACCTCCCGTCTCAGGCCTGACTCTCAATCCACTGAGCTACCCAGCTGCCCCCTTGAAACATACTTTTTAAACTTTCTTTATTCTTGTTTTTTGCAACATGGCTAATATGGAAATATATTTTGCATGACTCAGAGACATAACTGATACCATATTGCCTTATCTTTTCAAGGTGTAAGGAAGGAACAGAAAGGAGGGAGAGAATTTGGAAATCAAAATTTTTTAAAATGAATGCCAAAATTTGTTAATGTAATGGGGAAACATTTAATGAAATAAAAAGATTCTAAATGAACTCTGTTGTTAGAAGATGCTATAAAAAAAGCTATTAGAAGAGAGAGGTAAGCCTACATTATATAAGGTAGGAAGAATATTAAAAGTATTAAAGAAGAATAGGCAAATATGGAAATTATAGTAGAGGTAAGGATTTCTTAAAATGGAGGCAGGGGAAAATTAACATGTAAAATAGAGGAAATAGAGGAATATTTAGAAATAGAGGAATAGTTTATTCAGATGTAAAAAAAGATCATTAGCAGAAAAAGTTAGAATTATAGCTATTTTATATAATAGAGACACCTACTGGTCATTTAATTTCACTCATTTTAGTTCAAATCCTATAATGACAGAATTCTATCACTCATTTTATCTGGGTCCTCTTACCAATTAAAGATTCACAGCATGAATATTATGTATGATTTATGCCAGCAATTCAGTGAAGTATATTTTGTTCTGAGTTTGGAATGAAAATGGTGCTACCATTTCTACTTTGCTAAAATCATTTTAATAGATTTCAAAATTAAACTTTTTGATGCTTAAAATGCTAGAGTATTATTTTGAAAATCATTGTAGACAACAAGGTAGCACAATGGATAGAGAGCAAGGCCTGGCGTGTGGAGGAGCTGGGTTCAAATCTTAACTCAGGTACTTCCTTGCTATGTGACTCCTGATAAATCATTTAATCCCAATTGTCTAGCATTTACCAATCATCTGCCTCAGAATAAATAATTCATATCTATTCTAAGACAGAAAGTAAAAGTTATAAAAAAAAGAAAATAAAATCACTGAACAAGTCTATTTAATAGAAACAATGAATTATTTCCTGCTTTTAATTACAAAATTATGCTTATGACTAAAATAGAAAGACAGAGAAGTTATTCAAGAACATAGTCTTGGGGGCAGCTGGGTGGCTCAGAGGATTTAGAGCCAGGCCCAGAGATGGGAGGTCCTGGGTTAAAATCTGGCCTTAGATACTTCTGGCTGTGTGACCCTGGGCAAGTCACTTAACCCCCATTGCCTAGCCCTTACCACTCTTCTGCCTTAGAACCAAAACACAGCATTGGTTCTAAGACAGAAGGTAAGGGTTAAAAAAAAAAAAAAAGAACATAGTCTTTCCTCAGCGAAATTATAAGCTCCTTGGAGTCAGGTATCATGTCTTATGCCATCTCTATATTCCCCAAAGTGCCCAATATAGTACTGAGTCAAGTAGGCACTTGAAAATATTTAAATATGTGGTAAATGTATTTTCTTTTACTTCTGATCATTCATAATGACATGAATTGCACAATTAATTTCTATCTTATATAACTAGAAATCCCAATTTTTTAAACCCTCACTTTCTGTCAACATGTGTTTGAATCTGTCAACATCTTAACCAATATATGTATGTATACATATCTATATGTATAAAATTTAGAATATGTTTTTACTAATTCTCCATTTCCTTAGGGGAGAGTTCAGCAGATTGTCAATTAGAATTAAAAGGTTAATTTTCAAGTAGGAACTCATCAATCTCATTGCTGGTAGACACTATTCCATACTTTCCTCTCCAACTTGACAAACTGAGAGGTAGATGAACCAGATTTCTAGAATATGCATCTAATCAGTTCACCTTTTCAAAGCATCTCAGTTATGAAAAAAGTTAATAGTCAACAATAGCATTTGTAATTTTAACTTTCATGACTTTAAGAATTCATGTGATTTTATATACCTGATTTTCACTTTCACAGTTCAAGGTTAATGCACAGTAAAGAAAAAAAAATGAGAGGAGCAATACATATAATTTTATGGAGTAGATGATATCCTACATATGCTTCATTAGTCTTGTTCACTTTACTATTGTGAAGAACTCACTATACGTTCATTGTTCATTGTTTGACTTTAAAACTTATTTTGTGTTGCAATTATATTGAGGACTTAGAACAAAATCTATCATATTTCAACTGAAAACAAAACAAAATCTCCCAAAATGCAAGGATAGTAATTATGAAGGGCTGCAATAAAAATATACTTAATTTTCAAAGATAAATAGGAAACTATATTTACTCAAAGGTAACATAGATAGTGAATTTCAGTCTTTAACATACATGTACCAAGTAGAATTGCCTCTAAATTCTTAAAGGAAAACCAAATTATAAGGAGAAATAGACAGTAACACTAATAATAGGAAAACTTATCTTTTACTTAAGAGAAAAATATTAAAGAGGAATTGAATTTTAGAAAAACTAGACATCACAACTTTTATTATTGAATAGAAATAGAAGTGAATATTAAATTCAATAAAAAAAAAAAACATTAAGTGATTACTATGTGCCAGGCACTGTGCTAAGTGCTGGAGATCCTAGTCAGACCTGGTTGATGGGGGTCCAACCAGACATTAATGTGCGGAGAGTTGAGTAATGCAACAAGTCTTTATTGTGGGAAGGGAAGAGGGTGGGATGTTGTTGGCAACAGTTAGCCATGGTGGCTCTGTTTGTTGGCCTGTTACTTTGCTGGATTTGTTGGCCTTCTGTTGTCTAGGCTAGGGTTTATTTGTTTCCTGTTTCTTAGCTAGGGTCTCCAGGTTTGTCAACATAAAAAAGGCAAGCTGGTACTTTCAATCTAATGGAGGAGACGATATGCAAAAATATACAAAACAATCTATAAAAAGGAAATTTGCGTTAAAGTTGTGTTAAACTTCCCCTAAACCATGTCCCTGCACTCTCCCTTTTTCTCTGTCCACTGCCCGAGTTCAGTGATGCAGATAAGTTAGAATGAAGGAGGTGAGCACAGGAGAGGAGGAGGACTGTAAAAAATAATCTTGTCAGAGCAGCTAATTGGCTCAGTGGATCGAGAGCAGGCCTAAGGGCGGGAAATCCTTGATTCAAATACTCCCTCTCTGTGACCCTGAGCAAGTCACTTGTCCCCCAATCATCTAGCCCTACTGCTCTTCTTCCTTAGAAGACATCGATTCTAAAATAAAAAGTGAAGATTAAAAAAATATATGCATATGCATATGCATATACATATACATATACATATACATATACATATACATATACATAT